>NW_022900950.1:24990626-24995280 GCF_012274545.1 Fukomys damarensis
GGGTCCTCCGCGCCCGTCCGCGCGCCCTACAGCGTCTCTATCAGGCGGGGCGCAGGGGCCGCGGGTGGGGGAGAAGTAGGAGGAGACAGTGGCTATAAATAGCGCCGCGCCTGCTTCCCGTCACACACACTCTCAGCCGAAGTCCCTCGGACTCCTAGTCATTATTTCTGTGCTTTCGAGTGGTAGCCTGGCTTGGGGTGACTGAAGGCATCCTCATGGGTCACTCGGTCCCGCTGCCCGTGGGGACTGGGTGCCAGGGTGGGTGGCTTAGCTGGCGCGAAGGTGTAAGGGCGTCTCTGCCCCAAGAGGGTTGGATTTGTCACTTTGAAAGGGACACCCGCGACCGAAGCCCCTCTGAGCCAGAACAGAGTGCGTCCCTGTCCACACTGCCTCAACTCGTGTGTTCCCTCTGGCGCCCAGCGGGTAGCAGGGCCGACAGAGGATGTTTAATAATAGTTAAATGAAGTCTGTGACCATTCTAAAGGGTGAACAATGACTTCAGGATTCTCTTCATGAGTGGTTGCTTTATTGCAGGAGTGTGGCAAGATTTGAGGCTCTGGCTGGTTTTGAATCTTCACGCAGAGTCCACCTCTGGATGCCTTTATTGGAGTCCAGATCTGCTCGGATTGGCGGTGTGCCGTACTTGCCCTAGAGAACCTGCTTGTTCTGTTAACATCTGAACTTAGCTATCCAAAGAGAAAGAAAAAGGACACCCTAAAGGCACAGATAGTGTATCTTTGCCCTTTGGGAACTTGGAAGTTTGGATATGTAGTAAACAATAATTACACAGACGTAGCTGCTTTTTAAATCAGAGAAATATTACTCTAAAAGCTTTATAAGTATTAATATTTTTCTCTATTTTTAAAAATTGTCTAAGAAGCCCAGGAATGGTTTCTATTTACTGTTTTTATTTCACAGGAGCACTACATTTTTTATTTACAGTTTCTTTGACAGACATTGTTACTGTATCCCAAGGATAAAAAATGAAAACAATATTGGGATGATTTACAACTTTTCATTAAAACTATAGATTTAAAATGATGTTAGGTAACTCAGGCAGTAACTTGTACAGCTATTATCACAGCAACATTGTTCACAGCAGCCAAAGGCGGAAGGTACCCAAGTTTCCCTGGATGGAGAATGGAGGCACACAATGTGGTTTGCACGTGCAGCAGTGAAATATTACTTGGCTTTTAAAAACAAATGAGATTCTGATAAATGCATAACGTGCACGAACCATGAAAAAATTCTAAATTAAATGAAATGACGATAGTAACAAGTGCTGAAGGATTCCACTGAGGTAAGGCCCTAGAGACAGAAAGTAGCCCGGTGGCTGCCAGGGGTCGTGGTGGCAGGAAATAGGGAGTTAGTGGATGTGAAGTTTAGTCTGGGAAGACGAAGAGTTCTGAGAACAGCTGACGCTGATAGCTGTGGGCCGACATGAATGTGTTAATGCCTCAAGAACCATGCACCGTAGAAAATGAAGTGGTACTGTGCAAGACTAGCAAAATTCAGAAGATAAGGTTCCTGGCACCTGTTGTGTATATTTTTTAGGTGGAAAACTGAGTTGCATTTGAGTTTTAGTTGTAAAAGTTTGCTTCTCATTTGGTTTCAAGAAAGACTCTTTTAGGATAATTTCAGAAGGAATGTATGTATATGGACACCTACACATATGCCAAACTGATCAGAGTTGAAGTCTCCATCAACGGTTCAGAGCTCAGTGTTCTAGTAGCATTTCAGTTGGAGTAGAAGGCGGGACTGGATGCGGACAAGGGTCTTCTCTCTCCGCCGACCACGCCGCCTCTGTGTGCTTGCCTCGGCCGCCCCCTGGCAGTCAGGGCGGGAACTATTTAGGGCTGGGAATGAATTTGAATGAATCTGTGCTTTGCATACATAATGAAAGCTCCGCAAATATTTATTGAACCTATCTGTCCCACCTCAGCGTGGCGGCGCAGAGTAAACACAGTAATCTTGTATGTGATCATGTAAAGGCAGAATTTAGCGGTGCTTCTCTGTTAAGCAACAACATTTAAGGTGAATAAAAAAGGAGTACTAGATTTTTTCCTTTTAGTTTAAAATTAGTGTAGATAGTATTATTCATTACCTATCTCTTAGAATACTATTGGGATTGTACAGTATTTCTGTTACTTTGTGGGCTATAAATGTCTCTTCTGTAATTAACCGAACTATTTATTGAACATTTCTCATAGAAGGCTGGAGGAAATGTGTGTTGGAGGAAATCAGGTCATATTTTCTTTACTTAAATAATTTATTGTTCCAAGCTCTATGCTACTCTCTGTTCACGTGAGGATTTGAGAGACTGTTCATTCTAAATTACAAAGTAGTCACAAATAAGCACTTGAAACATTTGGCATTTGTAGTCAATGAAAAACACATAGGTTTCTGTTGTTCTTGCTGTTGCTGCTGTTTGTTTAGGAATGAAGATCAGGGCCTCATGAGTGTTAGGCAAACGCTCTGTCACTGAGCTACAACTTCACGCTTAAAACTTAACAATTTAAATTTATTACGATATGATTGTAAATGTTCTCTCTCTACATATATATATAAATATATATACATATATATTTTTTGGGGGGGTACTGGGGATTGAACTTGGGACCTTGTGCTTGTGAGGCAGGCAGCAGCGCCACTGAGCTAAATCCCTGGCCCCTATATATATGTTTAAAAATGCATAATGTGATGTGATGGAGGCAAGTTACCTTTCTTTTAAAAAGGAACAGTAGGAACAGGATTTTTTTTTTTTTGAGGGAATCTACATCCATGTAATTTCCTACTGAATTTTACAATGACACAGTTTTAACTTTGTTTTGTCTTTTGTTTTCTTGAGATAGGGTCTTGCTATGTAGTTCAGGCTGGCCTTGAACTCACTGTGTAGCCCAGGTTAGCTTTGTGATCCTCCTGTTTCAGCCTCTTCAGTACTGGGATTACAGGCATGTGCAACTTGTTTTTAATAAGTATTGGATTGAAGTATCTTCAGGCATTATTGTTATTATTATTATTATTATTATTATTATTATTATTATTATTATTATTATTTTGAGGCTAAGTCTTACTAAATTTCCCAGGTGGGTCTTGAAGTTGTAATGCTCCCGCCTTAGCCTTGCTCAGGGCTGGGAATGGCAAAGTTTTAATTCTTTGATTTTAGTATGCTTTCATTTTTACAGACTAGTGTATTTTTATCAAGTGATATTCATGACCCTTGAGACTGCTGTCAACTGGCTCAATGAACACCAACAAGCCCTATGGACATGTAGTAAGTTCAGTTGTGATGCTAGGTATTGCTCAACGTGAGCTACTCCTATTCCTTTTAATCATTCTAAATCTTTGGAGGATGTCCAACACCTTCTCCATGGTGTCTTTCATGCAAATTTGGACAGAGATATTATTACTCTCCAGAGCCAACTTCAAGCTCAACTTCATAACTTCAAATGGAGGCTTGTATCATTGCTTTGGATCATCTCATTGATTTTGCCTGCTGGCTCAATCCTAAACACTGGTTCTCTGGCCTCAACCTTCACATTTGGATTCTTATAGTTATTGGAATAATTTCTTTCACTGGTTTTTCTTGTAGTTCTAAGAGTGTTTTGTATCCTCTTCCAACAGACCCTCTGTGAAGAAGCCTCCTGTGTCAAGCCCAATACTCATGCCCTGTACTCTCCTCCCTCTGCCCAATCTAAATATAAAACAAAAAAGGGAGAGTTGTGGGGAGATGCTGGCCAAAAGAGTGATTGAAGTGAATGTGAAAAAGGACGGGACTTTCTGGACAATAATTTGGGACTCCTGGAATGTATGGTTAGAATTTAGAGCAGATCAGCAGGACAATAGTCAGCAGAATTAAAAGCAGTTTTTCTCAGGATGTTTGCTTTGGCCACTGTGTCTCCTCAATGAGACTGTTTAAACTAGGTTGACATGTGTCACATTACAAACCATCCCATTCTTTCCCTATCCCCTGAACAAAACTATACAAAAATGTTGCAAGTGATTTTCTTCTACACCTTTGTGCTCATATCCTTGAGTTACAAATAGATAACAGCAGAGGTTTCAGCTTAGGGCTGCTTCTCTGTAGTTCTCTTATGCTGAAGAAGCAGCACCTCTGGGTTCTCAGTGATGGAACTAAATCTCATCTTCAAGTAGTCTTTTTCATCCTCTCCATGCATCCATAGGTAGATATAGATACATAGATATGGAGAGCGAGAAAGGGAGAGGGATTTATCAGGTAGGCTTACGGTGGCCACCTGTAGAGTCAGGTGTGTGAGAATGCAAAGGTGTTGTCTGTGCACCAGACAGCTGGAACATCCAGTCCAAGGTAAAAGACCTGGAGCTCACCACAAAGTCCCATGCGTGTCCGTGTCAGGAAGCCAAAGGGTCTGTCTTGGAAGGCTGAGGTCTGTGCTGGAAGGCTGAAGAGTCTATGCTAGAAGCCAAAGGTAATAGGTGGCAAAGACTAGTGCTCCTCCAAAGAAACACAAGTCAGACTTTCTTTTTCTTTCTCTTTTATTCAATTTAGGCTACAAGCCTATCGGTTGGTGTCATGGTGTCATCCACACCCAGGGTGGGTCTTCCCTCTTCAGTAGGTCCATCAACCAGACACACCCAGAACTATGCTAAACCAATCTGCTAGGCAATATAATAT
>NW_022900950.1:24995586-25034705 GCF_012274545.1 Fukomys damarensis
ATATATATATATCAATTCACTATCACAACTCACCCCTTGAAAATCTGATAATCAGACACATTTCCTTAAACCACATTTAGTCTTCAGTTACAACAGCAAATTCAAAATTACTCTTAACATTTCATAACTTTAACATAATACATAACAACCAGTGTTAACATTATGTATGAACATTGTATTACAAAGGAAGAAAAGATACTTGCTTAATATATGTGTATATCTGCAGAAACATATTAACAAAGTGGAAGAAAGCAATTATAATCCTCATTTCTGTAACTGATCATGTGGTCATAGCTGCCTTCTTTTACTACTCATTATGTTTTCCCTTGGCCTTCAGTGAGCACCTCAGCAGGTGTTGGCTGTTTTCCTTAAGGCTGTGGGCTGTTTGTCCTCCTGTCAAGATTAGGTTGTTATAGTTTCCTATTGATCTTAATAACAGAGCATGGCAATACTAGGAGGTGCCCTAAGGGATCTCCTGCACTCCAAGTATATTTTTCCTTTCCTCCACTGTGGAATAATAGTCCAATTTCCCCTTAGTTATTTGAATCAGTCACCCCTGCCAATGCTTCCTTTTATTCATAACTTCCTTTTTATTCATTTATTTAATTAATTAAATTTCTTTTGGTACTGGAAATCGAACTTGGGTCCTTGCTCTTGCAGGACAGGTGGCCGAACCACTATGCTAAATCCCTGGCCCATTGTGACTTCGTTTTTAGATTGTTTACTCAGAGGCACGAGGAACCCAAAGTGACCAGGGGGAAGTCTTATTTCCAGTTCAGTGGACTCATTATTATGTTTCTGATACAAAACTTTCTCCCTCTGGAACTAAGATTTCTAGGCCAGAAGAGTGTAAAGGCATGAGAAAAGGAAGCAAAACTTTGCTAGTGGGTCACTAGGTGTGATGGTCAGTGGTATGATTCCCACTTCAGCCTTGATTCCTGCACCTGTGGATCCTGGCTATGGGCCACCCAGTATCATATGAAGGCTGAGTGCTGAGTCAACGAATATACAGCCTTTTGAAAAACCTTGTCTCACCTCTGGAAGCTATTGCTACCTAGCTGGTGCTGTAACTCCATCTTCAAAAGACTGTTCCACCTTTCTATCAATCCAGCTGCTTCTAGCTGGTGAGGCACATGTTAAAACTAGTGAATTCAATGAACATGAGCCCATTGCTGCACTTCTTTGACCATGAAATGTGTTCCTTAGTCAGAAGCAAGGCTGTGCCCTTTCCATGATGGAAGTGGTCCAATATAAACAAGCTGTCACCAGGTCACAGGGGATTGCCCTGGGGAATAGTGCCATACCACCCCCCCAGTGTTGGTCCCTGATGCTGGCATATTGGGCATTCATCAGTGGCTATATCCATACTAGCCTTGGCGAGTGGAAGTCCATGTTGCTAAGCCCATGCATAACCTCCATCCCTGCCACCATGGCCACTCTGTTCCTATTCCTGTTGGGCAATGACAGGCGTGGCTGTCAAAAGAAGTTGACTTCTGTCTACAGAACAGGTCATGCTGCTAAAGTCCTCTTCTGCTGAGGTCACTTTTTGGTAAGCATTTATATGGGACACAGATGCTTTACATCCTCACCCATATGGAGAGGTCTATCTACATACCACTTTCCCAAATGTCTTTTGTCACCAATTTTCCAGTCATGTTCCTTCCAATTTCATGACCATCCAGTCAGACAATTGGCTACTGCCCATGGAGCAGTATATAATCATATATCTGGCCATTTTTTCTTCCAGGCAAAATATACTACCAGGTGTACCACTCAAAGTTCTGCCCACTGTGAAGATTTCCCTTCTCTGCTGTCCTTCAGGGATGTCATAGAAAGGGCTGAACTGCTGCAGCTGTCCACGTATAGGTGGTGCCTGCATAATATGTGGAACCAATCATAAACCAGGACCTAGCCTTCTCTTCCTCTGACAGCTGATCATATGGTCACCATGAGGCCATAGGTGCATGCTGGGAAACAGAAGGCAATATAGCAGGCGTAGGAGCCATGAGCATCTGGGCAGCTTCTTCATGTAACTTGTACCTTCTGAATCTGCTCTGGTTTGATCACATATATACTATTTCATTTGATGATAGACTGTTGTGGTACATTTTCAAACTTACGATTCAGTGGATCAGATAATACCTAGCTCATCATGGGCAACTCAGGTTGGATGGTAAGTTGGTATCCCATTGTCAAGCATCCAGTTTCCACTAAGGCCCAGGAGCAGGCAAAGAGCTGTTTTTCAAAGGAGGGTGGTTGTCTGCAAATGATAGCAGAATCTTGCTCCACTGTCCTAAAGGCCTCCATTACGATTCATCGATGGGGGCCCATGACAGACTCTAAACAGCATCCTTCCTGCCACTGAAATTGCAAGTACCATTGGAGGGCCAGGGATTTGGCTCAGTGGTTCTGCCACTTGCCTCAAGTACCACTGGATCTGCAGGATAATATGTCCCCAGCAGCAGAGCAGCTCACACAGCAGCCTGGACCTATTGCAGAGCCTTTTCTTGTGCTGAGTCCCACTCAGAACTAGCAGCTTTCTGAATCACTTGGTAAGTGGACCAGAGCAAAAGTGAGGGATGTGTTGCCTCTAAAATCCAAATAGTCCCAGTAGGTGGGCCTCTTTTATCTTTCATCTTTTCTTATCATTATCTTATCTTGTACCTTAGAAGGGACTGCATGTCCCACACCACTGGACTCCTACAAATTTCACTGAAGTAGAGGATGAATATTAGTTGGATTTATTTCTCATCTTCTCATATGCAAATAGTTTTCTAACAAGTCCAAAAGGGTTGCTACCTCCTGCGCACTTTCCCTGATCCACATAACATTATTAATATAATGGACCAGTATGATTCCTTAGGGGACAGAAAGATGATCAAGATCCCTTCAAACTAAGTTGTGACACAGGGCTGGAGAGTTAATATAACCCTGAGGTAGGACAGTGAAGGTGTATTGCCAGCTTTACTAGCTGAGAGAAAATTACTTCTGGTGGGCCTTATAGATAGGTAAGGAGAAGAAGACATTTGTCAAATCAGTAGGCTCCCAATGTCAACTACCCCAGTGATTAGATGAAGGACAATCACAGGAGGCATATTCAAGGAGTCATGGACAAGCCAGCAAGAGACAACCAGTGTTACAAGCAAAATGACCCAGGCCCCAGCCATGGAACCAGACATCAGGTTCAACTTGAACTTCCATGGATTTGAAAGTCCCAGAATGGAATTCTGGGAAGATGATGGAATGGTAAGCTGCAGAGAAAGAGTGTTTCTGAGATTCAGTGTTCTAGCACGGGAATATAGTGGCGTAAGGAGGAGAAGAAAGAGGGAAGTGGGTTCCCCCTGAAACAGGAAAAATCTAAAGTGAGAATTGAAGCCCACAGGGAGAGAAAAGAGAGAGACTTCAACAAAGAGGAGGAAGGTGGCAGGTGGAGCTTTCTCCCTGAGCCTAGACTCACTGTGGGGGAAGGGCAGATTAAACCAGCAGATGCATGGTGACTACTGGCAACCAGAGACCTCCATGGACAAACACAACAGTGGAATAGAACAGTGGATGCAGTGGACTGCCATGGCTGATGAGTTATTCAGGTTCAGACATCTCTCAGGAGAGGGCGATTGGCTGGTAGCCATCTTGAAGAGGGGCCAACTGAGCTCAGAACTCAGAACACCTGGGTGCCAGCTTCATCTAGTAACTCCTGGTGTTGGGGTGAGGCTGCTGAGTTCAAATTGATAGGAGGTCAGGGAGCTGAGTTCAAGCCCACAAGAGGCACATGGATTGCTGCAGGCTCAACAAATCTGGTTCCAGCCTCATAGCCAATAACCAGGCTGAACTTCAGTGAACTAAAGGTGCAGGTTTGTTGGGATTATCCACTACCCAGCTATAAAGCTACGGCTGTGCTGGGATTAATAATCTCAGATCTGGATTCTGTCTGCCCATGTTTTCAACCAGTGACAGCAGAGACATACCTTGAATTGGACATTTTTCTGTTTTTTTTTCTTATTTTCTCTCTTTTCTGGTTATTTTTTTCTTGATTGTTCTTGCTTTCATATGAATGTGAACACATGGTTTCTAGCTTTTTATTGTTCTGCCAGCATCTGTATACCACACAACTGTATGCCAATAGCTGTATACCAGGTACAAGGTGTGTTAATTTGTTCAAGCAAGGAAAGTGCATCTGGTATAGTAGCTGCAATTGGAGTCACCACTTGATTCAGTTTATGGTAATCCATCATTATTCTTCATGACCCATCCATCTTCTACACAGACAAAATAGGAAAATTAAATGGAAATGTGATGGGGACCATAACCCCTGAAACCTTCAAGTCCTTTAAAGTGGCACTAATTTCTGCAGTCTCTCCAGGGGTGCAGTATTTTTTTTTGTTTACTATTTTTCCAGGAAAAGGCAATTCTAATGGCTTCTATTTGGCCTTTCCAACCATAATAGCCCTTACATTACATGTTAAAGAGCCAATGCGAGGGTCCTTCCAAGTACTAAGAATATCTACTTCCATTATGCATTCTGGAACAGAGGGAATGACTACAGGATGGATTCAAGGACCTACTGGGCCCAGTGTGAATCAGTCCTTGGCTAAATCTCATTGATCACCTGACCTATGTAGACCTTTACTCTTACTGGAGCACCACAATGACATTTTGGATATTTTTGAATCAATATTAGATCAGAACCAATGTCCAGTGGTCCCTGAAATGTATGATCATTTCCCTTCTTCCAGTATACAGTTATCCTGCTAAAAGGCCTTGGGGAAAGATTGACTATAACTTTTTGGTGATGCACCAGAGTCCTTCCTCAATAGTATGCTGCCTCCCCTTCACTCAAGGGATTCTGGGTCTGTAAACTGGCTCAAATCCAGGAACAGGTTGAGGGGCCATGACTCCCTGCTACTACAATTTGAAGTCAGTTTCTATTCCTTTTCCTTTAAATTTTTCTGATTGTATAAATCTAGTAAGAATTGAGTAGGCTGCCTGTCTATTTCACTTTTGGGAACACCATGCTAATCAACCAACACCATAGGTCTACACATGTCAGATCATTCTGATCATTGCTCTGTTTCTGCTATCCATTACAGTGTGTGCATTTTGCCTTTGGTAGTTAAGTGCTGTCATTTGATCCCTGCCACTCTAGGATCCAATCAAACACATGGCTCTGAAGTTTTCTAACTGAATAACTGTGGTCACCATTGTAAAGTCTGCTATACAGAGATGTCATACAGATGCCAGTGCTCCCCTCATGAATCTGTTTCACATTATCCAAATCATTCTAGTATGGCAGATTAGATTTAACATAAAAAAATCCACTTTAGTGTTCCTATTTCCCTAAGCCTCTGAATCTCCTCATCAATAGTAAACCATGGAAACAGAAACACTAAAGTTGCTGGAAGGTAAGTTAGGTAGAACTCTCGAAGACATTGGCATAGGGAAAGACTTTATGAACAAATCCTCAGTAGCACAGGAACTAGCACAAAGAATCAACAACTGGGATTTCATTAAAAAGCTTCTGCACAACAAGAAAAACCACCAACAGAGCTAAGAGACAACCTACAATGTGGGAAAAAATTTTTACCAGATGTTCCCCAGGCAAAGGTCAACTATCTAGAATATGTAAAAAACTCAAAAAAATCAGACCCCCCAAATATAAAGACCCAATTCAAAAATGGGCATCTGAAATGAACAGACATTTCTCAGACAAAGAAGTAAAAGAACAAATAAACATATGAAAAAATGTTCAACATCACTGGTTACTCAAGAGATGCAGATGAGGACAACACTAAGACTCCACTTCAGCCCAGAAAGAATGGCTGCTATCAAGAAATTAACCAATAACAAATGCTGGTGGGGTTGAGGGGAGAAAGAAACCATTCTCCATTGTTGGTGGGAGACTCCCTGGAGACTGGTGCAACCACTGTGGAAATCAATATGGAGATACCTTAAAAAAATAGGATTAGAGGCCCCATTTGACCCAGCTATTTCTTGCTGGGTATATTTCCAAAATAATTAAAAGCATTGTACCACAGTGATATATGCACACCCATGTTTATAGTGGCACAGTTTGTAATAGCTAAAACTTGGAAACAGCCCAATTGCCCATCAACTGGAGCAGGATAATGAAGGTGTGTGTGTGTGTGTGTGAATGTGTGTGTGTTTAAAATAAAATGGAGTACTACTTAGCCAAAAGGAATGAGCAACTAGAGACATTTATAACTAAATGGATGCACATTGAGGTGATACACTAAAGTGAATAAATAGGACACACGTGTAAATAGTGAATAGTTTTCTCTGGTGTGAAAACTAAAAGTGTAAATAAGAATCAAAATGTATAACTAATAATGTGAAATAGCACAAAAAGGTCCAAAGAGGAAGGGGAAGCGAGAGGGGTAGGGGGAAAGAAAGAAGGGAAAAGAGAAAATATGAGAAAAGAAAAAAAATAGAAACAAAATATTAGTAAATAGGGAAGAGTGGGGGATTGAAGGGAGCGCATGGGTATAGGGAAAAAATAAGAATGATGATACATCATGTAAAGGTACAAGATCCCAATGGTGAATGTAACTGTACTGTATACCTAAAATGTACTAATAAACTTAATGAAAAGTAAAACAAAACAAACAAAAAACAACCCCAGGAAACCATGGAATATCAGTCATCTCTAACTCATTCACAGTGGGCTATGTTTTGATCCATACTTCTGCCAACCAGCTAAATAAACTACTAACACATTAAAAAAAAAAACTACACAAGCTGTCACATTAAATTCAGAATCCCTACCTAATGGGCCCATATCCGCAAACTCAGCCTGATCCAGAGGTGTGCTTCTGCCACCATTATCTCACACCTTTAAAATCAGTTCCAGTACTTGTTCGTCAGACCTCTGCTTACAAGAGTTAGAAAACTCCGGAAGTTCTCTGGGAGTATAGTGGGCCCCCTGATGGGTCACACTGTGCATCGCACCTGCAGGAGTTTTGTGGAATTGTACCTGGTTATAGGGCTAGAGGCAAAAGTGGGCGGTGAGAGTGGGAGCTGAGGAGTGTCAGCCTGACCAGGCTTGGTCAACACAGGGTTAGTGTCCTCAGGCGTACTAGAAGAGGCCAACACCCTAGAGGGTGTATGCAGAGGTAGGGATAGCACTGCCACTGTGGGTGGGGAAATCTGTTCCTCTGGCAAAATAATCTCATTAGAGTCTAGGAGCTCAACATCCCCAGCCTTGTCAGGATCCTCCCAAACATCTCCATCCCAGTGTACAGAATCCCATTCTTTTCTGAATTGTGCCCTCACTTTTACTTCAGAAACCCTTCCAGCCTGAGTGTTAAACTTACAGTTTATTTCATCCAATGAAATTATAAGGGCTTGTGTTTGAGTTTCTGCAATCTCAGGCCTCTAATGAAAGGAGAGAAGATTCTTTTTCAAGGCATACTGAGAAACTTCTTTATGTGTGTCTGGAGCTGGGATTTTGAATCTTTGAGCTCTTTATTTTCTTTTATTAATTTATCTTCACACTTAGAAGACATTAGATTTTTTAATGCATATTTCAAGCTCATGATCTTCCTTTACTAGTTTTTCCAGAGATGCTAAGAGCAACCAGCCAGCATCATTATATTTCCCATTCTGCCAAAAATATTCAAAAGTGTTAGATATGGAGTCATTAAATTCTTTGCATATCACAACTGGTGAGTTAGGATAATTGAATCTACACTGGATATTATTTTTAAAAGATTACAACACAGACTACCAGTAGTCAGCATGTTGTCAGAAAAAGAGACCATGTAGCTTTAGGTCTTATCAAATTAGAGAGCTAACTCCAGGAACCACTGAAGTCATTAAAGAAATTCAGCCTTGAATTCTATTTTTTCTAGAGCCATCTTGAAACCAAAAATTTTTTTCCATTAAGTTTATTGGTATATGTTAGGTATACAATACAGTTACATTCATCATTGGGATCTTGTACCTTCACATGATGTATCTTGGTTCTTATCTATTTCCCTGCTCTCCCTTCAACCCTTCCACCCTTCCATATTTACAAAGACTTTGTTTCCATTTTTTCCTTTTCTCATACTTTTCTTTTCCCTTCTTCCCTTTCCCCTACCCCTCCTACTTCCCCTACTCCTTTAGAGCTTTTCTTCCTATTTCACATTATCAATTATACCATTTGAACATTATTTGCACTTTTAGTTTCACACAAGAGAAACTATTCGGTATTTACACATGTGTGTCATATTTATTGAAACAAAAATATTTATCAATTATGGTTCATTAAAGGAATAGATTTAATATTATGCATGGGATATATAAAGCATTTACAAGGTAAGCTTACAATGCAGAGTCAGGCATGGAAGAAGAAAAAGGGTCATCTGTGTGCTGGAGAGCTGGAGGATCCAGTCAAAGGTCAAATACCTGGTGCTCACTGCTGAGTCCCATGTGAGTTCATGTCAGAAAGCCGAAGGATCTGTATCAGAAGGCTGATGAGTCTATGCTGGAAGGCTGAAGACTCCATGCTGAAAGCCAAAGGTGATGGCAAAGATTGGAGCTTCTGTGAAGAATCAGAAGTGAGCCTTCCTTCTTCCTCCCCTTTTTATTCCATGCAGGCTACAAGCCTATTTGTTGGTGCTTTTGTCTTTAGAAAGTCAATCATCTAGACACATCCAGAACTGTGCTAAACCAATCTGTTAGGTATTTCATATTCGAGTTGACCCCACAATTAACTATTACAATCTTTATTAAGTGATTGTAGTTGGCAGGAAAGTGTAAACATGAAGTGTTTGATTTCTTACTTTGTGTGTGAAATATGAGATGCATTGATTGGGAATGTGTCCTGTGGTCACTGCCTGCTCTGTGCTGCTATATGACCTGTATTAAAGCCTTGCCAGATAATTTATTTGCTTCCAGAACATTGATTTGTCAGAAAGGGGAGCAGTTGAGTCAGGAGAAATACAGATTTTATAGAACCACAAGGCTGAATAAAGTGCTCTAGTGGGATATAATTTTGGGCAGAATATTTCAGAAGCAAAAATTTTAAACAAGAACATTAGGGAATTAGTGAGATAGGAGATAGGGTATAGCGTAGACTGGTTGGGAAGAAAGGTGTAAGATCCTAGCACTGCCTCTCAGGTCTGGTATGTAGAAGTTCATGGGTTCCCTCAAGATTTGGATGGCATAAAAAGACACAGATGCCGAGAAGAGCTTGCTATTATGGCTTTCCTTATGATATACACCCCCTGTGTCCTCTAGGGTATACTTTTATCTTGCCTTTTCCTCTTTTACTTGGCATAAGATCACTCAATACAGCAAGCTTCTCCTTCACTCTTTCCTTTTACTTCAGCCTCTCCCAAGTGACAATGGACCCTGTTTTCCTTCTCAAATAACTCAAGAAATGGCAAATGCTTTAGGAATAAAGTACCACCTCCGTTGATCATGATAGCCTCAATCTTCTGGAAAAGTAGAGAGAGCCAACCAGACCCTAAAGTGAGCTCTGGAAGAACTTTGCCAAGAGATGTCTGAGTCCTGGCTCCAATTGCTACCAACAATATTCATGAAAGTTCATAATATGCTCAAAACTGGGTTAAGTTTGAGTCCATTTGAGATATTATATGGGAGCCCATTTCTATCTTCTGATTTGACAGAGGACTCAGAGACTGCAAGACTTACAATATCTCTTTAATCTGGGCCAAGTAGCTATCCAAATGTATGGGAACAGATCCATCCTGGAGACCAAGTGCTCATAAAAACTTGAGAGGGAACACCTGCTGACCAATTAAAGCCCAAATGGAATGGCCCCTTTTCAGTGATCCTCACCACACCCACTGCATTAAAGGTGTGGGAATAGATAATTGGATTCATCTTTCTAGAATATAGCCAGTTCCGCCTAAACTGTCTAAAGAACAAAATCATCCAAAAGAAGAAAACTATTCCTGTGAGCTTTTGGAAGACTTGAGATTTCTCTTCAAAAAGCAAGACTCAAGTGCTGCTACAGGAAGTGTGGAAGTCTGACCTGCTCCTTACACTTAGCCAAAATGTTGAGATGAGATTGACCTGCTCCTTAGATTTGGACTAATAGTGAAGTTTCTTTCTCCTGTCAAACAGGTGGCAAAATGGACATTAACTCTTTTTCTCATTGTTTTTTAATAGGGTTTTCTTTGTTTTTAAAAAAATTTAAATTGAATTTATTGGTACATTCTAGGTAGACAGTACAGTTACATTCATTACTGGGATCTTGTACCTTTACATGCCAGGTCTTGGTTCTCATTTTTTCCCCTGTCCCCACGCTCCCTTCACCCCTCCTCCCCTCCCCACCTACAAACACTTTAATTCCATTTTTACATTTTCTCATATTTTTTTCCTTTTCCCTTATTCCCCTTTTCCCTATCCTTCTGACTGTCCCTACACCTTTGGTCCTTTTCTCCCTATTTTACCTTGCTAATTATCCCATTGGGATCTTGAGTACTATTTTAGTTTTTCACACCAGAGAAACTATTCGGTATTTGCATATGCGTGACTTATTTATTTCACTTAGGAGTATATCCTCAAAATGTACCCATTTACCTATGAATGAATCTACTTTCTCATTCTTTATGGCTGAGTAGTATCCCATTTTGTAGAAAAACCACATCTTCTTTATCCAGTTTCCAACTGATGGGCTAATGGGCTGTTTCCAAGTTTTAGCTATTACAAACTGTGCCACTGTAAACACAGGTGAGCATGTATCACTGTGGTGTGATTCTTTTAATTCTTTTGGAAAGATACCCAACAGGGGGATGGCTGGGTCAAATGGAACCTCTAATCCTAGTTCTTTGAGGTATCTCCATATTGATTTCCACAGTGATTGCACCAGTCTGCATGGATTTTCTTTCTTTAACCCAGTCAATCAGCTACAACACTCCAAGGCAGTTGAAGAACACATAATCCCCAGTAGGTGGGGGTCTATGCCCCTTTCAGCTTGAAGAAGGTATAGAAAACAGAGACCTCCACTCCTTCAGTACCTCATAAAGAATTACAAGGATAGGGCTGGGGCTTTAGCTCAGGGGCACCTTGCCTGCCTCACAAATGCAAGGTCCTGAGTTTGATCCTGGTATGGGCTAGGGTTGGGGGAAGAATTACAAGGATATGTGTCTCGCAAGGGAAATGATATAAGAGATAGGGAATGGCTTGATTGGCTAGGAAGAGAGATATGGGATCCCAGTACCACCTCTCGGGACCCATACGTATAAGTTCTCGTGTGTTTCCTTGAGATTTAGAAGCAGAGGATCACTAGGAGTTTGAGGCCAGCTTGGGCTACATAGCAACACCCTGTTTAAAAAAAAGTTTTGAAAGTGTTTGATCTTATTTAAGCATCACATCAACATGTGAGGAAGGGCAGGAATTGTTTCATTTCCTATTGTACAGAAGAAGAAATAGAGACTTGGTGAGAAAGGTTTGTGAACATTTGTCACAGCTGGCAAATAGTTTGTGGGAGTTGTTGGGAAAAAAAGGAGGAAAAGAAATAGAGGTACTAGCTGAATAGCACAGGGTTATTTCAGAACAAACTTGAACAAACTGCTCTGGCTCTAGAGACCAGACTAGTTCCTCTCATACAGGCCAAGAGATCTTTTATAGCAACATTTTTTGGGGGTGTTTAAGTGAGAAGAGTTTGGAGCTACTTGACAAGGATGCTCACCTTCAAGGACAAAGCTTAAGAGAAGGTCAGGGATCAGTTTGGGAATGTGTAGGGAGTAGCAGGACTGAATAATGATGTGAGTTGATATCAGTAAAAAGGCTGATAAAGGTATGAGTCACCAGATGCAGCTGTGCTGGGAGGAAGTAATTTAGAGAGGTCTCTGATCGGGATGGCAGTACTCAGATTCTTTCATTCCAGACTCTAAGGTTAGGTAAGGAAAACAGGCAACATATCTCTTCCTTAAATACTTCCTGCTGATTAGGGGCAGTGATTATGGGGGTTTGGCATGGACTGAAAAAGGAGAGCCATATTGACACAATCTTTGGCAATTGCCTGTGAAATGGGCACAATCCTGTTGGTGATAAATCTGTGAAACAGATTGATTAGGCTTGACAGTAATACATAGGCAAGTAAAAAGAGAATAGGCCCTATAAAGAGTAGAATCCATGACAGAATAGTAAACTTCCATGAATCCCATGAACTCTGTGGGGTGTCCTGAGACATTTGTTGTACTACCTATCTCCTACAGAGCTGCAGTTATACTGTCATGATTATCTGGAATAAAGTATAATATGTTGTATGAAGCATATCACATGTGCTCCTTGGGCAGACTCGGTGGGTAGGGGCAATGGATCCCAGGCTCTTTCATGGATGCTTCCATCTGCTTGATCACTGGGGGTCTGGCAGTCTCTAGGCCAGAATAAACAAATGTAACCAAGAGAGTAAAGCATGTGTGACCAGAGAATGAGCACTAGAATACAAAGACATATTGGGGTAGAACCACAGCCAGACACTGTTCTTAAAGCACTGGAATAGCAATTGTAACCAGCTGCCCTAGACCTGTCTGCAGATGTAGCTGGAAACTACTTTTTTATTTCTAGCCTATATTGCTATTACTTTAATGTTTTTGGTTATACGGTATTTTTGGGGTGCATGTTCAAGACCTAATTGAAATGAGACTTGTGTTAATAAAAATTACCCTCTTGCTATCTACCAAAGTCAGTCAAAGATCCTCAGGCATTACTTTTGGACCTACGTGCAGAGCCTCTCAGCTCCTGTGAGTGTTAGCCTCCAGGAAAGGTCACAGTTTTGCTTGACCATGTAGCTTCCCTTGGAAGCATAGAAGGTGTTTTTCTCTCTGGTGATTCAACCATTTAGCATATTGTACATTGGTTGACTTTTGTCATCTGGGGTCTAACAATCACCTTATTCAGGAGGTTGGGGAACTCACCAAAGTTGGAAAATCCTGTAGAAAAAGACCCCCTCACATCCTGGGTCCTTGTTGACCTTGGAGGACCAAGGCCAAAATATTGACTGTCCTCTTAGACTGTCCTCTTTTTAACTCTGGTCTCCAAATCAGTTATTGACCACCCAGATGAACATCAAGTACCTTGAAATATATATGACCAGGGAACTGTTATTTCCTCATCAATTATGTTTGTTTAGGAATTGAATATCTAAATTTGTACACTGCCTGGACCTCACACTGTTTGAGCATCTCTAAGTGTTGTAACACACATGACAAACATATAGCAATCTGGCTGTGTATTGCTGAATTAGCATGCACATCTTATTACAAGTAGCCATGTGCCAAGTACTGGACTGAGACATTTACCCATATCTGTTCATTCTCCGGTAATATACTGAGGTTCACAGGAACTCCAGCTTTCCAGTAAGGAAATGGAGGCTCAGAAAGGTGAAAGAAATTGCCCAAGACCAGGCAGTTAGTAAATGACAGTGCAAATCTAGTAGCCCTAAACCCTGCACTTATATAGTCACATGCATAGATATGACCGAGACACCTTCTGAGAAATGCATCCTGAGGCGATTCTGACATTGAGCAAACCTCACAAGTCCTGACCCAGACTACACGGCTCAGCCTACCTCACAGCAGGCTCTGTGGTACAGCTGGCAATCCTAGACTGCAAGCCCATACAACATGTTACTGTACTGCAACTGTGGCACAAGGGTGAGGGTTTGCATTTCTAAACATGGAAACATAGAAAAAGAACAGTGAAATACTAGGCAATAGGAAAATTTAGCTCCATGATAATCTTAAGGGACCACCATTGTATATGTGATCTGTTGTTGTTAAAACATGTTATGCCACACAAGACTGACTATCTATCTATCACCTCCTATCATCCATCCATCCGTCATCCATTATCTTTAGACCGAGAGTGTGTATTTAAAAAGATTAGGTTTATTTTATATATCCTTTGAGGGGACAATTATCACCTATGGACAAGAGTTACTGTAGAATGGCTTTTGCCTCAGTCTGTCACATGTGCCCTATTAGATTTGTCAAGAAGTAGCTTTAGGCCTGGAAATGTAGCTTAGTGGCTGAGGACTTTCCTAGGCTGCACAAGGCTTTGAGTTCCATCTCCTGCACCAAAGAAACAAAACAAAACTGAGCAAACAACTGAGAACAAAAGGAAAAGCTTTAGGCTGTTTGGTTTTCCCACCTCTGGAGAGAAGTGACAGAGGTAGCTGGGGTGTCTGGGAGCCATTAACCTCTGAGGCAGTGGCCAGGTAATGTGTGCGCCGAGGTGACATAGAGGATGGCCTGCCTGGAGGGGTGATTAGGACTGTATATAACACACAGTGCATCACAGCATTGAAGGAAATCTACTGGATGTCCCAGGTGATTTTGGCTTTTTTTTTTTGTTTGTTTGTTTTTTGTTTTTTGAGACAGGGTCTCACTATGTAGTTGAGACTGACCTGGAGCTCACTATGAAGCCCAGGCTGGTCTCGAACTCACAGCGATCCTCCTGCCTCAGCCTCCCGAGTGCTGGGATTACAGGCATGCACCACCACGCCCAGCTCCTGGTGATTTTGGAAACGTGTCAAATGCATGCTAGAACTGTCATGTGTACAGTGCAGGGAAGGGAAAGTGTCTCTGAGTCAGCAGTGGGAGAGGGAGGCTTGTGACACTGTGAGTCAGGTGAGTTGCCCAGCAGTTTCTGGGAAAGTTTGTGAAAGGTTGCATGTATCCTGAGCACACTGATCCCACTCCTTAAAAGAGCAAAGCTTTTGTAAATAAGGAGGGGAAGATGGGTTGAAGAGAGGGGAGTGAAATGGGAAAAGAAGCAAGATATATCATGAATGTTATCATTATGTATGTCTAAAATGTACCAATAAAAACAAGAGGGGAAAAAGAACCTCTTTTCTTCTAGGAAGGAGAGATCAGATTGGCAGAGAGCACCACACAGTCCTGGGACTGAGGCTGGGAGGTGCTACTGCCTTCTGCATTGATCAACTAGGGCGTGTTCATTAGTAACCTTTTTGTAATCCTTCTTTACTCATTTCCTTCTTGGCTTCTACAAGCTGTATTTTCTTTTACTCGCTTTTTCTAATCCACTCCTTTTCATCTTTTGTCTAATAGAGTTGTTCCTAGGGAATAGGTTTCAGGACCCCCTGTAGATATCAAAATTCTTCTATAAAATTGGGTAGCATTAGCATAGGACCTGTATACATCTTCCTGTGTATGTTAGTGACTTATATTAAGTCTAAATGACTTATATTACCTAATGCAATGTAAATGCTACCTAAATAGTTGTTACACTCTATCACTTAGGGAATAATGATAAGAAAAAGCCTGTGCACGCCAATATGTGTAATTTTGTTTTTGAATTCTTCCATCTGCAGCTGGTTGAATCCACAGATACAGAACCTGTAGTTCTTGGGGTTTGATCTTGTGTAATTTCTCTTTCCCCAACCTCAATTCTTATTGTCAGTTGCTCTCATCTGCTAGCACCAGCTCCTCCATAGCAAAGTTCTTTTACTTTATCCCTCTCCCTCATCCCTGTTGCTGTGATGCAATGAATTAGCATCCTCTCCACATTAATTCTCACTGACCACTATTTGCTATCAACAGCTGTTGTCAGATAAGTAACCAGTATATTCTTCTGGATAATTATGAGAATTTCTGCTTTTATATCACCAGAAAGCATAAATCTTTCACAATGTTTCCTTTTGTTGCAAAAATTACATGCAAATAGAGACATTTACATAATTAGGAATGCCTCAAATGTTGAAAGAATCCATTAAAAAAAACAAGCCTCATTTTGGGGAAAGAATAAGCAGAAATGAAATGAAATGAAAAAGTTTTGTTTCTCTGGCTCCTTCTCCCTCCTTGTTCCTCTCTGTGAGGCTCCTTTTTGTCACCAGTGGTACGGTTGCTGGAGAATCTGGTCAGAGGCTCAGGCTTCTGCTTGCTGTGTGAATCCAGACCAGGAACTCAATGTGGCCTCTTAATGTGACACGTTTAGTTTCCTGCTTAGCCAAGATTTATTTTATTTAATGTGGAAGGACGGAGTTTATAAGTAATTAGCAGCTACTAAGAGTACAGAATGTGTCATTTTTTAGAGATAAGAACATCAACCCTCCTATTAAAAAAACTGACATCATCTTTTAGTATGATTTCTGTGTGATATCCCCAAGGCACACTGTGTTTGCCCAAAGGTAAAAGGAGAGGTCTCACTAACATAGATTTCATTGTACAAAGGCCTCTGTTTACAAAGGCCAGCTGCTCATTTGCCAAGGAAAAGAAAGGGTAAACTATTCAGCTTTCAGGAAGGACTTACCTTACCTTCTCCTCTAAAGGGTGAGTCAAGTTTAATCCTTTTCTTTATTTTGTTTGTTTGGGGATCTTTTGGTTTTTGTTGTTGTTTTGTTTTTTGTTTTTTGAGACAGGGTCTTGCTATGTAGTTCTGGCTGACCTTGAACTCACGATGTAGCCCAGGCTGGCCTCCTGCTTCACTCTCCCAAGTGTTGGGATTACAGGTGAGTGCCATCATGCCCAACTAATCCTTTTATTTCTATTAGAGAGTGCAGACCAACTGAGTACTAGGTCTTATCTAGATTGGGCATGTCTAAGAGCTGGTGATGCTGTTTTAGGAACTGTGGAGGCAGAGTGTATTTACTGGCTTATAAGTCACCAATATGAATTGATATTGGTTGATCAATATCAGTTCACCAAATACCCAATGAACACAAAGGTCTTAAGGTAGGCCCTGATCTCTGTTCTTATGGGGTTTAGTCTAATAAGATGTGCATTGAACAGTTAAATATGCAGGCAAACTTGCACTGTTTCACTGCATCCAAAGTACCATTGCACGTAGGACACACCATCATGTATGCCACCGCGACAGCTGTCAGAACTCTGAGATTGTAAGAACCAACTTTCCCTTTCAGAGCTATTAAAATGGGAAAGAACTTTTTGCCACAGAATCTCTGTAAGAATTAACTTAGAAATAAATTTTACTAATCATGGTGCTGCTTTAAAGAATGGAACACCTCATTCCAATAAAGACCTCAGCTTAGGTGAGCCTGAAACAGAGGAGGTGGAGGACAAGCGTGGGCTCAGTCTCCAGTGGGTGGTGCAGGGTACAGATGCACAGAGCTCAGAGGAGGTAAATCAGCAGGTAGGAATAGTCGGAGGAGCACTAGAGCTGGGGTGGAGCTGGACCTTGAGTGATTTCAGTTTGAGGTGGAAAAGGAAGGTGCTGATAGTTGCAAACGGAAAGAACAAAAGATGCTTGCTGAAGAAGCCACCTTGTAACTCGTATGGAAATTCAAATGACTCCCAACAGCCAATAAATCTTGAAAAGGAAGAACAAAGCTGGAAGTCTCACACTCCTGATCTTAAAACTTTTTTCAAAGCTACAGGGATCAAAACAGTTGGTACTGGCTATACTGGCCATACAGCCAATGGAACTGAGTAGAATGCCCAGAAATAAACTTTTATATATATGGTCAAATGATTTTTGACAAGGGTGCCAAGACTATTCAAATGGGGAAAGGACAGTCTTCTCAACAAACAGTGTTGGGAAAACTGGATAACCATCTGTTAAGGAGTGAAGTTGAACCTTAACCATACATCGTCTATAAAAATAAACTCAAAATAGATCACCCTGTAGAAGAAAACACAGGACAAAATATTTACAACATTGGACTTGGCAATGATTTCTTGAAGAGGGCCCCAAAACTACAGGCCACGAAAGGAAAAACAGACAAACTGGACTTCATAAAAATTAAGAACATGTGTGACAAAGGACACTATCAAAAGAGCGAAAAGGCAGCCCACAGAATAAGAGAAAATATTTGCAAATCAGATTATCTTAGAAAGGATTGATAACTGAACAACAACAATAGCAACAAATAACTAGAGTCCAAAAGGGCAAAGAGAGCTGGGTGTGGTGGCACATGCTTGTAACCCCAGCACTCCAGAGGCTGAGGCAGGAGGGTTGTCATGAGGGTCGTCATGAGTTTGAGGCCAGTCTGGGCTTGAATAGATAATTCTCTAAAGAAGTTACACAACTGGCCAAAAGCACATGAAGAGATTTTTGCCATCACTAATAATTAGAGAAACATCTATCAAAATCACAGTGCAACATCACTTTATATCCATTAGGATGGCTACTGTTAAAAAACAGGAAATAAGTTTTGCCAAGGAGGAAAAGAAATTGAAACTCATATACTGTTTTCAGGAATGTAAAGTGGTATAGTTGTGGAAAACAGTATGGTGGTTCCTCAAAAATTAAAAACAGAATGACCATATTATCCAGTATTTCCACAACTGGGTGTGCACTCAAAAGAATTAAAAGCAGCGTTGTGAAGAGATATTTGTACAGCCCCGTTCATAGCAGCGGTATTCACAGGAGCTGAAGTGTAGAAGAAGCTCATGAGTCCATTCACAGGTGAGTGGATAAGCCAGGTGTGGGATATACACACGATAAAATGTTACAAAGCCTTGAAAAGAAAGGCACTTCTGGCCCATGCTGTGATACTGATGGACCGTGAGGGTGTCATGCTAGAGAAATAAGGCCACACAGAAGAGCAGAGACTGCAGTTCCACTGCTGTGAGGTACCTCACAGGGATGGAAAGTAGAATGGTGGTTGCCAAGGGTTAGGAGGAGAGAGGCAAACTGTAGTTTAATGGACACAGTTTCTGTCTGGCAAGATGAAAAAGTTCTAGAGATGAGTGATAGTGATGGCTTCACAAAACTGTACTTTAACCCTAGTGTACTATATATACAAGTAGTTAAGACAGCAGATTCCGTATAGCATGTATTTCACCACCACACATGCACAAAAGATAACAGGACATACCCACAGGTCCAGGAGGAGACCCATGGGTCTCGAGTGAAGTGTTCATTCAGGCAGCCAGAAAAGATGAGTTTGGAAGTGCTGTCCAAGCCAGGTGTGGTGGTGCGCACCTGTAATCCCAGTATGCAGGAGGCTGAGGCAGGAGGATTGCTATGAGTTCCAGGCCAGCCTAGGCTACATATTGAGTTCAAGACCAGCCTGGACTACACAATGACACCCTGTCTCAAAAACTGAAAACAAGAAAGAATGAAGGAAAGAAAGAAAGAGACAGAAAGAATGAATGAATGAATGAAAGATTAATTAATTTACATGGATGTGTAGTCTGGGGACAGACTATTAAAGCCTTTGGAGAGCAGGCCAGTAAGGAGGGAATTTATTTCCAGGCAACAGGAAATTATGAAAGGATCCTCACTCTCACCAATATCCCTAGGCCCTGTCACTTTTCAGAGAGATGAATTAATACTGTCTTTTCATAGCAGGGGACTAGAAGCAGTAAAAGGAGGATAGCGAGTTTAAGGCCAGCCTGATAAATTTAGTGAGACTCTGTTTCAAAATTAAATAAAGGGATCTGGGCTAGATATGTAGCCCAGTGTAAAGACCCTGGGTTCTATTCCCAGTAATAAAGAAAAAAAAAAGTATCCTTTTCCATCACTTGTGCACCTGGGCCTACGCCTCTTCCTCTGGATGTGGCTGTGGGGGCCTGTGACAGCCATGAGGCCATGGGTCCCTCAGGACACAGGGAGGTCTGAGTGCAGGTACCTGCCCTCCTGTGACTCCAAGGCCCGGGAAGGTTGTCCCGTCTTTGGGACAGGAGGGGATCTGATGGAGAGGAAGACCTGGAGACATCCAGCAATACCGACCTCAAATCTGGGGAAACAAAGGCAAAAACCAAATGGGGATCTTCCTGTGGCCATCGTGGGCATAAAGGAGGGAGGCTCTGGCCTTCTGCTGGAGAACGCTGACCCTGGTGCAGGGAGAGCATGGGTCTTTCATGGGTCTGGTGGACAGGGTCTGGGCCCAGGAGTGGGGAGAGGTTGAGGGAGGCTCAGTCCAGAGGGCACATGGCCCTCACTTTGTGGCCTGGTGGGCCCACTGTCCCAGCATTTTCCAGGCCTTGCTCACAGGCCCCCAGCACTGGGAAGTGTTTCCTAAGCCCAGGGCTGAGGGAACCACCCCTTCTATTCCATGAGATCCCGCGGACCCGTGGTACTGACAGGAAGGGGAAGCCACGCTGTTAGGTTGCACTGTTTCATGAGTGTGGATCTGCATAGGGCCGGGGGTATTCCGAGTTCCCTCCTTTCCTAGTCTTCTTTCTGTTACTGTAGTAGGATACCCGAGCCTGCCTGCTTTATAATTTAGATTCTGGAAACCAAGAAATTCAAGATGAGGCACAGATGTCTGCTCAGCTTCTGGTGAGGACCTCCTGCTGCCCCACCATGGCAGGAAGTGGAAGGGCAGACAGGTGCCGGTGGACCAGAGAAGGGGAACAGCGGCTGCAGTGGCTCACCCCTTCCTACGAGAAGCACTCAGTTTTCATACCTGTGGCCTCTGGTGGCCCAGATGCCTTAGAAATACCATTACATTGGGGATTGGCTTCAACATGAGTTTTTGCAGGGATAAATCACACCCAAACCATAGCACCTCCCAAGTTCAGAATGAAAGCGGAAATAAGACACAAGAAATGGTACAGGCAGACGGAAATCCAGGCCTCAGCCAAAAGAGCCAAGATATGATTATTGATACCATTTCCCAAAATGTAGAAACTCACTCCTCACCATGCTATCCTCTTTGTGGTGGCAGACCAGCGTCAACCTGGGGCAGGGGCACACCGAGGGCCACAGTGATTAGCACAGGCCTGTAAGACCTCATCTCCAACTCATTGGTGAGTTAAGTTGCTCCCCCTCTTAGAAAAAGAGGGGATGATGGAGTGGAAGGTGGAGAACACTGGATGCTCTTCAATCAGGGAACCCTCACGGAACCATGTGGGCACGGACCTCACCTGGGCCTAACGTTGACTTATGATAGCTGGTTTCCTGTCTCCCTTATCTGAAAGTCAGCTTTTGCCAGCAGTAACCTGTGCCTTACTCTCCTCTGTCCTCCTAGGAAGAGAAGCTAAGTGCTTGGTTAAGTGCGTAGTAGGTGTTAAGTGGAATGGGGAGGGGACAGGACCATTTCTTCCCAGGTTGGAGACTCCTGGGTCTCACATTCTCTCACCCTCCAGGTTGATCCTGTGGCCGGATGGCCTGTGGCCTTGCCTCAGGACCTGCAGCTGCCTTCTCAGTCTGGCAGAATGGGGCCCTGAGCCTGGCATGGTGCTTCTCCCTCGGTGGGCATCTGTGCCTGGTTTCAGGAGCCAAGGTATTATTACCCGTGCCTCGCGATGTGCTCTGGCCTCCTAACTGGTTGTTAAAGATGAGGCCTCCACGCCCCTTTACAGAACCTGTCCTGACCCAGGCTTGGCAGGGTCTCTGTGAAGTCAAAAGGCTGAGTCACACACACTCCCCACAACACCCTGCAGCTCCATTGATGAAGTTGAACTACTTGATCCACTTGGCCAGTGGGAGACCTGCACTGGGGCACAGCGGGACAAGGGCAGGTAGTGCTTCCTGAGGCCCTGCGCCTCTGGCTTCTGCTGAGGAAGTGAGTACACAGATTAGTACAGAATCATTTTCCTCCTGTTTATCTTGGCCCTAGTACTACTTCAGGATTTAAACACACACAGGCTTGACTGCAGTGGTAGGCTTTTGGATTCTACCTCATTCTGACTGTTAAAATGCTTTCTTCCACAATGAACTTTAGTTTAAGTCACCAGTCTACCATTTTATTGCACTTTATTTTTCATTTTTGGTGGTACTGTAGATGGAATGCAGGCGAGCTCTGTACCACGGAGCTACACCCCACCCCCAAAACTATTTTAAAAGCAGGAAATACCCATAGATTGAATACCAATTGTTGAAATACTAGGAAAGTTTAAAATAATTAATTAGTTACATAAAATCTTTCTTGGGCATACATACAAATTGGATTAAAAAACCAAATTACAAGTTAAGGGCCTGGGATTTGGCTCAATGGTTCCGCCACCTGCCTCGCAAGCACAAGAACCTGAGTTCTATCCCTGGTACCAAAAAACAAACGAAACAAAACAAATTACAAGTTAAATTATACAAAATATCAAGTCTCCCAAACCCCTACTTGGCAACTTTTGTGCTGTTTTACTTTTTTTTTTTCCCTGGTACTGGGGATGGAACTCAGGACAGGTATGGCACCATTGAGCTAAAACCCCAGCCCTGATAGCTTCTTTGTTTTTCTGGTACTGGGATCACAGTCAGGATCTTGTGCTTGCTAGGCCCACATAATGCTACTGAGCTACATCCCCAGCCTGTCTTACTTTTGACAAGCCTCCTGTGTTATTTTTAAAGGCGTACTGGGGACTGAACCCAGTGCCTTCACACTGTGCTATAGCCCCAGTCCATGTTTTATTTTTTATTTTGAGACAGGGCCCAGTCCAACCTGGGTTCAAACCTGTGATCCTTCTACTTCAGCTTCCCAGACTGCTGGGGTTACAGGTGTGCCCAAGTGGGTTACAGTCACCATGCTTGGCTCCTTTGGTTCTTTGGAGCACAGCAATGAGGGGAAGATCACCCCTTTATTGGCATTATAGAGGTGAAAACATTGGCCAACACAAGGGGCAGCTAAATCCATGGGGGCCAGCATTATGTGTCAGATACTCTGACAAGCACATTCTCATCTTTGTATCTAAAAATTAATCTGAACGCTTAGGAAGTTATGCAAATGCTGGCTATTCCTATAAGTTGTATTATTATATGTGGAATTACCTTGGGCAAAATGAGTCCCTCTGAACTCAGTTTCTTTGTCTGCACCCTGGAATAATACTGCCAAACTCGCAGGCCTGTCATAGATGTGAGCATAGAGATAATGAGGCAGCTTACACACATCAAATATTCCTATGAGGCCACAGCTTGATAGTGATCGCTCCAGGCTTGCTGTCTTTCCAATCTGGGCGGTCTGTCTCAGCTAATGACAGTATGCTGGGCTATCTCTGTAGCCTTTATCTCCACCCCCTTCAATTTTAAACACACCTTCCGATTAGATCACACTGTCAATTTTAAGAAGGGCTCAGAGCCAAAACCCACAATTGTTGGCTGTGCCCTGGAGCCACGGTTCCAAACTCTGGAAGGGGCTCTCCTGCTGGGAAAGGAATGTTTTTCAGTGTTTTTGTTTTCTGTTTCTAAGACCAAACATGCTTTGGGATATTTTATCTTAAGAATGGTAGTGGTTGTGAAAGAAAATTAAACAGCCACTGTTCAGGTGACCTATTCTGCTGGGGAGCTTTTGTATCATGTGCAGTCATTCAAGCCATTCTGAAGAGCTTCAGCATACCTGAGACCTGGCCAACAGGTGAGACTTCATCCCTGAAAGAGAGGCCTGTAAGGGAGGTGGCAGGGTAAGCAGAAAGGGTCACACAGGTGACAAGGGATCCTGAACATTCTGTGGAAAGGAAGTATCTGTGGTAAACAACCCCATCTTGTGTACTCCTTGAATGTTTGGTGAGAAAAGCCAGCCACACTAGGGAGTCTCACAGGAGCAGCTGAAGTTGTCTTCTAGCTGCCAGCACCTCCCATGTCCTAAAAGGGGATGGTCAGAGGTGAGAGCAGGACCTTCATCCTGGCCCTGAGTCCCTCTCCACTGGGTAAGCTCAGAGTGGACAAAGTCAGCACTGTACGGTGATAGTTGTGGGTTTGGACCACACATAGAAATAAGTACATAGGCATGAAAACGCAGTGCTTCGGGACTTTGGTGGCAAGTGAACAATTGCTGACAACACTTGTTCCAATTTTGATCTGCTATGGGTAGGTGGCTATTTTGTCAGAGCAGTTGCTCCAGGCCGCTGCTGGGGCCAGTGTTCTTGTTATCTTAGTTTGGTTTTGATCAGAACCTAGCAGCATCTGGGAAGGTTTTGCCCATCTCTTTCCAGTTCTCTGGGAAACTTCCAGGGCTGCTGCTCTGAGGTCATGGAGAGATGCCAGGTTCCCCTCCCGCCTGTCCCAAGCACCTCAGGACATGGGAGCCATGGGGACCCCCCTCTGGATTGCACAGGTTCCTGTTGTCCCCCTGGGGAGCCCTCCTCAGAGACAAGCAGGGGGACAACTGCCTTCTGCATGCTCATGATTAGAAACAGGACCATACAGGCGTCATGCAGGAGAACCAGCTGTCTCTGCCCTGCAGACTGAAGACTAGAAGAGGGTGGTGAGGAAAAGCTTAACACTGCCTGGTGGGACAAACTCCTCGGAACACCCCTTGACATCGGAGCTGGCATTAAGGGCACAACTCACACTGAGGGCCTCACAAAGGCAGAGTGTGGTGCACAACTGGGTAGCCCTGTCCCCTGGATGCACGTGTGCAGTGAGGCACAGCCAGGCAGCACTGGGGAGAGACAGTGGGCACCTCACCCTGCTTCCTATTGGCTTTTGTCCCCAACTCTTTCTTCTCTAAACTTCTCATTTTGAAAGGTTTTATTTTTCATATTTATGTACAGGGTACAGGGCAATCTGCTCCATCACCTCAATTATTATTTCCCTGTGGTGAGAACATTCACAACCCTTTCTGCTAGTTAGTTTGAAAGGTGAAAGATACAACCCGTCACAGTGTGGTTTGTTTGCTTGTTTGTTTGTTTTTGTGGTATTTGGGATCAAAAGGACCTTGGTCATGGTAGGCAAGTGATCTGCCCTTGTGTCATACCACTAGCCCCGCTATGGTCGTCTGTAGCTACTCTGTGTACAACAGGGCACAGGATATCTTTTTCCTGACTAACTGGCATTGTACCTTTGGCTCACCTCTCTCCCTCACCTCCCTCTCACCTCCATTCTGTCCAGCCTCTAGGGTCTACAACTGTTCTCTCTACTCCCACGAAATCAACTTTTTAAATATACCACATGGAAGTGAGATCGTTTGGTATTTGTCTCTGTGTCCAGTTTATTTCACTTAACATAGTGTTCTCCAGATTCGTCCATGGTGTCACAAGTGACAGGATTTCCCTTTTTGAAAATTAATTGCTTGAAAATTGAAATAAAATTTATTTTAACTAAGACAAATAATGGAAAGATTTGAAAGAATGGAAGGAAGGGTACCCCTTCTCCATTTAAGGCTAGTAGTATCCCTTGTGTATCTATCCCAAACTCATTCATGGGCAGTAGACTGATCGAATATCCTGGCTGTTGTGAATAATACTGCATTAACATGGGGGTGCAGATATCTCTTTGAGATAACCATTTTATTACCTTTGGGTACATACCCAGGAATAGGACCACCTGGCGGTTCTAGTTTTGACGTTTGGAGGACTCTCCACACTCTTTTCTGTAGTGGCTGCCCTAATTTGCACTTTCATCCGCAGTGCTCAAGGGTGACCCTTCTCCTCAGCATTTGTTATCTTTGGGTTTTTTTTTTTTTGATAATACCATTCTAACAGGTGTGAGGTGGTTTCTCACTGTGTTTTTAATTTGGAGTTCCCTGATGATTAGAGATGCTGAGCATGGCGTCACCTCCCACACCTTCCCTTCCTACCCATGCCCTCCAGTCCTAAGATGGCGCTTGTGTACCCCTCCCCCCAGCCTCACCTCTGACTTCATTCCTTTCCTTGGCAGGTGCTGCCTGAGCTCTGCCCACAACATCCTGAATGGTTCCCAGACCAGAGTGCCCTGCATACCTGCCTTTTGTTGGACTTTGGCTTTGAGGACCTCAGACCATTCCTGCCTGGGAATGGCTATCTTTGCCTGGGCGTGACTGTCCCTGCCTAGTGATGGCTGTCCCTGCCTGAGGATGGTTGTTCTTGTTTGGAGGTGGATGTCCTTGCCTGAGGATGACTATCTGCTCCCTCACTGACGATTAGCTAACTAATGATTAGCGAGTGTGAGATGCCCTGGACCCCAGGCCTTGTAGCTGGGCTCTGCTGATTCTAGACTAGAGCTGTGGCCAACTCACTGTAGCTGGCTCAGTGAGGCCCCTAGTCCTCCCTCCTGCAGATGGTCCCATGCCTTTGTCACTATTCCCTGCACCTCCCAACAAGCCAGGAGCCCTCTGATTTGTCCCAGGACCTGCTCTGTGGGAACCCAGTGGCTTTTCCTGACCCCTGAGGAGGCAGATCATTCTACCCTGGCACTTTCCGGGCCTTCTCTGGCCCTGGTCTCCCCACAGTGGGCTCCCCTGCTCTTTCTTTTTCTCGTTCCCTTCGGGATCTTGCCTCCTCTGTCCTCAGCCATTATAATCTGGCTGTGTGACTGCTTCTGGCTCTGACAAGTGTGTGTGTGAGGTTCTGGAGTGGAACCCATGACCATATGTGTGCTAAGCAAGTGTTCTGCTGCTGAGCTGCACCCCCAGCCTTCCCTGACTGTTTTGCATTTTAGTCAGGCCTTTCTAATGCCTGCTTCACCCCTCCACCTTGCTCATGCCTCATTTTCAACTTGTTTCAAGTCAAACTATCGTATGACACTGGTGGCCTGCTGACTTCCTTGTTTCCCTCTCTCCTTCCCTCCCTCCTTCTCTACTCTTTCTTTCTTTTTCTTTCTTCTTTTCTGATACTGGCGATCAAACTTGGTCCTTGCGTTTGCAAGGCAGACGGCGGAACCACTGAGCTAAATCCCCAGCCCCTTGTTTCCATTTCTTACAGCTCAGGAATGATAACTTAGTCACATTTGTCTCCCCTTTCCCCCTCACCCTCTATGTTGATCTTTTGACAAGTTGTGATTATTACTAAAACATTATTTAATATGCATTTCTCTCTTTTGCCACCAAATGAGCTTGGTTGCATAGCCCTCTATCTGCCAGTTCCAGTAGCCTTCCAAATAGTGGCCTTGCCTCTCTTCGGTCTTGCTTCTTCTACAGTTGTCAAGTCACAGCTAGCCTTCTGGAGACTGGCTCTGACTGTGTGATTTTCTGCTCAGAAGCAACTGGGAGTCTCCCCTTGTCCACCAGCCAACTCCATCTTTCTGCTCAAGGGCTCCCAGCATTCACCACCAGCCTCCCTGCCCATCAGAGCACTAATGCATCAGCAAGCTGACCTTCTCTTGCTCTCTTCTCCTTCTGGAACGTTACAGAGCCCAGCCCTGAGTTCTAGGCTTGAGACTTGATAGTTTGAGTTTGTGAGTCTAGAATTATTCAGTGTTCTTTCAATTATGCCACCCTTGGATTCAACTGAGTTTCCTCATAAATATTCTAGATTTTCCTTTATTGCTTTTTGATGAACAAAATAAAATAATTTTACTAAATTATCAACATGGAAATAACTCAGAAGACAATGTACTGACATTTGTCACTCTTAGTTTTCTCTTTTTTTGAGAGAAACACATAAATTCTTCCATAAGATGGCTCCATTATCACAATTGTGTTCCTCTTCAGAAAGAAATCCTCTCCTTTTGTGACTTAAAGTTTTTTCTTGTGGTGATAGGCATCAAACCCAGGACCTTTTGCATGTTAGGCAAGTGTTTTACCACTGAGGTACACTCACTCCCAGCCTCACTTCTTTTTTTTTTTTTTGGTTGTTTTTTGAGTCAGGGTCTCATTATATGGTTCAGGCTGGCCTTGAACACGTGGCTATTCTCCTGCCTTAGCCTCCTAAGTGCTGGGATTATTACTATGCCTGGCCAGCCTCACATTTTTATGCCATTCACACAGCTGGAAATTTGCTGGCTACTAGGAGCAAGTGCTTCCAAACTCTCATATGCTTCTGGTTATAGAGGATATGATTAGTATTCAAACTTCTATTTTTGTTTGTATGGAAATGAAAACTAAAGAAAATTGCTGAAATAAATAAAAATTCATACCAGCTTGGAAATAAGTTGCTGGGGGCTTAATGGCACAGGGACTTAGAGAAATACAAGCTTTTAAAAGCTTGCCATGGGAGGAAGCCCTTATTTTTATTGCCTTTCCTAAGAATAACTTGTATTTATCATATTCTGCCTACTATGAGTGACCAAAAGTACTATGAGTATATCTGAGAATGGGAAATTATTTCTGGCAGGTCGCATGGATTTGAGCAGTAATTTTCTGGTACTTCTTCTCTAGATAACTTGACCAGACTTGAAGGTGGTTGTTTATCATGAGGTAGGGTAAAACTCAGCTCTGTGCTCAGACTTGTCCTATTAGTTTAATGTCTATGGCTAATTTATATGGGCTTCAGAATTTACTTCGGTGCATTGTAGTGCTAATAAAATAAGATAGAGATGTTAACAGTATGTGATGTGTGTCAGAGTTCAGAACACATCTGAACACGCTTATAATCATAATATCTTCCAGTGCAGACCACCTATCAGCTCATGTGTTGAGAAAAGAGGTCTTTTTCCCCATTAAAATAATTGCAGTACAAATACAGTGGACCCTTGAATTATGACCAGTCTGACATAAGGAACAACTTGGGTTACTACCAGAATTTTAGTTTTACCTTATGACCAAAGTCTTGGGTTACGACCTGTATGCCGGCCTCTTGTGCTTTCAGTTGGTCTCAGATACAGATTTAACCCTTAAAGAGTTCTGGAAGGAACATTTCAACATCCTTTCTGGTGTGGGGTTAATTGAGAAATCTTGGGCCAGGGTCTAAGGACACTAAGATCTGCCTGTATACAGAAGAGAGACTTTGAAGGCTGTGTAGAGGAGCCTGAGCCTTCAACTGACACACCTGAGTTACAACCAGCCCTGGAGAATGAACCGAGTCTGTGTCACGGGTCCAATGTACATACAACATTGACTTTACCTTATTAGCTGTTTAAAGTAAGTGTACAGTTTAGTTTGTATCACTGCTGTGTGCAGCTGTTGTCATCATCCATCTCCAGAACTCAGTCCTCTTCCCAAACTGGACTGAAGCTCTACCTATTAACTAACCAGCAGTTCCTCATTCCTCTTTTCCCTCAGCCTTGACAACCACCCAGTTTTCTGCTCTATAAATTTGACTACTCTGTGTACCTCATACAAATGGAATCATATGATATTTGCCCTTTTGTGTCTGGCTTAATATAGCACGATATCTTTAAGTTTCACCCAGACTGTAGCATGTATCAGAATTTCTTTTTAAGGATGGATTCATCACACTTTGCTAATCCATCCAACTACTCGCGGACACTTGGGTTGCTTCCATTTTTGGGTTATTGTGAAGAGTGCAGCTGTATACATGGGTGAACAAATCTGTTCAAATTGAGGAGCTGTCTTTTGGAAAAGGGATTACAAATGGGAAAATACTTGAGTTATTATGGTGTAAAATCCTCTTGAAAAAATGTCACAATTCATAAACAGCATGAAATTCTTGAATGATAATTTCCCTCAAGAATATAATTGAAGATGAGCATAGTGGCACACGCCTGTAATCCCAGCATTCAGGAGGCTGAGGCAGGAGGATTGCCACAAGTTTGAGGCCAGCCCCGGCTACATAGTGAATTCAAGTTCAGCCTGAATTACAGAGCAAGACCCTGTCTCAAAAGAAAAAGAAGAAAAATAAGGAGAATAAAATTGAATTAAAGCCTGACTCTTCAGAGAACTCTCATGTTAGTATTAAGTAATCATTCAAGCATCTGTTTAAATGCAGAATTTCCCTCCCATGGATGACTGTTGAGAAAGAGGTAATCTGACCTCATTGACATTTGTAGTCCTAGATGGTAAGATTTCAAATCCAAAGACAGAAATGTTAGTGAAGGCCGTGAGTAAAATCTACATAAGAAACGTGTGAAAAGCCAATAAATTTATCCACGAGATTATAGAAGTTTGTTTATTATACTGTTTGTGGGAGAGAATAGTGTGTCCATTTTTTTCATTTTTTATGGTTACCCTTACAAGACAGCAATCAGTTAAGTATACAGAGTTGGAAATAGAAACGCCAGTGCTATGGGAACAATGAGGTTTTCATAGAGGTGTAAAAGAGGCTGTTCAGGGAGAGAAGGTTTAAAATGCCCCAGGGGATTCAAAGGATGAAGTTCTTTGCAGTTATTCCTTATAGACAGCAGAGGGCAGCAGAGAGAGACATCCTGCTTGGCTGCAGGCTCTGGTCTGGGTGAAAGGCTTCCAAGGCCTTCAGACAGTTACACCACATGGTGGAAAAAAAGTCCTTGATAAGTTATTTAGATTTTTAAACAAACAAAAAGAACAAACTAACCACTATTCTCAGGTCTTTTCCTGGGAAAAGCCTATGGTCTTTCATGACGAAGCTTTCATCAAGTTGTTCCTTGATACTTACAAATAAACAGAACACCAATTTCATGTGCTGTCCTCTTCTGGACTTTGGTGCACCATGTTTCACATCCAGCTGGACACACACTGTCCTGTTTGGTAAAGTAACTGCTGTATATTCATCTGCCACTTGCACTGTGACTTTCTTTCAAAAAAATCACCTGTGTGTTGTAAAGGCCTGGAATAATGCTCAGCACATATGAAGACCTCAGTAGGGGTTTTAAAAATGGGTACTGAAATGGTAGAAATGCTTAGATTGTTTTGCAAAACACCTTAACACTCCTACCTTGAATCAGAGGGTAAATGAACTAATGTGAAGGTGGAAGGATATCTTTGGTGACATTCCATATTCAATATTTTTAATTGGCTTATGTGACCAGAGAGAAAGCATGTTCATTAAACTAACAGGTGTCATGAGTTAGAAGGAATTGCTAATAAACCAAAGACAGGGTTCAAAAAGATCTGGACGAACCAGAAGGATGAGCCAAAACCAGTAAGATGGGATTTAACAGGGAAATGGACAGCCCGGAATGTAGGTTAGAAAGAGCTGTTTGGCATATGTTGCAAAGGGAAAAGCTGTTTGGACAGAGGGTGGGAGTGGTAGCATTTGTGAAAAATTGGCCACAATGCAACAGTCCCTCAACAAGGAGGTGGTTAAATAATGTAACTGTCATTCTATGGGACATTGTACATTTTAAAAGAACAAATATTCATAGTGGTTTGGAAGGATTTCCAAGGCTTATTATGAAATAGGAAATGATCACAGACTAATGAGGTAAGAACGTAAGCCAAAGACGTCATGTGTGATTGTGTGTATCTGAATATGTGTATATGTATGCTCCTCAATTTCAGATGGGGTCACATTCTATAACCTCACTGTTAATTGAAAATATCATAAGTTGAGAATGTACTGAATCCACCCCACCTACCGAACGTCCTGGCTTTAGCACAGAGACACTGGAGTGGATGTTTCCACTAAACTGAAATCCAGTGCAAGGCCAAGTAGGAGCTGCTGTCTGTCCATCATGCAGTTAAACATCAAGACAGATCTGATCATGGAGTACCAGCTGGAGGAAAGATCTAAATTCAAAATTCAAAATATAGTTTCTACCTGATGTCTGTGACTTTTGCACCATTATAAACTAAACAGCAGAATGGAGTGCAGGCTGGAAGGACACACATCACCATGTGGAAACTGAGACTCTGGGCTGAGGTAAGATGAGACAGTTTCACTTGTGGCTTTGTATACTTCTCTGTTATTTAATTTGGTATGAAAATTTATTTGTACATTGTCTGTAACTACACAAATCACATTGTTTGCCTTTTCATTTAAAAATGAGCAAAGACAACAGGGCAGTTAAAATGCTCTGTTGCACGAAGCCCACCGAACAGCTTAGTCTTCCACAGTGAGAGATGCTGGAGGCTGCTGGTACCTGCCAGGCCCCATATGGCAGCTGCTTACAGTTGGGTGAGTGAATCAACCACCAGCCAGGCAATGGGGCCTGCATGGCTGGAGAGTAAGGTCCAGGCTGAACTTGACCTGTCCTCAGTGATGTGCCTGGTGCTCACATGGAAAACAGCCCTTTGTTGGGTCCACCAGATAAACACTGGGGAGTGGCATGGCAGGGCCACATCTCACAATCTCGTGTCCTCAGCTTTACACCCAGCCACCCCTTCTTTGGCCTTGTGTGTCTGGTCAAGCTGGACTCTGCCATCACCCATTCCTCTCCTTGCTATGCCGTTCCTTCAGGTCTCTTGGCAGAGTGACGTTCCCCACCAGACTACTTCCGCTTCCCTTTCTCTGGTCTTTCTTTCCTTTTTCTTGCTCACTCACGGAAAATAACAACAGCAGGATTTGTTGAAGCATGAAGGCTCTGATTTTGTTTTGTGTACGTCTCCAGATCTGGTGTCTAGTAGTTCCTAGCACTCAATATCTATCACCTGAAAAAAGAATCATTTGGAAGAGACATGCAGGACTGGAACAGAGTCTCTCAGCAAACCCTATCAACATGGGAAAAGACAGGGTCCCTGTGGAGCTCCTAGCTCACAAAGTTAAATGTGCTAGAGGAATGTAGAAGTCCAGTCCATATCCTTTGTGTTAGCCTTTGTACATGAGCTCCCTGAGCTATGCCTTCCCAACCCATCCCATAGGAAGAATCCAGATGGCCCACTCCTTTTTGCTGGTGTAAGGGCTAAAGGAGATAAAAGATGTTTGGCGACAAATATGGTACATGGTAGAGACTGTGGCCAGACACACTGATAACTCTCTTTGTTACAGTATTATTTTCTTGAACTAGCTGTTATCACCTTACTTTTTTTCTGCTGATCTCTCTCTGTCTCTCTCATCTATCTGGTCCTTTTGTTATTTTTAAGTTTTGAGACAGGTTTTCACTAAACTACTAAATTGCCCAGGCTCTGCTTGAATTTAAGATCCTCTTGCTCCAGTCTCACAAAGTGATAGGATTACAAGTGTTTGCCACCTCTTGCATCTCTGCTGCTGTTTCTGTATTCAGTCACTCTTTCCCTGACTGATATGGCCTATCCTTCCTGCCAGTATCATGTTGATTTTAGACTTTGTGTAAATGTGCATTTTTTCAAGCTTCAAACTCATGAAGCTTTGCAAGAGTCATTTGTATCTAAAATACCATCCATCACCTTTCCAGCTTCAGACCTATGTATGGAGTGGAAATCAGTTGACAATATCTTAGTGTTCTCCTGCAGCTTTTCCATAAATGAACTCATCAGATTTCTGCCAAGCTCGGGAAGGATTCAGGAAGCCCATTTTAACAGGAGGACACTGAGGGTGGGGTAACTGAGTGAACTCCCATCCACTTACCTTGACCCTCAGCTCTTGCTGGCTACTCGCTGGGGCATACCTTGGTCAGGGACAGTAACCAGGACCCACTCAGGCCCTGGATGCCTGTAGAACCTTCACGGGTCCTCCTAGTGGACCCGATCCCCTCCCTCCTGACCACTTGCGTGCCCAGCTTTTCACAGGTGCACGGCGACGAAGAGTTGTTTAATGCATGCTTTCCAGTTTCCTAATGAATGTTGTGTAGATAGCACTGTGTCCACTGGTCCTAAACTATAAAGCTCACCCATTCTAAGTGCTTAGCTGGCCAGAGGCTTTCTGAGCAGGTCTTTTCTTCCCTCTTACAAATTACAAATCAGTATCTCAGATTCAGGATTATCATTTTCAGGGTTCAAGCTTTAGTTTTTAGGCAAGTGGCTGAAACTTTCCACCAGTTCTATATAGTAGTTGATAGTGGTCTATAATAATGATACATGTATTTTTGGTGACAGGGATTGAACTCAGAACTAAGCTAAATCTCTGACCTGTCTATAATTATTTTGGCCTTGTCTTTTAATATATTGAGAATAGTAATCTTTGTAGTTTGTAGGAGTGAACCCAGCTACTTAAAATTTTGTGAGCTGTCTTAACAGGCTATGTGTGTGCAGGGAACCTTGGAAAGTAGGTAGAGACACTTTACTTCTTTTCTATTATGTGGGTGAAAATGGGCTTTTTTGTTTTATCCTTTTAAATTCACTTTAAAAGTACATGGTCCTCCATAAAAATACTCATAATTATTGGTGTGTAAAAGGCTTTGGTCTGACATGTTTGGTCAGAAGGGACATAGGCACGCAGCCCTCAGGGAGGGACAGGCTAAGCTGGCCTTTATTCCCCACGGAAGCTGGCACCAAAGAGAACAGAGCAGTTTCAGGAAACCAGCTTTGGTTACAGACTATTAGAAAATCCCATAGAAAGGACACTTTAAAAGTATTTTTCTCAAGCCTCTCCCAGTATTCAGCATGAATGAAATTTTAGTATTTTTATTTTTAAACATGAAGAGCATTCTAAAATGTCAGTTTCTGCTTTTCTCCAGGAGCCAAACTGATTGCAGAATAACCCCCTAGTTTAGCATTCCCCAGGACACGTTTCCAACCTGCACACCATGTAGTTCTTAGAATGGTGTGTGTCAAAACTTGTTAGTGATGGCTTTGGGCTGGGCATAGTCTTTCCCCTCCATTTCCTACCAGTTTTTCTGGTCACAGAAGCTTTTCTGTAACTGGGATAGAAGAATCCCAAAATGGTGGGCAGGTAAACTTTAATATGCCTGTGGGTGTGATGAGATATAAAATATGAATGTACATATAAACATGTACATAGATGAAATTAAAATTTGATGTTCTATTAGATTTTAAAGAATTATATGAATTAAATACGTTGTAATATTTTAAATGATACTTGAGACTGCAAAAATTATTTTAGTTGCAAGCATGTAATTAATGCTATTATTTATACAAAATGGTTTTACGATGCTATTCTTGGCAATAGAAAATGCTTCACTTCACTCAGGTATGTTGAGTACTACTTTTTGGAAAATATGTCAAGCGTAATAGTAATATTGGAGTTCAACTTGTCCTATAGAGCTGCTACCTATTGACCTAAACCCTATTTCTTTTTTCAAATGTCCATTAGTTATAGTTTCACTTTTGATGAAATTGGATGCTGAAGAGTAAAACAAACTTTCAAAGTAGAAAAAAACTCATCTTTAATCAACAGAATTTAGAATGTGATCTTTCCATCTTCTTTGAAAACAGTAAGTCCTCCCCCGCCCATCCCATTTTGTTTGGCACCATTAAACTGTACTATGGCAGTAAAATTCCCAACAACCTCTTTTAATCGTACTCCTTCTGATGCTGGCTACCATGTATCAATGGAGAGGGCAAATGCTGGAAAGAAGCAGGATGGTGGCGTGGAATCACCTCATTGCAGGCTGCAGTTGGTGGTAAATCCAGTCTGTCTTTCTGTCGTAAAACTACACTTACTGTTTTGAAATGAGGGTATTTGCTCCTCCTAAGCTGTCATGAGGAACTTCTGTTTGTCTCATTCAAGGGAGGCTGTGATGTTGCAAATTACTCATAACCAAAAGGCCATGTTTCAAATTAAATTAGAAGACCTAATCACAAAGCATTTACACATCACCATCTGAGACTTTGAAACAGGAGGAGTGTATGATGGTTTTCAGAACATCTTCAGATGAACCTGTCTCATTTTAATGTTTTCATTAAAAAAGTATAGCTGCAGTTGAAACATTAGGTAATTTTGTCCATTGTTAACAGATTACAACTTCTAAAGCAAATAAAAGAACCATGATTCTCTATGTTTACCTTTAACTGGGGAGAACCTGGCAGAGAGAGACCTAAGAAGGCACTTGAACTTTCTCGATATCTTCTAGAAGACCTGGCCTTTATCTCCTGTCCTCAGAGCAAGAGAAACAAATGGTGCGAGTCTTGGTTTCCAATATGAAAGTATCTTACACCAATAAGCCCTATCAGCACAGGGTCTCATTGGGACTAACTTTAGTAAAAATTAATACACTCATAGACTTAGCCTTTGTTCTGGGGCTCTGGGAGCATGGAACCCCTTTGCAGGCACTGGAATTTCATGGGAGGTCTAGGGGGATTTAAACGGTTTTATTTAAGATGGGAATCTGTCTCGACAAACACTGGTTACTGAGTCTTGACAGCTAAGCACAGGTTGCTTCATCCTCTTATCTATAGCTCGGCAAGGCTAAACCGGTTTTTTGGACTTTCTAGAACAATATCTAATGAACAAATAACACAATTCTGTGATGTTTAGCAGGATGCAAATGCCGGACACTATAATCATGAACACAGTAAAGACAGTCTTTTCTGTGGGCCTGGAAATAAAGCAGTCCACCGTATTGGGACAAGGCCAAGCACTACATTTCACCAGGCGCTGCATGAAGAAGCCATTGTACATGATGTAAAAGACGTACATGAAGGCACCTTCAAAGATGACCCTGAAGAAGACACTGCTGGTGTAGGTCCACCACAGGGACCCTTCTATACGGACCTTCTCCCTTTTGATCTCTTCAATGTCCTTAAATTCACTCTTCATCTCTCCCTTAATGAACTTCCTTTTCTTCTCATGTCTCCGGTAGGCAACGTGCATGGCCACCAGGAGTGCTGGAGTGGACACGAAGATCAGCTGCAAGGCCCACAGACGGATGTGAGAGATGGGGAAGTAGTGGTCATAGCAAACATTTTTGCAGCCAGGCTGGAGGGTATTACAGATAAAATCAGCTTGCTCGTCTCCCCACACCTCCTTGGCGGCAACCACGAGGATCATGATGCGAAAAATGAAAAGGACCGTGAGCCAGATTTTCCCAATACTGGTGGAGTATTTGTTAACACCCCCCAGGATAGTATGTAGTGCGCCCCAATCCATCCTGTCCGCTTGGTGGTTGGTACTGGAAAAGACAAAGGAACAATACAGCAGTCATTAGTTTGGACAGAACGCAGGTGATTTCCCTGAATCTGGGTAAGAAAGTACTCTTACATCTCTTCCTGAGCCAAGACTGACTCTTATATAACCTCCTACAAATCCAAAAATGGTAGTAAGTGGATTTGTTTACTTTGCTGAAGTTTATGGAAAGTATCATAAATAGTGTTAGAAGATATTCACGTCATCATGAAATAGACTCTATTTCCAGCCAAACCAAAAATATTTGCAGTTTTTTCTTTTCATTCAGTTGTACTGTACATACTTTAAAGAAAATAACTGAACTGGTCTTTTGAGGTAGTTCATATTTGACCTGGGAATGTTTTAAAGTTAATGCTAAGAGGATTTGATAAAAGTTTTAATAAAGGTATTTTATATTGAGTATAAAAATGTCCTTCCAACAAGTCAACTTTTGAAAGCAAAATTTAGAATTAGTGAAAGCTGTTCCATTGGTAACCAAGATATTATTTAAGTTATACAATCAACTAATAAAAGGCCTTAGTTGGAGCATTAAAAAAACCAGAGTTTAGGGGCTGGGGATTCATCTCAGTGGTGCCGCTGCTTGCCTCCCAAGTGCAAGGTCCCGAGTTCAATTCCTGGTACCAAAACACCAAAACAAACAAACAAACAAAAAACCCAGAGTTTGCCATAGGATTAAGTGTATAGCTCCCAAACTACCTTGAATAGGTTTCTGTGTGTTCTCTAATAAATAGTACCTCATTCACCTTAGTAAAATTGGGGTATAAATGTCTATCAGAGTGAAGTACTTATTAGCTTAAAAGCACACATGAGTTCTGGCGACCACTGAGTCCTGTACTCATTGCCCATGGGTATTTCTAACTTCTCAGTCAGTCACTGGCCAGCCAAGCTCCACCACTGCTGCGGCTCACAACCAGTGCTGGCTGGGTGAAACGCTCCTCGTTGAGAGTGTTTGTGCATGGAAGATCCTCCACCAGCCAGTGGCCCTGTGTTTCATCCAGTACAGGAACTGTCCCCGCTGATTCACAGCTACGCCCTGTCTGTCACAATCAGCCCCTCTTCTAAACAGGATTTCATGCTCCCCACTGTCCTGATGAGTCACGTATTATATCCATCCCTTCTAAGTTGTAATGAACCTTCTTTCTCTTACTTAAAAGCATCCTGCTCTCCTCATTTTAGGCAAGTTGCATCCTGTTTCCTACTGAGCTGAGGTAGGCTCAGATCAAATGCCTCTTATTACTACAGTTGCTGAATCCTCGAAAAGGCGACCTTGGTGTGAGGAAGTAGGAGAGCCATGTGCACACAACTTAAATCAGACTGAGATACACTGGTGAAACATTTATCCCCATTTAATAGCTCAAAAAATAAAAAACACCACTGGAAGTAAGAGTGGTTTAGCCCAGGTTTGGCCTTGACCCATTTACGCCAGACTGTCCAGGAGGCCCTTAGGTGAAGAATCTCACCATTCAATTTAGTGCTGCCTGCAACAGCAAATCCACTGAAGAAAGTAAATGTTCAGCTTTTAACAGAATCACCTCACAGAATTAGACCTTCAGTTCTTCATGGGCGCTTCTTAAATAAAAGACAGGAACTTTGCAGAAATAAGCAGTCACACACCTGGCCAATATGGGAGTGGAGGTGTGGTGGGACTGATGCCTCTGCCTTCTCTATGGCATCCAACACAGGTCCTGTGCTCTTCACAGGCCAGTCTAGCCACCAACAGTTTTGGAAAATATAGTTCAAGAAGCCCCCTACATTGCCGTTTTTGAAAGCCTGAGGTGTCTTTTGGGTCCCACTTTGCTGCCCAGGCTTGAACTCCTAGGCTCAGACAATCCTCCTACCTGTACCTCCCCAGCTAATGGGACACCATCACACCCTACTTGCAACTAAGTGTTTCAAACGTCCTTTAGGGAAGAAGAATAAATTAAAACTGGATCTCTCATCAGGATAGGAATAAGAGGCTCAGATGGACCAAACGCAGGGTTCAATTGTTCTCAGTATTTAAATCATTGAGGAGTGGCTCTCCTGGCCTCCTGACCCTGTGCTGTCATTCACTGGTTCCCACCTGGCCAGGTCACTGCAATCCTTGGAGCACTGCCAGAGTGAGTGGAGGAGCCTGACTGATTCTTCTGGGAAAGCGCTGCTGGGTGAGTCCAGTAAAGGACTTTACTTTGGCACCCTTACCTTATGGTGGTCCCACGCTGCTGCCCACCCTTCTCTCACATCCCGGATTACCACTCACTGAGCACCAGCATTTTAAAATGGACTCAAAGGGCAAATGAGGATGAACATCTCAAGGCAGTCCCAGGTAAATGGTCTTCCAGCCCTGCTTTCAGAAGCTGGAAAAAGTGAGCCTCAAGCTTATCCCCCTCCAGCGAGGGGGACAGAGGGGCGACGCCGCAGTCCTACAAGGCTCTTCTCAACTGACACCCCATCTGTAAGCAGGGGTCCTGCGTGCTTTCCTTCCTCTCAGAGCTCAGCACCTGCAGGTGTCTAGGAGTTGAAGAAGCAAAGCAGCCAAAATCTGGCCCCAGAATGGAGTCGGGTCTCCCGCGCCCCGGGAGCTGTGTTCGCCCCGACTTTACCTCAGCGCCTTTCTTGGAGAGGCAGCGTGAGGAGGTAAAGGTCAGTTTCCTCCCAGGAGGCTTCCTGCTAAACTTTCGGTTAATTTAAAACTTTTGGTAGCTGCAGATAAAGCCGCCAGGCCGCTGGGCGAAAATGCCCCTGAAGGAACTTGGGGGGGGAGGCGGCCCCACGCCAAGCCCAGCGGTGCCGCGCGTCCCTTCCCCAGCGCGCGCCCCAAGTCCGGCAGGCGCAGACCCCTCGGGCTACGGA
>NW_022900950.1:25035560-25061866 GCF_012274545.1 Fukomys damarensis
TATTATTATTATTATTATTATTATTATTATTATTAATGAGGAAAGCAGGCGTTCAAGGACGGGAAGATTTCTGTGCAAGCCAGGAGGTTCCGGGGGCCTTGGTGCAGGGCCTCTGGAATTTGGGGTCAGTTGGCGCCATCAGTGCTGGCCAAGTCTCCACTTCCATTTGCCCGAATTCTCTGTTGAATTGGATCGCCTCGAACAGTGTGGCAATCCTGGGCTGTGGAGGCCACAAGTCTTGTGTAACCTTCCCTGGCCTCCTCACTCGGGGGAGTCACAACAGTTTGGGGTGGGAGTCACACAGATTATCCGGGACAGAGAGCTTCCCCGGAAAGACTTCGTGAAGTCTCAGGGTTCACATTTGGGTGGATAGTCTGATGTCTTGGAATGCGAGTGGCAGGAAGGGACATTCATAGAGCAACTGGATGTGAAATGAAAATGTGAAGAGCAGGCCATGCTTGGAGACATCAAGCCCAGCCTCCTGCCATGGCGGAGGGGCTGTGCGCTCACGTAAGGTTTTGTGAGCTCACTTTTATGTGAAGATGTCGAAGATGACCATTCACCCTGAGGCGGCAGATCTGGCACCAGAAATGCGTTTCCCATTATTTACCATCATTAGAGTGAGGGTAGGACTTTTCCCGTGCCAAGGGACACCGAGTCTGTTCTTGTCGGGATGGAGTGAGTGGTGTGCCGGATTACTGCCTCCCCGAAGCTCGGACGCTCAGCCTGAGAGGGAGTCTGCTCGCGGAGAGAGGAGCTCTACCTGGCCTTGGGAGAGACTTGCTGAATTAGCTCCGGAGGAACTGCTCACAAAGCCGGGTCTTGGCGCGGGCGAGGCGGCTTCCTTGGCCCAGCATACCTGAGGGTGAGGTGAGAGCTGACTCGGGATGGGTTCTCCCAGCTCAGTTTTTCAGGGTGTGTGTGTGTGTGTGTGTGTGTGTGTGTGTGTGTGGGCAGTGGTGGTTAGAGATCTGTTGGACTTCCGGTTGGGTTAGAAGAAGGAAAGGCTGTCAAGCCACTGCAGGAAGCTGGCTGATGGAGATGGCTTGGAGGTTGAGTATTGACTCAATTTTCTCCGCTGAGGATTTTCATTTTAGGGTGTAGTGCCAGTGTTACAATGCATCGTAGGTTCAACTTTCTTTTCCTTGTGTTCCCTGACTTTTTTGGGGGGGATTTGTGTAATGATTGTATGTTGTTGGCTAATTGTCACAGCCAGTTGGTAATTTTAAGATTTATAGTTAGGACTACACAGCTCGGAAGACTTAAATTTGATTTTATTCTGCTTAGTGTGATTTCTGTTATCTTTTTCTTTGTTGCTGTGTTTCTTCAAACTAGACGAGGGCAGGAAGACACAGATATAGATATAGACACAGATATAGATATAGACACAGATATAGATATAGATAGATATAGATATAGATATAGATATAGAAATTCTGGCATAAGAGGGGAAAAGGAATAGAGGTGAGGCAAGATAAGATTTGGATATTTGAAATTTCTTCCAAATGAACTTATACCCAGTTAGCAGATAACACTACAAATTAATATTTCTTTTTAAATACATTTAATAATAATTTTGTAAATAGTGAATTCATACTGCTCCATTTTTTTTCTTTTAAAAGCGTTCCTTTGGTAAATGTAACCATTAGGAATAAACCTTACTTTTCTTGCCTTGTTTTCACTTGTCTTAGTCTTTTAACATCCTGGCCCTAGAGAAGCTCAAACCCAAGCTACCTTCCCCACACCACAGTGAGAAGGCAATGGCAGCTTAGGGCACTGGCTCATTTTTGTCTCATTACTCTGTAGTGATTAATTAGATAGAGACAGTTTTCAATTTGGTTTTAGGCAAAACATTTTGGCTTTTTCCAGGTTGATCATGAATGAAGCTAATAGAAAAAGTCATGGCCGAAGAAGAGCAGGGATTTAAGGAATAACTATAGATGATGAACTGATGAGCATCTGTGTCAGCCACACTTTGATAAATCGAAGTGTCAGAGACACTTGTGAGTGCTGCTTGCACTTAATACTGAGCAGGTAATTTGAGGGGATTGTAACTGAGCTGAACTTTTATGCAAATATTGCACATGATGCTCTTGTAAAATTATAACATGAAAATGCTAATATTTAAAGCTATTTGATATTTTAATTTATGTTTTCTTATAAATACCCCCCCAAAAGAAAGAACTGGCTATCATGCAAGTTATCAGGGTGAGATAAATCATAATTCTTGACATTTTGATGAATGATGGCTTACAAGTTGCCTCCTGCAACAGCTTCTTGAGTTCCTCTGGGGAGGGCTGCTCTGAATACACATTAAAAATGTCTCAGTTACATTTCTTTCTTTCTTTTTTTTTTGGTATCAGGGATTGAACTCGGATCCTTGCGCTTGTGAGGCAGGCAGTAGAACCACTGAGCTAAATCTCCAGCCCTCAGTTACATTTCTGACTCACAAATCATATGTATGTGATGGCAGAAAATGTTGCAAGATGACTTGTGACAGCATGGAGCCCCTGTCCTACGCTGGGTAGTTTTAGGGCAACTAAAGAGCCATTAGTTATTGGGCCACACCCTCTCTTTTGACTCTGCTGTTGAAAGAGTAATCATATTAATTAATAATTGGAAAAAATAAAAAATCAGCCCTTCGCAAAATAGCAGTTTGAAACTGAAGAGCCTCCAGCAACACTAGGTAATTACTAAGAACCTGCATATGACCATGTAACTTCCATGCAGGCGTGACTCCAGTGTGATCCTTTTTAATTTTTGTGGGTGATTATTAAAGTGAACTATTTCTCTTTGTATCACTGAATCACACTTGCACTATATTTTGAAAATTGCTAATGTCAAATCACTTCAAGGGAAAACAGTCAATTGTTTTATTTAAAGTGTAAACAAAATTCAAAAGTCTGATTGTTCTTCATTTCCAAATTAAAGACAATGCACATAAAATTCCAACTTCTAAGTTGTGACAAACAGCTATTTGTGTTTCTATCCTATTCTTATTTTCCCACATAAAATAAAATATTCTGGGGAAATTAAAATTGCTGCATATGTCTCAGTTTTAAGGCAGTGGTAAATTAAATCATTCTCCTTGGCTTTGTTGGATAAATGCAGGCTTTTTCTTGCAAAGATAGTAAGTGTAGCTAATTCATGATTAAGAAGACTGGAGAAATTACAAAGATACTTCTGAATATATTTTTATAAAAAGCATAAATTAGAAATGAATCCAGGTTGGCTTGTAGGTAAAGCTTACTTAAAAACTAAATTTTAAGCATAAAAACTAACATATTAGTTTGTTAACATTGAAATCCTTCATCTCTCATAAAGAAGCAAAAGAGACTTCTACATTCTAATCTGTGTTACAACAATGTTATGTTTTATATTATCTAGAGGAGTTTTTGGAACAAGTTAGGGAAAAAGATGAAAGACTGCAATAGAAAAAATATAGTCATATTGTCTGATTAATGACTATTGAGTCCTTTGTTACATTACATCTGATAGACTACAGCAGCTTTGTTTGAAATGCTAGTGTAGAATGTACCAAATTAAAAATTTTTGTTTTCTGGATGCCGGTGATTACATGGTCAGTTTTGCTCCTGAGGTCACAATGGTGGGGTGGAAGTTCGATAACTTGCAAAACCCCTTTTTTAGGACAGGATATAAATAAAGTGTTTGGTTTCAGAGTTCAGAATCCAGCTTCAGTGTTAGCTGTTCATGGCCTTAAACCGTCTGAGAGACATTTCATGGCCTTAAACTGTTTGAGCTACTTTTCCAATTTGAATGAATTTAATCTCAGAAAACAAAAACCGAAATGTCTGGAGGAGGGGGCCCGCCGGGAGCAGGCGCTTGTAATACCCAGAGCACACAGTAGATGGCACCGGGAAGACTTGCCAGGAAGCTCCCGGCACTAGCAGTTGATGGGTAATCTTTCTTCTCATCTAAAGGTGGTCTGGATCCCATCCGTGGGCTGGGAAATATATTTCTTAACTTTTAAAAAAAATTAAATGAAGCAAATAGAAAAATAAAGCCAGAATGAATTTCTCCTAGCAAGGGTAAATAATGCTTTGTGAAAAGCACTTACCTATTTCCTTAGGCCAATTTAGGTGTCTGTCACAAACAACTTGAGAAGTCACTATTCTATTCCATTCCCAGGGCAACAAGGTATACCTTGTGGCCGCAGGTGAGATGGTGTTATCATGAAGACAGAGAGATATTGAACCCCAAGAGCAGCCTCCTAGCTCTGCTGTACCCCCTTTAAGCTCAAGACCCGGTGATCCCAAGAAACACTGATTTAGTAAGTTGTTATTGTGGAACAAAAACTGCTCAGGAACTTTATTTCAGGTTGGAAAAGGGATCTACCTTAGAATTCTTTCCCCAGGGGCTCCTTTTTCTGAGTTGAGAAGCAATAACAACATTTAGTTAGATCTTGTATTCATTAAATAAAATTGTCAAAAAAAGGTCTATATAAGGGGTGATTGAAATATAGATGTTAAAATTTTAAAAAATTATTACAGTAAAAGACATTACCATCAACCCCAGTTGGAATACTTTCACTTGCTTTGAACACAGATCCCATCATTCTTATCATTCTTGCTACTTTCTGAAGCAGTTGTGAAAGACCTCTTTTTTTTTTTTTTTCCCCAGTTCTGGGAATTGAACTGAGGACCTTGTGCTTAGCAGGCAGGCATGGTATCAAAATTCCCTGTAGAAGTCCTCTTTCTTGAGTGTCTTTACAAGATGATAAGAAACACGATGAATGCTGCTCTTGAGTGCCATCCAGCAGAAAGGCAGTCTTGTAAAAGCATTGCAATATATCCTCGTCTAACTTATTAACCATATGGGACACCATGCAACTTCTGGCGTTTCCTCAAAGTAAGAATTCAGGACATAGAGTCAAGAAACAGCAATTGAAAAATGAGATGCAAATGAAAGCATGAAAGAGGACTTCCAGGAATGCTTCAAAAAGTGGCAAGAATAATCGAATAGGTGTGTTCAAGTTGAAAGAGAGGAATATTTTGAGGGGGATTAATGGCAATGTGTCTTTTACCGTAATAAATTAAAAAAAAGAAACATTCATTGCACTTTTATCATACTCCCTTAATAGTGCTTTGATGTCTAGTATGATCAATTGCCATGGAACAGTTGTTTTTACAGGCTATGTATATAAAGAACCAGTAAGAGACTGTTAGTATTGAAAGTTTGCATTGCATAATTGTCCTTTGGAAAACAAAGGCAATACACATGGTACCTTGTATTGGCTTTGAAATGAATCTGTGATGGTGAGGAATTTAGAGTACTGGGCTATCATCATTGCTGATAAGAGGCTCCTGTGAATCTGGCTTACATGGGTGGAAATGAGATGGGCAGTTGGCAAGACCTTGGTATCCATCACAATCACTAACTCATAGGAAACAGTCACTTTTTTTATAGGCCACCCAACATTGCATGTAGGCTACTAGGTTGATAGGCTTTGGACAGACACAGTTGCTACTTACAGTTCACCAAAAGAAAATATTACACTGCTGGAGATAATAACATAGTTGAAAGACTAGATTTATATTTAGTAACACGTAAAGAAGGGATCTCTGGGTGTAAATCTTTTTTTTTTTGTACTGGGGATCAAATTCAGGACCTCATGCTTGCCAGGCAGGTGCTGAGCCACTGAGTTAAACCCCTGTCCCCTCTGGGTGTAAATCTAATGCAAAGGTATCTGTAGCCATTATTCACAATCTGTATGCAGATGCTTTATGTTTATTTTATTGCAGAACTTCATGATTCTACAGAAATAGAAAATGAATCTTAGGAACTCAGAAGCCATAAATATGAAGTCTGCCAAAAAAGTATATACTCACTGCAGGAAAAGAAAACTAGTATATTGTTTTCTCAACAGATGGTGTTAACCTTGAATTGAAGGCCCCTAGAGGATGTTGTACATCACAGAGAGCCCATTACGCTACTGGCTGTTAGAGAAGAAATTGAAAATGCATGTGCAATAATTTCAATGACCAAGGTTATCCAAACAGCAGTACACTATATTAATAAATTTCTGGAAGTTAATGGCCAGCACTTATAATTGTAGAGGGCAAAGATGACTTGTATTAATTTCATGATGTCTCAATAAATTTAGTATTAAAATATTTAAATAAGTTTTTGTTTTCCTGAAGGCTGTTTACATTTTTTAGTGGACCCTGTATGTTACATGTAAATATAAAATACACATTTATGGCTGGGGTTGTAGTTCAATGGTATAACATTTGCCTTTATTTACATATAAAGTGAAGTAACAACTTTTACTAATTTAATTTGTGCCTTCAGAATTTCTATGTACAGATGGTCCTTGACTTATGATGGATTAACTTATGATTTTTGGCTTTATGATGGTGACAAAGCAATAGGCACTCAGTAGAAATCACACTTCAAATTGTGAATTCAGATTTCTCTCTAGGCTAGCTGGAGATGTGTTGTAGGATCCTTTCTCAGGGTTCTTGGCATTAGCAGTCAGTTAGCCCCAGGATCACCAAGGGAAAGAGCTAAGACTACAGTATGCTGTGCTGTTAGACCAGGATGCTCAGTGGGTTAGGTGCATTAAGTGCCTTTTTTATTTAGAATATTTTTAAGTTACCATGAATGTAATGATATGTAACCCCATCATAAATCAAGGAGCATCTATATTTAGGAATGTGATCTAAATCTATATGACTATTAGTGATATTTCTTCCACCTTTGCACCAAAGGTAGAATATTTTTAATATTGTTCTACACTTTCTTTGCTTGTCTCTTATATAAAGAGTTCCTTCATTCTTTTACACAGTTTTATAGTATTCCTTGATATGACTATATAATAATTCAATTAAAGTCCATTATTTATTGGTATTTGGATTAATTCTTTTGCTATAACAAACAACACTATGACTTCTGCTTCCAAGTAGGATATAAAATGAAAAATACCATTATTCCCATGATAACAATAATAAAAAGCCCTGATAAAATGGAAATTCTATTTTTCTACAACAATTACCAAAGAGTGGTTAACAGAGCAAATTTGGAGGAACTAAATTATGGGAGTAAAAGAGAGCAGAGGTGATGGCTGCTTCCACACTGGGGAAGTGCCTGGTTTCTATGTGGGAAGTAGAGTAGGCCTCTGCTTGAGGAGATGCTATAGATTTCAGGAAAAATCCACCAAGACTTTCTCAGTGGTGTGGGTGACCATATGCATTGGAATTCCTAAAGTTTTCCCAAAACTTATATACTGAAGACTTGGACACCAGCTGCTGGCACTGCTGGGAGTGGGTGCAACTTTATGAGGTGGGCCTGGTGGAGCGAGGTAGAAGTAGGTCACTGAGGGGTTCTCTTGAGGGGAGAGTGGGACCCCTCCCTCATGCTTCCTGGCTGCCACAAGGTGAACAGTGATGCTCTATCATGTGTCCCCACCTTGCAACAGAGCCAGCCGACCGTGGACTGAAACCTCTGTGTGTGCCAGAATAGATTTTAAGGTGTTTATCTCAGGCATTTGTCACAATGACGGAAAGCTTACCATCACATGAGCCAAATGCAAAATTAAACCTGTTAGACCCAAATCACCTCCTCCCTAAATTTTACTGCAAAAGTAGCATTGAGAAAAGGCTACAAAATAGAATAGAATAGAGTAGAAGTAGTATAGAAAATAGAAAAGAAATTAGATTTAGACAACTTCAGGTGCTTGAATTTTGGAGCAATGTTTGAGTTGAGTTCAAGATCAACCAAAATGATGTGTTGATCTTAACCTCCTTCTAGGTCAAATGTAGACAAGACTGATGAGAACAGCTTCTCCACAGTGAAGGACAGGAATAGTGTGAAGTCGACTGTCCAGTGAGGTATCCTTGTTTCCTTTAGGCATCAGAGATGCACTCAGTTGAACTGACTCCACCTCAGGCTCACCTCAGTCAGACTCTGAAATCGGAATGACCAGATCCTCATTCCAGCCACCTGGAAAAGTGAACAAGACTCACATTCACTGGAAAAAAACAAAAACAAAACACAACACCCCTGATGATTCTTTCATATACATTGTCTAGCCTTCAGTAAAAAATTATAAGTCATGTAGAATATAGAGGAAAATGAGGCCCACAGTCAGGAGCAAAGAAGAGTCAACTGAAGTAGACCTATATAGGTAGACTGAAGGTAAGAAGGCTGAAAATACAAACATATGTATAGCAAACTAAAATCATAGAGAAGCTGAAGTGGCTACAACATACAAAACATAATTCGGAATAAAGTTATCAGAATTAAAGAGACATTTCGAATGGTCACAGGGTCATTGATGAAGCCATTAATTCTAAATGTATACACATTAAATAACAGAGTCTCAAAATAGCGAGGCAAAATTGAAAGCACCAAAGGGGAAAATGACAAATCCATATTCATACTCATAAAAACTGAGTACCTGATGAAAAACATATGCAAAAATCAGTGGAATATGGAAAATCTACACACTGTCACCTAACTTGTTCTCACATTTATAGAACACGGTGTCCAGCGGCGGCATAAGACACAGCTCCTCAAGTGCATACAAAATGTTTGCTGAATCATGAAATAATCATCAGTGAATTCCAAAGAGTAGAAAACCACACAGAATTCTATTTACAGAATTGAATCAGATATTTATATACCTAGAAATTGCCAAATATTTGGAAATCAAACAAAGAACCTGTGGATAAAAGAAGGGATCATAAGAGAAATTTAAAACATTTAAATGAATGAAATAAAAGCATAAATATCAAAATTTTGAGAATGTACTTGAAGAAGTGCTAAATGCTGTAAATGCATATATTTAAAAACAAGATTTAAAATTGGTTATTTACCTTTCCACCTCAAGAAGTTTAAAATAAAGAACCATTGCAATGCATTCTAGACTGGAAAGGAAATAACAAAGAAGTCAGTGAACTAGAAAATAAATAATAGAGAAAATCAAACAAAGCCAAAGTTTAGCTTTGAATATATTAACATAATAAAATTAATTAATTGTTTTAGTGTGGGCTGCTGTAACAAAATAGCATAGGGTGAGTAAATTAAGCACTGGAAATTTATTTTTGCACTGTTTTGGAGAATAGAAATCCAAGCTCAGGAGAATACCAGCGCAGTCAAGTCCTCAGGACTCTCTCTGCTTGCAGATGGGAACCTCCTTGCTGTGTTCTCACATGAAAGAGAGGGGAGAACAAACTCTCTTCTTACAATGCACTAATCCTTCCCTGAGGGCCCCACCCTCATGACGACATCTAAGACTGGAGTAATGGTGCTATATTTGGAGGCAGCCTTTCTCTCCAAAAAAACCCATCGCATCCATCTGTCTGTAGCATTCCTTGCCAGACCAATCAAGAAAAGAAAGAAAAAACACTAGTCGCCATTGTCTACAATAAAAGAGGGGAAATAGCTGCAAATACTACAGATGTTTAAAAAGTTAATAGTGAAATGTTAGAAAAATATTGTATAAATAAATTTAATAACTTGATTTAAGTGGACAAATAAAAATTTCTTAAAAAAGATTATCAAGATGCACAAAGAAAGAAATAGAAAAGAGGTCATTAAGAAAACTGAATTTATAACTAAAAATCTTTCCCACACACACACAAAAAAGAAACTCTCCAGGTCCACATGGCTTTGCTGGTGAACTTTGTTAACATTTTGGGAATAAATAATACCAAGAAGACTGTAATTATTAGCTTCATAATATGTGGTTTTATACACATACAAATTCTTCTGCAGGATAATGTCCCCAAACTGGATTTGCTGGGTCAAAATCAAGTGTATTTGTATCAAGAAATCAAACAATAACAAATGCTGGCAGGGTTGTGGGGAGAAAGGAACCCTTCTCCATTGTTGGTGGGAGTGCAGACTGGTGCAACCACTGTGGAAATCAATATGGAGATACCTCAAAGAACTAGGATTACAGGGTCCCTTTGACCCAGCTATCTCTCTGCTGGGTATTTTCCCCAAAGAATTAAAAGAATCATGCCACAGTGATACATGTGCACCCATGCTTATAGTTTGTAATAGCTAAAACTTGGAAACAGCCCAATTGCCTATCAATTGGAAACTGGATAAAGAAGACGTGGTTTTTCTATAAAATGGAGTACTACTTAGCCATTAAGAATGAAAAACTAGAGTCATTTATAGGAAAATGGATGCATAGTGAGGTCATACTCTTAAATGAAATAAATAGGACACACATGTGTAAATACCAAATAGTTTCTCTGGTTTGAAAAACTAAACGTGTAAATAAGGCTTAAATTGTATAATTGATAACGTGAAATAAGAAGAAAAGGTCCAAAGAGGAAGAGGAAGTGGGAGGGATAGGGGAAAGGAAAGAAGGGGAAAGAAAAATATATGAGAAAAGGAAAAAATAAAAACAAAATCTTTGTAAATAGGGAAGGGTGGAGGGGGTGAAAGGAGAACAGGGGTATGGGGAAAAAATAAGAACCAAAACACATCATGTAAAGGTACAAGATCCCAGTGATGAATGCAACTGTACTATATACCTAAAAAATACCAATAAACTTATTGGAAAAAAAAAGTAAATGCATTTGTAACTTTAATAGATACTGCCAAATTGCCTTCCATGGGGATTGTACCAACTTACAGTCATGTTAGCAACAAGAATCCCTCTTTTTCTGCAGCTTTGCCAATGGGTTTATACATTTAAAACAGGATGTTTTAAAAATTCACAAGTGTTTTCTCTGGTAGTTATGCAATATATTGCTGTGAAATGAGTAATAGAGGTTTTTTCTCACTAGGGCTTTTAATTTCAGAAAATATGTGCATCCTTTTTACTTCTTTGTGTCCTTCACTTTTTCCTTGTTAATTGTGGGTCCAACAATTAAAATGGAGATGGTGTGGTGAGTTGGATGTCTGGTGTTTGAGGAAAGAAGCATGTGGGGAAAGTTTCTCGAGACCCATATTAGAATTGTGTACTAATCTCTCCTCCAGAAGATGTTCCATAAAAGTTTTAGTATATAGAAAAGTAGGTAACATTGAGGTTTACTTTACTAACAGAAATATTAAGTAAAAGTAATATAGAAAAAGGTAGGTAAGGATATAATATATAGTTATATCCTGGTGTCCATAGGCCTTAGGTTCTGGGACTCCCTTTCCAGGGCCAAAATCCAGGGATACTCAGTCCCTTAAATAAAATGGTGTAGTTTTTATATAGAATCTACACACATCCTTCTGTGTTCTTCCGTCATCTCTAGGTGACTGATGATACCTAATTTAGTGTAAATACTATGTAAATAGTTATATTGTGTTGCTTAGAGACTAATGATGAGAAAAATTCCTGAAGGTGTTCAGAACAGACATACCCATTACCAATATAATGAAGCAGTGTAAGACTGAAGGCAAACAGTGTTCAAATATAGTGCTATAGAAAGACCAGCAGGAGGCCTGGGCCATGGAGGGTTCCCACAACATCATCTTGTTCATGTGGTTTCAGCATAGTGGTTGGCATGTGACAAATTCAAATTTTGCTTTTTGGAACTTTCTGGAATGTTTTTCCAAATTAAAAAAAATTACAACAGAATTAATTTGCCCTTGAGGGAATTTTTCTTTGTACTACGGCTATCATTAAGTAATCTTAAAAACTGCAGATTAGTCATACCCCGGCACCAAAGAATATAAAAAAAAAAATCAGAAGAAAAAACCCTTGTGCTGACAATTGAACTACTGAACTACACTCCCAGCACTATTTCTAAATATTTTTGATTGGCAGAAATATCAAATCCTCAGATAATGGAGAGCTATCCATACTTGCCAATCATTTAATTTTTAAAATAGTAACTAGGTAATCAACCCCAAAACTCTAAACTACAGAGTCATGTAGAATAAAAAGTCAAACTTCTTCCCTTCCCTGAGCAGTTTCATATGTGTTCATCTAGTCACAGGGGTACTGAGTGTGTGTGTGTGTGTGTGTGTGTGTGTGTGTGTGTATTACTCTATGACATAATTCAGCTATAATGTACTTAACCATTTCCCCCCAGACAGTGAACGTTCTGACTAAGTGTGTGGTGCAGATGAAGGCTTGCCCAGTGGAAGCTGTCAAAAAGTCACTAGCAGATGTCACGTGGAGACAGCCTGACTTGTGGATCCCAGAGTGAAACTCTCAGGGCTTCCAAAGAATACAAAACAAAAACAAACAGACAATGACAACACTCCCTGTTTCACTTGATGTTTTTCTTTTACTTTTTTCTGTTTTCCCATTCCTTTCTCTTTTATAAATTCTGTGTTTGCTTTTCCCCTGCCATTTATAGCAGTCAAACATCTGCTGCTTTTCACATGAATGAGTAAACATTTTGTAAGTACTATGTAATGCCTCTGTTTTGTTCTTTAATAAGAGATATAGAGGTTGTTTTCTTTTAAAAAACTATTACAAACAATTTTGTGATAGTGTGTTAGAGGGTTTCTGTAGGGTAAATTTGTTATGCTGGGTTCATAGCATTACAAAGGCCACATATTTACAGTGTTGGCCAATACTGTAGGAAAAGATTTCTGATGACAAGTCAGGGATAGAGGTGACAGGCAGGTGGGGCCAATGCTTTTAGACCATGAGGAGCTTGGGGCATTCTAAAGGCACAGTGCAGGTTGTCACCAGCTCTGGGTTTGTCTGACCTTCTCTTGCAGGCCCACGCACTCAGATGGGTGTTGGAGGGCAGGACATACAGAGCACCTGGAAAAAGCCCTTCAAGAAGGACTGAGGCACTTGTCACACTACTCCTCATGTCCCCATCTCCTACAGGCAATGTGGAGAAGCACCAGGGACTCTGGAAGTTGAGCCTTTTGCTCTTTCCTTAGTCAGCTTGGCGTCCTGCTGCATCTGTTTCCTCTTCTGTGAGGAGGCTGAGTCTGTCAGGTACAGTGGCTGTCATGGACAGTGGCTGGAGCAGCAGCTGGGTTATGGTGCACTTGTAAGAAGTGACAATCTCCCATTTCAAGATTCCTTCCCCATAAGGGAGGAAGTCATGGTTGGAAGGAGGAACTGGAGAAGCCAGAGGGCTCCCTGTCATGGGTCCCATCCACAGAGAAGGGATGTGAATGGATTTACCGCTCTTTCAGATCTCTGCATTGGACTGGGCTCACCTCATGTCCGTCCAAGGCTCTCTGAGAGTCTCACAGGCACAGAGCAAACGGGGACACTGGGTTCCTGTGATGGGCTTGGCTCCTGATCTTTGGCTAATATCAGTGAAGATAAAGGAGGACGTTTTGAAAGAAAGGAGAAAGAAGATAGCCCCAGGAAAACAAAGCAAAGGGGCTGGCAGAAAAAGCAGTGAGGGCTGTAGTACCAAAAGAAGCAGAAATAGATAAGCTAAGTGGGATAGAGGCAGAAAGGGGATCCTGAAAGAGCGTATCAGAGGCCTTTCATGTGGCTTTGTTGTAGGGCGTCTGAAAGAAAGACTTCTCTACTCACAAAAGCCTGGAGACCAGATGATGGCAGGGAGTCCTTGTAGATGTTCAGGGTGGCCACAGGAGGGAGGAGGCCGGCTGTCATGGCAGACTGCACCTCCACCCCTTCCCTGTAGGGAAACTGAACTCCAGTTTTGAGTCCATAGGGCCAAAATGATGGGAGTCAATCTGTGCAGTTTAAACATTCATTTTTGTCAACCTGTAGCTTAATGGTGATATAAATTTTATAGTACATTTCTGGGCAGAACCATTTCAGAGAGAGACAGCTATTTCAAGGAGTCCACTCAGGATAGCCTCTGTGTAGGATTTGTGGAGATGGGTGTGAGGATGGCCTGAGGAGTTTGTGAAAATCCAGATTCTGAGCTTATGTGTCTGGCTGCATGAAATTCAGAACGGCTTTGTGACCACACCAAAATTGACAAGTTTGCCTGCTTTGTGGCAAGCTGAATGTGTGAAAATCAACTCCAAAGTTTGTTAACTGGTACAGATTTCTGGGGTGTGGGAATCTGTGATCTGTAGTCTATATTAATTTGATCCTGCAGTCTTATAACGGCCTAGCACTTGTTATGGATTGAATGTTTGTAACCCCCGCTTTAATTCATATGCTAAAATCCAGCTGGTTGAGATGGCATACACGTAATCGTAATCGCAGCACTCAGGAGGCGAAAACATGAGGATTATGAGTTCAAGGTCAGCCTGGACTACTTAATGAGACCTTGTCTCAAAACCCAAACCGAAACCCAAAAGCTAACCCTCCCAATGAGATGGTGTTAGGTAGGGCAGTGGAATGGAATCCTTCAGAAAATGATGAATTGGAATGCAATTAGTACTCTTATCAAAGAGACCCCAGTGAACTCCCTTGCCCCTTGTCCCCAATGAAGACACAACACAAAGCGCTCTGAAAGCAGGTCCTCACCAGACATCCAATCTGCTGGTGTCCTATCTTGACCTCCAGGCTCCAGAACTGTAAGAAGTAAATTTCCATTTTTTATAGCACCCAGTCTGTAGTATTATGTTATAGTAGCCCAAGTAGAGGCAACAGATTTGACAGAGGTACTTGGGGTGTATGTGTGTATATGTGTGAGGTAAGACATCAACTGCATTAGTGTAAGCTCCCACTGAGGGGCCTGTTTCCTGTTTATGTTAGAACTGGGGAGAAGAGGCAGGAGGCACAAGGTGATAAAAGTTTAGATCCTAAACCTTTGGTAAGCAAGGTACAGGTGGCACGTTTTGAGTGGACAGCATCTCTGGTGTTTGGGCTCAACCCAAATACTAATTTGTATATGTGTGTGTGTATGTGTGTGTGGCAAAGAAAATCATTATTGCCACAGAAAGCAACTGCACTCATCCCTCCTCATCATCAGCTTTAAGAGTCACAAAAATGCAGACTTCACACAATAAAGTACAACAATGGTTCCTTGAACACTGTAATACTGAGGTAACCAGTTGGCCTTGTTTAGTGAAAATACCTCTAACACAATGAAAAACAGCAGCTAGTTATAACATCCAATTCATGTATACATTTCAAATAAAAATATACATTATTTTCTTTAATGTATAGCAAGTTTAATACATTAGTGTTTACGAAATATAACTGGTGTTCTACTGAAAATTTTCTTGTGCTTCCTCATCACTAAGCTTGAAAAATCAGAAAAGTATGATACTTAAGGAAACTTACTTATGATTTAAAGATGCAGTTTGTGGGTCCACGAAAGATGGATAAATATTAGTTGGAAGTTTATTGCATCTTTAAAAACTGTTGCTTATTCTACAAACTTGAAGTATAAGACACAATGAAGAAAGAGCACAAAATTTCTCAAAATAGATTAGAATATAGGAAACATTTCACGAAACTACTGCGATACTAACCAGTGCTATGGCTAATATTAAAAACTGAACGTTCTATTTAAACCGTACTCATACTACACTTTACACAAGGTGAACAGTACAACCACAATAATCAACCTCAAGCTAGCAACAAAGTTGCAGGTCCACAAGAAGCTTATTTAGTGGGCAAAATACTCTGATACAATCGAAACGTTCAGGAAGGGAGAAAAGCCTTTTAATAGTATAAAAGTTGTTTACTGGCATTTCTACTGTAAAGCTCTCCTACATAACAAAATGAAAACAGCAATTATGTAAGTGACAGTGATCAGAGACTACAGTGCAGGCATTTAACAACCAAACACTAATTTTTGACAAGTATGGAGCAGCCTTCTCTTATGCGCAGTCTGGGAGACCATTCATAGGTCTCAGGGCTGAAATTAAGCTAGATCAGTCAATTTCCCTCTGGATCTATGCTTCCCCTTTTCTGAGCATGAAAAGCTGAATATCCACTGAAAACCATTTAGAAGAGATGGTCCCCGGCTGGATGAGTATGCTTTGAGCAGGAAACTAATCTTTTATGAGAGATGAATAAGTGTAATATAATATGCAAAGAAATAATTTCTTATACTTAATACTAAGTCAAACTTAAAGTACTACATTAATCCTGTTAGGAAAAGTAGAAATACTACATTTTAGTGCCTGTCTAATAAATCACACCTAGAAATAATTTAGGCTGACAAATGCCTTCATGGTTCTGAGGCTGAGGAACGATGGACTCTGTTATCTGTGGTATTATCTTTAAAGAGATTCTTGGCTGTTGTTTCCCACTTAATTTATTTTCTCATTTTTTGATGAGATTTTCCCACTGCTCTCTGCCATCTGAATGGATCCAAGGCAGTCTGTTACTTCGCCAATTTTTTTCTCATTAAAATGACTTGAAAAGGCTTGGCCAGCACAGCTCTGTTCCTCCATCAGCATTCACCTGCTGTTCCTGGTTGTGGGGACCCATGACAACCACAGGGTTGGCATCAAGAAAGCTGCTCACTGGGCTTCAGATCCCTGAATAGGGAAGGAAGCTAATGAGACTTCTTCCCTTTCCAGTGGCCAGGTCACAGAGTCAGTAGAGAAAGCACTGGTGTTCCAGGGCCCATTAGTTCAATGTGCATTGATGAGTGCTCACTATGTGGGGGGCATGTGAGGGTGTAAAGGGAGAGAGACCTGCTTTCTTTTGACAGGAGCCCTGCTCCTTGGAGGACAGCCAGGGATTGGGCAGGGACAACCTCCAGGATGAAAATGTTGAGCAGATCTAGGGCAAACTGGAGGAGGGATGGCAGGCAAGACATTTTGGGTAGGAGAGAGCTTGTGCAATGCTTAGATGGGATAAGTGAATGACCCTTGGGAGACAGCAGGGGCTACGGAAAAGAGGAAAATGCAGGAGTGCTGAGGTCTGAGTCATCAAGAACTGGGAAATTTGTGCTGAAGTCCAGGGATTGGGAAGCCAATGACACTAAATACCTATGGATGCAGACTAAAAATCAGAATAACTCAAGAAAGCCTTCTATCTTGAGTTATAGGACGAGTAGAGGGGATCCTAGCAAGACAGAAACATTTTAGACAATAACCACTCTACTTCAGCCAAATATCCTGAAAGAAAACCATGTCCCAAACACCAGCCATGCCAGCATAGGATCTGAGACTTAACCCCTGCCAACCCAGCTCCCACCACCATGTAAGGGCTTTGGCTCTTAGCCAGCTGTATACAAGGCTCCCCTGCTGCTATTACCAGTGGAGAGCATGTAGGACATGTGGACTCCACCAAGGCCCAGCAGCAATGGGGAAAATGCCCCTAAGGTTGCTTCAAGAGGAGTCGGGACTTTGACCATTGCCCGCAGGAAAGTAGGCTACCATGGTGAACCACTTGAACCTGCTCCTGTGCAGTGCTGTCAGAGAAAGACAGCCAAGACAGAAGGCTTAAATGATACTTAGGGTTTCATAACATAATGGCCAAATTTCCAGGTTTCCTTTGACAATTCTTCATCATTTCAAAAACCAAGATTGCAATCTGAAAGGGGGGAAAAATCAATAGATGCTAATGCTGAGATGACAGACATTAGAAGAATCTGAAGATTTTAAAGTAATCATGATAAAAAATATTTCAATGAATATTTACAAACATGTTTGAGATAAATGAAATAGTAGAAAGCTTCCATAAAGGTATAGGTATTATAAGGCTTGGGATGTAGCTCAGTTGTAGAATGCTTTCCCAGCATACAAGAGGCCCTAGGTTCCATGCCCAGCATTGAAAACAAGTTTGATACAAGGAGAATCAAGAGGGGATTTTTAGTACTGAAAAGTACAATAAAATATTAAAAATGGAATTCAGTAGGTATATAAGGAGAATTATATACTATGACCAACTGAGATTCATCCCAGAGATACAAGGCTGGTTCAATATCAGAAGATCATGTAATCCAACATATGAATAGGCAAAAAAGGGATTGCATGGTCATATCAATTAATATAAAAACCATTTTAGGGGGCAAAATCCAATAGTAATTTATAATTTAAAGAAAAACTCTTGCCCTGACCAACTTCACATCTGTAGATTCTACTCTCTGACCCCAGCCACCTGCCATCTCTGTGCCAACCCTGCATTTTGTTTCCCCTCAGTATGGTGCAGCAGAAGCGCTGACCTACCTACTGATAAGATCATGGGGTGGGGGGGCAACACCCAGAGAAAGAAAGTAAGACCAGAGTGTTGGCAGCTCCAGAAAAAAGTTATAGACTTGGCCAGGACCTATCCTAAACTACAAAGCAATGTGAGGTTTTACTTAAAAAATGATTGGCTCCTTCACAACAGGCTATAGTTAGAGAAGAAACCTAGTGCTGTGCTTGCCATATTGCCAGAGAGTATCTAATTGGGTGCCATTTCAGGGTGGGGTTGATTGTTTAAAATTGAGCTATACAGCAGCTCTGGGTTTCTAGGGTTATCCTACCAACAGGTAACAGGGTCTGAGACAGCCACAGGAGACAGCTGCAGAGTGTGTGCAGGCTAGACATAGAACCTCTGAGAAGTTTAAGCTCAGGTCAGGAAAGACATAGGCCCATCTCTCCCTGGTGACAGACTAGGATTAATGAGTATAACTTTCAGAGGCAGATGAATCTGAAAGTTCTGGCATTAAATCCATTCATCCTGCTTGATCTCTCTACCTCCCTCCAGCCTGTGTACAGCAGACTAGTGGTCTGATTGTTTTCCCAGCTACCAACTTGACCAAGAACAATCCTCAGCTTGGACAACTGCCACAGTCTGGGATGGAGCCTGGGGGTACCTCATAAGTGCACAGGACATAAAACTAGGGGGAGAAAAATCATGACTTGTGGATTCCTAGACTGCAGATTCTAGAAAGAAACAACTCATTCAACAATACAGAGAAATATTTTTAGGAGTACATTTCTTTTCTTTTTTCTTCATTAACGTTGGGGTTCCTTCTCCTTTATTCTTTAATAAGATCCTTTGTCCCACTTTTTTTTGGTACTGGAGATCAAACTCAAGACCTTGTGCTTGCGAGGTGCAACACCACTGAGCTAGATCCCCAGCCCTCTTTATCCCACTTTTCTCTTCCCTTCATCTTCCATTGACTAATTTTCCAAATTTTGCTTTTTTTTATCCTCTGGCTCTCCATCCTATCTTTGTTAGTATAACCACTAACCTTTATGAGTCTTTAGATAGTTAACTATGTGCTATTACTATTGAATATTATTTTTTTGTTAGCGGAGGTATAGTTGTATTTAGTATATACTGTATGTCAATATTTGGTTTTTTCTAGGAAGAAAAGGGCTAAAGGTGTAGGGGAAGTGGGAAGGGTAGGGGAAAGGAAATAAGGGAAAAGAAAAAATATTGAAAATGAAAAAGTGGAAATAAAGTATTTGTAAATAGGGAAGGGAGGAGGGGGTGAAGGGAGGGCAGGGACAAGGGGAAAAAATGAGAACCAAGACCTATTATGTAAAGGTACAAAATCCCAATGATGAATGTAATTGTACTGTATACCTAAAATGTACCAATAAACTCAATGAGAAAAAAATATTTGGTTTATTCTAGTGTTTATACTAGATCTCTTTTTTATAGTTAAGGTACATTATTGGTTCTTAGGGTACGTCAATATCTATTTTGTCTTTGACCCTGCTATTGCAGCTGATTTTATTGCTATTGCCAAGGTTGCATAATTGGTGCTATTAATTTTCTCTGTATGCCAAATATCTGAATTAACACTATGGTGGCCCATTCCTGGAGAACTAGGAATACACTGCAATCTTCTCTTCCAAACAAACAGAGGAAGTTGGATCTTGGGAAACAGGCAAAGGACTATAGTCAGCCACATTCATAGTGCATTACTGAAAAGCAGATTTTCTTACTAACTAAAGTGATCTCCATAATAGTCACAAAGTATTGCGCTATAATCAACCTGCAAATCTCAGCACAAAACAAATAAAACCAAAACACAATAGAAACTTATGAAGACAAGGCAACAAAATTCTTCTAATTACTCCCAATTCCCCCAAAGCTGATCGATGGGCATCAAAGTGAAGGAAATCAAAAGCCACACAAATGAATTATAGCAATGGACAGCAAAGGAGATAAAAAACAAATTAATAAGTTCAAAGAAGATATAACTAAACAGATAATGGACATAATAAGCAAGATGATAAGCAAGTTTACTGAACACACTAATAAAGAGATAGCTGAGCTAAGCAAAATGATATAAAACACAAATAATCACATTAACAAAAAATTAGTGCCCATGAAAATGTTCCAAACAGAAATTCAGGATGTTAAAAATTCTGTTGAAAGTATGGCATCAGAACTGACCAATATGAAGACAGAATTTTAGAATTAGAAGATGAGGCTAATATTGGTGACCAGTTAATGAGAGATATCTTATAAAAACAACAACAGAACAAAAGGCAAAGAAGGTCATTATATATTGGTTGAGGGAACAATTCAACAGGAAGAGTGTTATGGCTTGTTTCTAGGTATCCTTTCAAAGTCACGTGTGGTCATAGGTGGAGCTTTTCAGAGGTGATAGATCTAGGGGGTGTGATGATGGCATTAAATGTGTGATGTTAGGGTTAAGGATGTGTGATTATTAAATTAATTCACTGATTGGTTTGGCATACTTCTGGGTGTGGATAGTTGGATAGCCCACCTGCCCTAAGAATGTTTAGCCTGCATAGAATAAAAGGGATAGGAAGAGTGCTACTGTCATCTCTTGCTGCTGCTTCTTTGCTACTTCACTGCTTTACTGCCTTCTTCCCACCATGAACTGTGCAGTGCCCCTCTGCCATGCTACTCTGCCTTGGAGCCAGTCAACTATGAACTGAAACTTCTAGGAATTGTGAACTACAATAAACCTTTCCACCCTTAACTTTCAGTGGTGGATAGTTTGTTTCAGCAACAACAAAAAAGTAACTAAGGCAGAGAGATAGCAATTATAAACAAATACGTCCAGAATACTGGCACACCCAGCTTCATAAAACAAATATTACTAGACATAAAAGATCTGATAAACATCAACACAATTATAATGGGAACCACAGAACTCCATTGTTACAAACAGATTATCCTGACAAAAACAAAAAGAAAACTCCAAAAAACAAAAAATCTGAATTGAACCAAACCTTTGAACAAATGGACTTAATACATATCTACAGAGTGTTCCACCCAACAACCACAGAATATACATTTTTCTCAGCAGCACATAGAACTTTTCCAATATAGACCACATGCTAGCTAAGAAAGCATGCTTAAGTAAATGCAAAATAATTGAAATTGCACCATGCATATTGTCAGATGATAGTGCAATAAAACTAGGAATCAATGGCAAAATAAACCACATAAATTATGCAAATGCATGGAAATTAAACAATACATTCTTGAGCAATCAATGAGTCACAGAAGAAATCAAGTAAGAAATTAGACATTTCCTAGAATCAAATGCTAATGCCATTACAACTCACTGAGACTTATGGGACACAATGAAAACAGTCCTAAGAGGGACATTTATAATGGTGAATGTCCTCATCACAAAAACACAGTGCATCTAAATAAATTAATTAATGGTGAGCCTTGAGGTACTAAAAAACAAGAACAATCCAAACCCAAAGCTAGTACCAGGAAGGAAATTATAAAGATTAGAGCAGAAAGTAAAAAAATTGAGACTTAAAAAAATACAAAAATCAGTGAACTGAAGAGCTGGTTCTTTTAAAGAACAAACTATAATCCAATCTTACCAAAAAAAGGGAAAGAAAAGATACAAATCAATGCAATTAGAAATGAAAAAGGTGAAATCACAATGGACACTGCTGAAATCCAGAAATTAACAATTACTTTGAGAAACTGTACTCTAATAAATGGGAGAATTCTGAAGAAATAGATATATTTATAGACACATATGAATTACCAGAGCTGACTAAGAACAAGTAAAAACTCAGAATAACGTACTAATAAGTAGTGAAGTTGAAGCACTAATAAAAAAACCTACTAAGAAGATTTCAAGTCCTGAGGGATTCACCACTGAATTCTACAAGAACCACAGGAAAGATCTAACACCAACACTCTCAAAACTCTTTAATAAAAATGAAAGGAAAAGAGTACCCCCAAAGTCATTCCTGAAAACTAGCATTATTGTGATTTCAAAACCAGACAAGGGTCCAGCCAAGAAAAACAAAAACTACAGGCCAACCTCTTTAATGAAACAGACACAAAAATCCTCAACAAGATATTGGTAAACAGAATTCAACAAATCAGTAAAAAGATCATATATTGTGATCAAGTGGGCTTAATCCCAGGAATGTAATACATCACATAAACAGAAATAAGGACAAAAATCACACGATCATTTCAATAGATGCAGATAAAGCCTTTGACAAAGTCCTACTTCCATTTATGATAAAATCCCTGAAGAAAATAGGTACAGAAGGACCTTATCTCAATCTGATAAAAGTCATATATAACAAACCTACTGCCAATTTCACATTAAATCAGGAAAAATGAATGCTTTCTTTCTAAAATCAAGCAAAAGACAAGGGTGTTCATTATCACCACTCCTGTTCAATACAGTAGTCAAAACATTAGCAGGAGAAATTAGGCAAGAGAAAGAAATAAAAGGGATATGTATAGGAAAGGAAGAAATAAAATTATCATTATTTGCAGATGATATAATTCTCTACATAGAGGATCCCCAGAATTCCACAACAATCACAGAGATAATCACCAAATTCAGCAACGCAGCAGGTTACAAAATCAGCACTCAAAAATCAATAGCATTCCTGTATACCAATAATGAACTCACTGAAAAAGAAATTAGAAAAATATATAATTCACAATAGCAGCAAGAAAAATTAAATACAGTGGAATAAATAATAATAAATAAAATAAAAATAAATAATAATAATAATAACTAAATACAGTGACTTCTCAACTCAATTCATTCATGAGGGCTGGTTGTAACTCATGTTGGTCAATTAAAGGTTTAGGCTTCTCAATACAGCCTTCAAAGTCTCTTTACTGTATAAAGGCAGATCTCAGTTTCTTAGAGAGACACTGGCCCAGGATTTTTCAATTAACCCCATACAGGTAAGGATGTTGTAATATTTCTTCCAGAACTATTTAAGTGTTAAATCTGTATCGGACATCATCTGGAAGCACAAGCAGCTGGCATTCAGGTTGTAACTCAAGACTTTGGTTGTAAATTAAAACTAAAATTCTGGTTGTAAACCAAGTTGTTTGTATGTCAGTCTGGTTGTAACTTGAGGGTCCACTGTACTTAGGCATTGATCTAACCAAAGAAGTGAAAGACCTCTACAACTGAAACTACAGTACTCTGAAAAAGGAGATCAATGAAGATTTCAGAAAATGGAAAGAGCCTGTAATGCCAGCATTTGAGAGGCTGAGGCAGGAGGATTGCAGTGAGTTTGAGGCCAGTCTGGTCTACATAGTGAGTTCAAGGCCACCCTGAATTACATAGAAAAACCCTGTCTCAAAAACAAAAACAAAAACAAAAACCAACAAACAAAAATAAAAAAAAAGACAAAAAGAGAGATATACAGAACCAATAAAGTTAAAGAGTACATATTTCCAAAACTGATACACAGATTTAATGCAGTCTCAATAAAAATACCAACAGCATAGTGGAGTGTGGTGGTACATGTGTGTAATCCTAGCAACTAGGAGGCCTAGGCAGGAGTAGTACTATGAGTACAAGGTCAGCCTGGGTTACTAGTGAGTTCAAGGTTGGCCTGAACTGTATAGTGACACTGTCTCAAAAATAAAAAAAATTTACTAACTGCATTTCTTATAGCACTAGAGAAAACAATCCTAGAATTCATATGGAACCAGAAGAGATCCAGAAGAGCAAAAGCAATCCTGGATAAAAAGAACAAAACAGAAGGCATCACAATCCAGGATTTCAAGTTATATTCCAAAGCCATGGTGATAAAAACAGCATGATATTAGCATAAAAGCAGGCCTGTGGATCAATGGAAGAGAATAGAGGATGCAGAAACAACCCAAGCTATATTCAGCTATTTAATCTTTGACAAAAGGGTTAAAAACATATTGGAGGAAATATAGCCTGTTTAATAAATAGTGCTGAGAAAACAGGCTATCCACATGCAGAAAATGAATATAGACCCATATCTTTTACCATGTATTAAACTAAAAATATAAATGGGTCAAAGGTATAAGTGTTAAAAAAAACACAGTTAATTTGCTGGAAGATTAAATAAGTAAAATCCTTAGAGATATAGGGGCAGGCAGGGGTTTTCTGAACAGAACCCCAATTGCATAGAAATACGTTTTATGAGACAATAATGTTGGGATCTTATCAAATATAAAGTAAAGGACACAACCAGCAGAATGAAAAGAAAACTTACAGAATAAGAAAAAAAATTTGTCATCTATTCCTCAGAGGATTAATATCTGATATATTAAAAAGAACTAAAAAGTTATACCCCTTTGAAATAAAAGATCCAAGAAAAATGTGCAACTGAAATGAATAGACACTTCTCAGAAGAAGTACAAATGGTCAATAAATACCCAAAGAAATGTTCAGCATCACTGGCCAGGGAGAAATGCAAATTAAAACAACACTGAGATTCCATCTTACTCTAGAAAGAATGGCTACCATCAAGAAATCAAATAGTAACACATGTTGGTGAGGCTGTGGGGGAAAAACAAACCCTTCTTCATTATTTATACACAACAGAGCACTACTGTACCATAAAGAAGGATAAACTTGAGTCATTTGTAGAAAAATGGATGTACCTGAGACCATAGTGTCAAGTGAAATAAATCAGACACACAAGCTTAAATATTGCATGGTCTCACTTATATGAAAAATCCAATATATAAATAAAGAGAAGAATAAAAGATAATAGGGAGATAGATCTTTTGCAAATGTGAGTGGGATCAAGAGATGGAGGGAGAGGGGAGAGTTGGGAGGGGTTGGGGAAGAAAAAAGAATTAAGCTATGTTTATATACATGGGCCAATTCCCCATGAGGAATGCAATCACTGTATACTGCAAACATGTACTAATAGAGGTAAAAATTGAGAAAACAATGAAACAAAATGAAAACTCTTAGCAAAGCAGAATAATGAAGTTCTTCGAGTTGATAATGAGCATGTGCAAAAAACCTATAATAAGATTATACTTTTTAAAGCTTACATATAATGGTGAAAAACTGTGTGTTTAATGTGTAAATGTAACTTTCCTTACAATGAGGAATAAGATAAAGATCTTTGCTTTTGCTATTCCTATTCTACATAGTGTCAGAAGTTCTAAGTAATGATGTATGCGAGAAAAGGACATAAAAAACATATAGACCAGAAAGGAAGAAATTGAATTATAGCTATTTGCAAATGATATGATTGTCTATGTAGAGAATCTCTACAAGCTACAAAAATCTCCTGGCACTAATAAGCAAGTTCATCACGGTTGTAGGATACAATCAAACAAGCAAATAAAATATGTGCTAGTAAGAAACATATGAATATTAAAGTTAAAATATAATTATACTATTGCTGGGTGAGGTGACACAAGCCTGGAGCCTCAGCTACTTGGAAGGCTGAGACAGGAGTGTCACAAGTTGAAGCCTACCTAGCCAACTTAGCAAGAGCCTCCCTCAAAATAAAAAAGAGATGGGAATATAGTTTCATGGTGGACCAACCACTTCCTTACCATGAGGCTCTAGATTCAGTCTCCAGTAACGTAAAACAAAAAATATGAATAAATAGAGACAAATTGTGTTTGTGGATAGAAAAATCTAACATAGCAAAGATGCCAATTCTCCCTACACTGATGCACAAGCTTTATTCCTATCAAAATCCCAACAAAACTTTTTATATGTGTAGACAAGATTATTCTGTAATCCTCCATATGGTGGATCCAACCACATATTGGACAGGTAAAGGAATAAGAACAACTGAAACAATTTAGAAAAGAAGACTAAAAATAGGAATCAGTTTGGTACTGGTGGAGGGATAGACCTAAAGGTCAATGGATCAGAACAGAAAATGCAGAAGTAGATATGCCCAACTGGTTTCTAAACCAATACAAAAGCAGTTCCACCAAGAAAAGACAGTTGTATCAATTAGGGTTCATTAGAACAATAGATTTTATATATACACAAGGTAGGCTTACAATGGCTCCATGCAGAGTAAAGAGCAGAAGAGTGCAAAAGGTCCATCTGAGGATCCACTCAAAAGTCGAAGACCTGAGCTCACTGCAGAGTCCCATGACAGCCTGTATTAGGAAGCTGGAGGGTCTGTGCTGGAAGTCTGAATAGTTTGGATTGCTGAGCACTCTGAAACCAATTCTGAGGAACAAATTCTCTAGGCTGCGACCATTCTGGAACATAGTGTTTTTTTCTCAAAGCAAAGTCTTTCAGGGCCCAGGGATTTAGCTCAGTGGTGCCACCACCTTCCTCACAAGCACAAGGTTCCACGTTCAATCCCCAGTACAAAAAAAAAAAAAAAAAAAAAAAAAAAAAAAAAAA
>NW_022900950.1:25061974-25083323 GCF_012274545.1 Fukomys damarensis
AAACCCCCAAAAAAAAAAAAAAAAAAAAAAAAAAAGAAGAAGAAAAAAAGAAAATAAGTCCAGGTTAATTTGTTGGGCTGGGGATTTAGCTCAGTGGTGCCACTGCCTGCCTCAAAGCAAAGTCTTTTACTTTTGCAATTTTGAGTTTGCAAAAGATGGAGTCCTGCTGCTTCTTGTATTATCCCTAGGCCATCTTTTCTATTCTCCTGTTCCTTCTCAAAATCAAGAAAAGATCTCTGCTGCTCTTTCTTTGCAGGCTGAAATTTTACTAGAGCTTCTTTTCTGGCCAAACTCAAAACATTTAAAATCATTCTGCCAGGCTCTTTGCTCTTAATTGTCAACATAGATCTGGCTATAAGCCCCAATAGCAGTCATGCTACAGCCTCAACAATAGTCTGCCTTGAAATTTCTTCTGTGAGATTAATTAATTAGTCCATTGCTCTTAATCTCAGTCTCAGGCAAAGTCTCTGGACATGAGCAAAATGCAGACAAACTTTCTGCCAATGTATAACACATATCTTCTGGAGTCCAGCAGCCAATGCAAACCTTCTTCCAGCAGAAACCTCCCAAGCATGGTCTTTACTGGCTTTCTGGTCTTCTGAGTTCTGACCAGAATCTCCCATGCAGAGAAGCCTATAGTGTTCTAGTTCTACGTCAGCTGGCATCTCTGAATCTTTCCTAACTCTTGCCCTTCCCACAAGCCATTTCCAAAGGCTTTTCAGCCACATGGCCAGGTAATGTCACAGCAATGACCCCACTTCTCAGATACCAAATTCTGTATTAGTTAGTTTTTTCTCACTGCTGAGACAACATACCCAATACCAAAAGTTAAAGGGGAAAGAGTTTACTTAGCTCACATTTTGTAGAGGTTTCAATCAATTATTAGCTGGCTCCAAGGCAGGTCGACACATGGTAGAGGGGCAACAGTTCATGGCAGTGAAAACAGAAAAAGCTTCAAGAGACCTTAGTAGTGTCTTTCTGCACCTTTTGTCTTAGACCTCTTAGGGCCAGTAGCACTCATGCCTTTCATCCTAGTGCCCTTGGGCCTAGCCCTACCATGAATCAATCACACACTCTAGCTTCACCCACCTCTAAAAAAGCATATGGATATGAGGGGGATATCCAAACACAAGCCACAACAGCGGCTGAGGCAGAAGAATCACAAATTTAAAGATAGTCTAGGCAACTATGCGATCTAGTGAGACCCTGTATCAAAAACAAAAACAAAAAACCAAATCCATCCAAACCAACCAAACAAACAAAAAATCCCCAAAACAAAATTCAATTAAGACTAAAAGAAAACTTACAGAGGTGTGTGCAGTTTGAACTGAAGCTACAGAGTGAAAAAAATACCTGGGAAACACACAGCTATTCCAATAGTATCTAGAACAGATATATAGTCCTCTCAAAATGCAGCAGTAAAGAGACAACCAATCTGATTGGAAATAGGCAAAAGACAGGCAAAGAAATATAGAGATGGCACATAAGTATACGAAAGGATTATCAGTTTCAGCTAAAGTAATCAGGGACATGCAAATGAAATACACTTATGAGAATGGCTTAAATAGAAAACAATGACCAAGCAACATGCCGGCAATGATGAGGGAAAGCTAGATGTCTCACACATAGCCAACTGGAACATAAAACGGCAAGGCTACCTGTGGATGAGCAGAATGGACAGCACAGCTGGCATGTGGCTTGGCAACAGGACTCCTGGAAATCCATCCCAGTGAAACGAAACGTTGTGTTCACTGAAAAACCTGTAAATGAAAGTTCATGTTATTCATATCAGTAAAAAGCCAGAAAGAGCCCACATGCCCATCAGTGGGTGAGTAATTAAACAACCGTGTATAACACAGAATACTACTTGGCAATAAAAGCAAACTATCAATAGACACAGCAGCCTGGATGCATCTCCAGAAAATTATTCTGAGGGAAAAATCCAATCCAGGAGGTTGCATGTTGTGTGATAACTTTTTATAACATTCTCTGAATGATGTTAAATCCCAGTGGTGGGTATATGAGTGATTGCCAGAATTAAGAAGGAACGTGGGGAGGGGGTGAGAAGGAGGCAACTGAGGGCACTAAAAAAATGCAACGTGGGGGCCTTATGGGGATGAAGATGCTCGCATTTCGCAGTTGAGATCTTATATAGAAGGTCCCCAAGGTTCCCAATTTTTGATGGTTTCATTTTCAAGTTTTCTTTTTTTCTTGGTGGTACAGGGGATCAAACTTAGGACCTTGTGTTTGCGTGGCAGGTATGGTGCCATTGAGCTAAATACCCAGGCCTATAATTTTTCCACTTAAAATGGTGCTAAAGTGATACATATTCGGAAGAAACCATACCAATTATGAGGTCCAGTCCTCTCTGGATGCTGGGCAATGGTGTTGACCCTGCGATCATGAAGGAAAACACTGGCACTCTCCAGTTGCCGTGCCACTGGGTTATGAGGTTTGGTATGTAGGTGGGTCAAATGCATTTTTAATTTACTATATATTTAACTTTTAATAGGTTCAACAGGACATGAGAGAAGGGGGACAGCTGTACTGCAGTTTTGCAAGATGTTACAAAAAAACACATGTAATCTCTACATTATTCCTTTTACCTGCATGTGAATCTATAATTATCCCCAAATAACAGCTTTAATTTTTAAAAACAAAATGGAGATATTTATAGAAATATTGAGCAATTATGTGTATTGACTAATTTGAGTTTTAAATGTGATGGCAGTGTTAGGTTTTTGTTCTAAAAGATACCTATTACCAAGTAAGGACTCACTGCCCAGTGCAACAGAAGAAAGAGCTTTATTGTAGGATACCAGCCAAGGAGATGGAAAGGTTGCTCCGGTCTGTCTTCCCAACTGGCCAGTAGCAAGGAACTGGGCCAAGTGTGGGGAACTAGAGAGCTCATTGGTTGCACCTGGGAGTCTTGGTGGACGTCTGCCCCAGTGCACTCAGAGCCCTGGTTGAGTTTGTGGATAATTCTAGTTGGCTCTGCTGCTGCGGAGGCACCCTCTACTCTTATCTAGGCCCCTGAGGCTCTATTTTCTTTCCTCAGGTTGTGCTTATCCTGAGAGGTTGGGTTCAGCAAGGCACTTTAAATCATGTCCTAGAGCTCAGCACCTGCATTCTGAAAACAATTTGAACAGTTCTTGGGAGCAGCAGATTTGCCATGTCATGGTTTGGTTTTATATTCTTAAAAGATCCAGACAAAAATATTTACAGTACATTGGGGATTTGTGCCAGCAGAATCTAGAGTGAGGGAGAAGCAGGTGGGGTTGGACGTTCATGAAAACTATCAAAGATAGGAGACAGAAGTGAAAGTTTGAAACATTGAACTTTACAAGTGCTCCTCCTGCAGGGAGCTGGGGGAGGCAGGCAGGGGTTGGTGAAGCCCTGAACTTGCAGACAGTCAGACCCCATGAGATCTCAACTCTTATTTATTAGCTATGTGACTTTTGGCAAGTTATCTAACTTCTCTTTTTCTACAGGTTGACATCTCATAGGACAGTTGTGTAGATAAATGAGATTACCAAGGAAGAGTGCAAGTGAGGAGAGAGGGGTTCTTGGGTAAATTTACCAATGAAAAGGGAGAGGCATTGAGCCAGCAGAGGCTGAGGCACAGTTGGAGGTGGGTCGGAAGCCCTGGATTAAGTCAGACAGTATCACCGAATTCAGAAGAATTGAGAGAGAGGTGAGGCAGATGACATCTGAGAAGAAGCCACTAGATTTGGTTTTCAGGAAGTCATTGGTGCTGACAATGGCTTGTGTTGAGTGAAAAGGATGGGCCCAGATTTAGTGCTGAGAGGTATTGGGGAGACTGTAAGGGATTTCCAGCCACTCTCAGATTCTTGACAGGAGGGCAGAGAGAGCAGAGCTGCAGCCCCAGGGAAGAGCTGTCTAGAGAGGCTAGAAAACACAAGGGAATGAAAGAAGTGGTTGGAGATGAGAAGGCTGCCGATCTCTTTGGCCACTGTGATGATGCTGCCTTAAACACAGATGTGGAAGAACCTCTTTGAGATCCTGTTTTTAACTCACTCAGGTGTACTCTCACAAGTGCAATTGCTCATGGTAGATCTTTTCTTAAGGTTTTGAGGAATCTACTTCACGAGGTTTTCCACCGAGCCGCACCATTTTATATTCCCACCAGCAGAACACAAGTGATTCAGTTTCTTCATGTTCTTGCTGACATTTGTTATTGTTAGGAAAAAAGAAAAGGAAACTGAATTCCACAGAAGAGGACAGGCTTCACTGGAATAAAACCTAAGAGGGAATGCTGGTATGAGAACCAGAGTGGCGCCCCTCTTACAGGCTGAGGGGCTTTTGTGGGGTTTGCAGGAGAAAATTGCTACTATCTTGAAAAGTGCTTGTGCTTTGCAGTCTGTGTTCGCTGGACTGTGGATCCTACCTGTATTTTCTCCATTATTGCTGGGGAGATGACTTCTTCTGACTTCCTCATTAATTCCCTCAAAATCTTGGGGCTTGGTCTAGTCATCCTCTGCTCAAGATAGCAGTTCTCTAACTCCCTCAGTTATTGATTAATTGATTTCCCCCCCTTTTGAGACAGGGTCTCACTATGTAGTTTAGGCTAGGCTCAAACTCATGGAATCCTACTGCCTCAGCCTCCCAAGTGCTGGGATTAAAGGCATATGCCACCATGCCTGGCAGTTTATTTATTGATTGACTTACTTGTTTTAGTGCAGTGCTGGGATCAAACCCAGAGACTTTGGTATGTTAGTCCAAAGGTCCACCACTGAGCTACATACATTCATATCCATTTTTTTCATTAAGTTTATTGGTACATTTTGGGTATACAATATGATGACATTCATCATTGAGAACTTGTACCTTTGTATGATATATATTGGTTCTTATTTTTCCCCATTTTCTACCCTCCTTTCAAACCTTCCACCCTTCCTTACTTACAAAAGCTTTGTTTCAATTTTTCCTTTTCTAATATTTATTCCTTTCTCTTCTTTCCTTTCCCCTATCCCTTCTACTTCCCCTTCCCTTTTGCATCTTCCCTTCCTATTTCACATTATCTATTATACATTTTGATCCTTATTTACACTTTCGGTTTCTCACATCAAAGAATTTTGGGCACTTAAACATATGTGCTGTATTTATTTCACTTAAGAGTATGGCCTCAATGTGCATCCATTTAGCTATAAATGTCTCTAGTTTCTTATTCTTTAGGGCTGAGTACTACTCCATTTTATAAAAAAAAAACACCACATTTTTATCCAGTCTCCAGGTGATGGGCAATTGGGTTGTTTCCAAGTTTTAGGAATTACAAACTGTACCAATATAAACATGGATGTGCATATATCACTGTGGTATGATTCTTTTAATTCTTCTGGGAAGATACCCAAGCAGGGGAATAGCTGGGTCAAAAGGGACCTCTAATCCTAGTTTTTTGAGGTATCTCCATACTGATTTTCACAGTGGTTGTACAAGTGTACACTCCAACCAACAGTGGAGAATGGTTCCTTTCTCCCCACAACTCCGCCAGCATTTGTTGTTGGTTGATTTCTTGATAGCAGCCATTCTTTCTGGAGCGAGGTGAAATCTCAGTGCTGTTTTCATTGTCATCTCTCAAATAAGAGTGATGTTGAACACTTTTTCATGTTTATTTGCTGCTTTTACTTCTTTGTCTAAGAAATGTCTTTTCATTTCAGATGTCCATTTTTGAATTCAGTCTAGATTTTAGGAGGTCTGATTTTTTAAAAACGTTCTTTGTATATTCTAGATAGTAGTCCTTTGTCTGAGGAGCAGCTGGTAAAAATTTTTGACACATTGTGGGTTGTCTCTTCATGCTGTTTGTGATTTTTCTTGCAGTGCAGATGCTTTTTAATAAGATGAGATCCCAGTAGTTGATTCTTTGTGCTAGTTTCCTTGCTACTAGGGTTTGGTTCATTTCCTATTGCAATGTCTTCAAGAGTTCTACATAACCTATGTTCAAGCAAGTTTAGTGTTTCTGTTTTAATATTTAGATCTTTGATCTTTGAACCATTTCAATTTTCGTTTAGTGTACAGTGAAGATACGAGTCTAGTTTTAATCTTTGGTAGGTTGAAATTCAGTTTTTCCAGTATGATTTATTAAAGAGGCTATCTTTCCTCCAGTGAGGGTGATTGGCTCCTTTGTTGAAGATGAGGTGGCCAAATATATCTGGAGTCGATTTTGCATATTCTAATCTATTCCACTGATCCTCAGGTCTGTTTCTTTGCCAGTACCATGCTGTTTTTTTAAAGCACAGTGGCTTTGTACTATACTTGGGGATTGTAGTACCCTCTGTCCTGTCTTTGTTGCCTAGAATTGCTTTTGCTATTCTAGGTCTCTTCTAGTTCCATATGAATTTTTGGATTGTTTTCTCAAGTTCTGTGAAATATACTGTTGGAATTTCATGTGGGATTGCACTGAATCTTAATAGCAGTTTTGGAAGTATGGCCACTTTTACTATATTGATTCTTCCTAGCCAGGAATAAGGGCTGTCTTTTCATTTTCTTATATTCTCTTCAAACTCTTTTTTCAGAGTGCTGTAGTTTTAAAGGTAGAGGACTTTTACTTCCTTCATTAGAGTGATTCCTAAATATTTCATTTTTTGGGGATGCTACAGTGAAAGGAATTGTTTTCCCAATTTCTCTCTCATTGAGTCCATTATTTGTGTACAGAAGGCTACTGATTTTTGAGTGTTGACCTTGTATTCAACTACTCTGCTGAACCTGACAATTAAGTCTAGAAGTCTTTTAGTAGAATTTTTTGGGTCTTCTATGTAGAGTATCATATCATCAGCAAATAATGACAAATTCTTCCTTTCTTATCTTGTTCCTTTTATTTCTATCTCTTGTCTAACTGCTATGAACAGGAGTGGTAATAGTAGACATCCTTGTCTTGTTCCTGATTTTAACATGAAGGATTTCAGTTTTTGACCATTTAGTATGATGTTGACTGTTGGTTTTTCATAGATAACCTCTATCAGGTTGATATAAAGACCCTGTATTCCAATTTTCTGTAGGGTTTTTTTTTTATCATGAATGGATGTTGGATTTTGTTGAATGCTTTTTCTGCATTTATGGAGATGATCATAAGGTTTTTGTCCTCGATTGTGTTAATATAGTGTATTACGTGTATTGATTTACATATGTTGAATCATCCTTGAATCCCTGGGAGGAATCCCACTTGGTCAGGGTGTATGATCTTCTTGATGATCTTCCCTCTTCTGTTTGCCAGTATGTTATTGAGGAGTTTTTTCATTTATGTTTATTGCAGAGATTGGCCTATATTTCTCTTTTTTGGTTGGGTCTTTCCCTGGTTTTGGAATTAAAGTAACACTTGTTTCCAGAAATGAATTTGGGAGTATTGCTTTCCTTTCAATTTCATTGAAGAGTTTGAGAAGTAGTGGCATTAGCTTGTTCCTTAGTTTATTGTAGAATTCAGCAGTGAAGCCATCAGGACCTGGGCTTTCCTTGGTTGGTAAATTTTTAATTACGTTTTCAATTTCATTGATTGTAATTGGAGTGTTTAGAATTTTTATAACTTATTTGTCCAACTTTGGCAATTTATATGTATCAAGGAATCTGTCCATTTCTTTTGTGTTTTCCATTTTATTGGAGTACAGATTCTCAAAGTAGGTATTGATGGTCCTCTGGATTTCTGCTGGATCTGTCATAATTTCACCCCCCTTTTCCCCTAATTTCATGGATTTGAGCTTTTTTTTTCCATTTTTTTTGGCAAAGTTAGGTAAGTGGATTTTACTTATTCTTTCAAAGAACTAACTCTTTGATTCATTGCTTTTTTCTGTATCATTCTCTTGGTCTCCATTGCATTGATTTCTGCTCTGATCTTTATAATTTTTTCCCTTGTACAAGCTTTGGGTTTGTCTTGCTCTTCTTTTTCTAGGAACTTGAGGTTTAGTATTAGGTTGTTTATTTGAGCTCATTCAATTTTCCTGGTATGGGCCTTCACTTGTAGGAATTTCCCTGGTAGAATTGCTTTCATGGAGTTCATAGATTCCTGTATGTTGTAGTGCCATTATCATTTAATTGTAGAAACTGTCTGATTTATCATTTAATTTCCTCTGTGACACATTGGTTGTTCATCACAGTGTTATTCAATTTCCATGTGTTTGTGAAGTTCTTATGGTTCCTTATGCTATTGATCTCCAATTTAATTGCACTATGGTCTGATAACATACAGGGGATAACTTCATTTCCTTTGCATTTACTTAAACAAGTTCTATGAGCTATTATGTGGTCTATTTTGAATAATGACCCATGTGCACCTGAAAGAAATGTATGTTCTGATTTTGTGGGATGGAATACTGTAGACATCTATTCAGTCCATTTATTCAAAAGTTTGGTTTAGTTTTAGTGGTTTTTTGTTGATTTTATTCTCTAAATGATCCTTTTGTGACAATGGGTCATGGAAGTCCCCCACTACAATTGTGTAGTGCTTATTTGTTTTTTCATGTCCATTAATATTTGTTTTATATAGTTGGGTGCACTAATGTTTGGTGCAGATATATTTATGATTGTCATCTCTTTCTCTTTGATTTTACAAGGATGTAGTGACCTGCTTTGTTAGTTTCAGCTTGATATCTACTTTGTCTACATGTAATGTAGCTAATCCTGTTTTTTTCTGGGTGCCTGTCACATCTAGAACTATTTTCTATCCTTGTACTTTCAGGCTATGAATTTCTTTTTGATTTAAGTGTGTTTCTTATATTCAGCATATTGTTGGATTTTGCTTCTTAATCCATTCTGCCAGTCTATTTCTTTTGATTGGTGCATTGAAGTCATTAACTTTGATGGTTATAACTGTTATGTATTGATTTATCCTTGTCATGACATTTTCCTGTTGTTGGTTCTTTTATTTTTTATTTTCCTCCTTTTCCTTTAATTTCTTGTGTTGCCTGATGCATTCACTCTGTTGGGCCCCATGGAGTTGTGACCCTCATTGTTTTTTTCTAGGATATTGTTTAAAATTGTTTGGGTTGCTGATTTGGTATTTGTGAAGCTTTTTAGGTGTGCTTGTTGTGGAACTACCTTATTTTTCCATTGATTTTGAAAGTTTTACAGGATACATCAATCTAGGTTGGAAGTTGTTTTCTTTTAAGGCTTGAAGTACTTCACTCCAGGCTCTGCCTGACTTGAGGTTTTGTGTTGAAAAGTCTGTTATGACTCTGACGGGCTTTCCTTTGTATGTGATTTGTTTCCTTTTCTGTAACTGCTTGTAGTATTTTGTTCTTCTGGGATCTTGACTATTTATTATATGTCTAGAAATAGAGTTTTTTGATCACAGCTAGTTGTAGTCCTATATACCTCACTTATCTGTATGTCAAATTCTTTTCCTCTGCTTGGGAAGTTTTCTGCCATTACTTCTATGAACAAATTTTTAAAATGTCATTTGAACCTTCTCCTGTTTTTCATGAACTCCTATCAGTCTTACGTTATTCTTCTTTGTGTCATCTAGGAGCTGCTGGATTGATTTCTTGTGGTCTCTTAGTATATTCAAGAAATCTCTCTTTTCATAGTCACTAACCACAATCCTTTCTTCTATACCTGATATTCTGTCTTTACATTGGCTCATTCTGCTGCAAATAATTTCAATAGAGTTTTTAATTTCCTGGGTATCTGTTTAGATCCATTTCATGGATTCCTTTTGTTTCCTATGTTGGGCATTCATGGCTTCCATGGTGGTCCTGAGCTCATCTGTTTTTTTAAATCTGTTTCTGTTCTTGAGTCTCTAACTATATCTTTTATTCTGCAGACCATTTCTGTAGTTATCTGGGAAATTATTTCTGTTTTGAATTTTTCCAGAGCTTCATTCATCTGTTTTGTTACTTCCTATGCTATCAGTTTACAGTGTCCAGGTTGTTGCTTATCAGGTTTTTCCACCTCCTTACCCCCAGAATTTGCCTTTGGTGAGCTGGAAGTTTGGGTTTGTGCATTGTTTAGGTGTCTTCTCATTTCTATTTTTGTTGTTGGTGGTACTTTTGGTTTAATTCCCAGACTAATACTTCAATATTGCTTGTTGTGAGTATCTTTATTGCTTGTATTTAGAACCCTTATGGAATGATTGCTCCTCACAGGTGTCTTCCAGGTATACCTGGTCTTTAGGTTTTGATTCTCTAATGACTCTTAGATAATGTCATTTTCAGTATACCAGGAAGGACAACTAATTAGATCAATCACAACATCTTAGCCCAAGTGATACAATTAGCTTTAACAATAGCATGAAACAGTTTAGAAAATGACAATTTTTGGTAGCTATTAATCTGTCATCTCTAATTGCATAAACTAGATCAGAATAGAAGACCAGCCCAAATTGTGTTCATAGTAAATAAACCCTTTATTATAGCAAATATACCATTTGGGATAAGGATGTAGAAGTTGGGAGAGAAGGATAGAGAGATAGAAGGAGAGGGAAAGGTTAGAAGTGAGGCTAGAGGACACAGGAAGATCATGAAAAGTTTGTGAAACTGTTGAAGACAAGAGGAAAAGACAGAGTGAAGGAACAAAGACAAGAACTGAACTAACTAATAGCAATAGGGAAGCTAGAAGCTGTATTCACCTTAATGACAATTGAGGGATGGAAAGAGAGAGAATAAAAAGCCAAAATAGGACAGGGACAAGAACAAAAAAGGAGAGAAGTGGAGAACAAGAAGGGAGGAAGAGAAAAAAAGAAAAAGAAACAGGGCCTCCTTCAGGGTATGTCTCTGCTGTCTTGATAGACAATATGGGTAGCTGTGTGCAGATCTAAGTCAATTAGTCTCAGCAAGCCAGCGGTAGTCTGCTGAGATTCAGGCTGATTTCTGGCTGCAAGGTCCAAGTTGAACTCCCTGACCTCCTTCAGCATTTACCTCTGCAAGGTTTTATTGCTGGATCGAGCTGCCCTTCCCCCAAAGTGAGTCTGGGTTCTGATGGGAGATGCTGATTCCACCAACTTACCAATCCTAGTGGTGTGGTGTACCCTTTATTGCAGAGATTTTCTTCACTTTCCCAATGGGCTTCAGTTTTCATTGAGGAGCCTCAGAGAGGCCCTCTCTCTGTTGTTCACTTCTGCTCTATCTTCTGGAGCTCATAACCATGGCCTTTATGGCTTCAGGCACCTCTGTAGTGTGGATCCAAATACCAGCCTGTCCAGTGCAGTATTCTGAAGGCATGGCCCTCTGTGTGACAGTGCTGGGTGGCAGGGGCAGTGCTGGGCCCTGTGAGAGACAGTCTGTGTTTTGCTTTTTGATAACAGCTGTGAGGTGATGACTCACTGTAGTTTTGACATAAATGGGTAAAGAAAATGCACTACATACATGCAGTTGACTAAAAAGGCAGGCAATCTTGTCATATGCTACAACATAGATAAATGTGGAGGACATCATTCTCAGTGAAATAAGCCAGACACACAAGGATAAGTACTGTATAATTCCTCTTACACTCAGTGACAAAAGTAGCCAAACTCACAGAGGCAAAGAATACAGTAGTAGCATCCAGTGCCAGGGGGAGGGTTTGAGAAAATGAGGAGCTGCTATTCAGTGAGTGTGAAGTTTCAGTGATGCTAGAGGTCTGCTGTACAACATCATGCCTATAGTTAGGAACACAGTATAGATCACATGTTGAATGTTCTTACACATCCCCAAACAAAAACCAGAGGGACACAAAGAAGCCTTTGGAAGTGACAGATATGTTTATTTCCTTGAGTTGGTGATAGGATACCAAGGTTTTTTTTTTTTTAACCGGGAATTGAACTCACGCAGGACCTTGTGCTTGTGAAGCAGGTGGCAGAACCACTGAGCTAAATCCCTGGTCCAGTATCAAGTATTTTTATAGGTCACAGTTGGTCAAATTTGAAACACTGAATATGTGCAGATGTGTGTATATCAATTATTTCTCAATAAAGGAGAGAGAGAGAGAGAGAAGAGAAGAGAAGAAAGGGGAGGGAGAAACAGACATCACAATCCTGTGGGAGTCCCAAGGGGAGAGTGGGAGGGTCCCTCTGTTCACACAGACTAGGGGAGCACCAAGACTCTGCCACCTACCCTGTCCTCTGATGAGAGGCTTTGCTATTTTAAGGCTATTGCAAAATAAAGGAACCTGATTGGAGAATCAGGACTTATGAATGCTGACTAGTGATGATGAAGCTGTGATTTTTTTAAAAGGTTAGTTCCTGGTTTGTGTAGATTGGCACTAAAATAGTTATAGATGAAATGATAATCTAGGGTTTGCTTTAGACTATGAAAAAAATGACAATTTTTTCTGGAAAGAAATTCTGAAACAGGTCCTTTAGAAACCAGTGCACATCGAACCCTCTTCTGTATCCACTTTCCCATAGGTGGCCCCTCGTTAGGTGTCCTGATGCACAGGGGCTGTGCTCACATATGTGTTACTCCTGAGTGACTAGGCTGTACTGACTCAGCCACAGTCACACTGAGGGATTTGTGTGCCATCTATAAGCCCCTAGGAGAAGGGTTCCTATTTCAGGGTGTGGAGCTCTAGGTGCTCATCAACACCATGACCCCTTGAGGCCTTTGTGTGTGTTCTCCAAGCTGCTATGCTAGCAGCCTTGCTGTCATGGTGATATTGAGGTGCTGGATTCTTGAAGAGGCAGGGTCTATAGAAGGTAATCAGATAATGGGTGCACTGTCCTTGGAAGGAGCTCCTGCTGGTTTTGCAGGTAAAAGGTGGTTACAAATGGGCCTGGTAGAGTCCCTGAGTTACTTACTGACTTCCTGCCTGGTTGTGTAATCTCTGCCCCTCTCAGAGTCTGCTTCCATGAAATCATCCACAGTGCTTACCACAGCTAAGCAGATGCCAGTGCCATGCTCTGGAACCTCCAGAACTGTAAGATAAAGAAATCTCATTGTGTTGCTCAGCCTCAGGCATTTCATTACAGCAACACAGAGTGTACTAAGCAGCTGTGTAAGACTCCCCTAACCTCCTCTGTACCAAAGCTGAACTGACCCTTATCTCTTCTCCACGCTGAGGGCCTGGTCAGCTGCTAACCTCAGCCTCATTTACTTGACTTAAGGATGTAAGAATTCCTGCTGAGGTCCAGGCACCTCCACCCACAGTGACCCAGCCCAGAAGGAAAAGAAACTCACAGTGCACAAGAAAGTTTAAGCAATGGGCCCAGCTTTATTGAAGTGACCACACTCATATTTCTGTTGTTCACAATGATTGGCAAAAAGGCTAGTTTATAAAAGCTTCCCACTTCTGCATAGCACTATCTACATTCAGAAAACAGTAAAAATGTATTGTATAATGAACACTTTCCACCATAACAGTGTCATGACAGTTCACCAGTTTTTCAATAGACAATACAAAACAATATTTACAAGACAGGCCCTTTGCAAGTTCAAAATGTGGAGGCTTGTGATATATTTCTAAAACTAACATCACATATTTTTCCAAGTAAGGAGGGCTGGTCATTATAAAAATACATAAATTCAAAGACAGAACTAAAACATTCATTCCTATAAAAATATCTCTTACTAATAAAAGTATCAATTTTTAGATAAGTGCTCTTTATCAACAACAAGATATATAAATTTTTAGGAAACACCCACTAGGTCCGACAGTCCTTGTAGAATGAACTTGTTAAGTGATATAAAGGCTCAGTTGTCAACAGTGTTTTGTTTTCAGAGGACCATCTATCTGACTATGTTGCATGTGAATGGTGCACATATTCTATAAAGAGTGAACTCAAATTATCTATTTATTATGGAAGTCATTTATAAAGACAAACTGTTCAGCCTATAAAAGGAATTTTCATGTTGTCACTGCCTCCCAGGGAAGACAAATGTTTTCTCAGGATTCAGCTACATTTCACCTTGAAATACTTAACTTGGAAAACCTGTGATGGCATTTTGACCACTATCTGAGATCAACTCATTCATTTCATTTTGTTTACTCTCTTTTAGGGCATGGTTGGGGTGATTTCTTTGAGTCTGGGTTCTTTTGGATCTCCTAAAGCATACTTTCAGCAGCAGGTAACATAACTCAGCCACATTGAGCAGAATGCAAATCACAGATGCAGAAATCATAAAAATGGTAAACACAGTTTTCTCAGTTGGCCTGGAAATAAAGCAGTCGACAAGATTGGGGCAGGGGTCAATCCCACATTTCAGCACCCAGGGCAGGCGGTACCCATTATAGAGGAAATAAAACACATACATGAAGGCAGCTTCAAAGATAATTCTGAAGAAGATGCTGCTGGTGTATGTCCACCACAGTGACCCCTCAATGCGCACCTTCTGCCTTTTAATGTCTTCCAAGTCTTTGAATTCATTCTTCTTCTCTCCATGCCTGAACTTGCGGATGGTTTCATGTCTGTAGTAGGCCACATGCATGGCCACCAGCAGAGCTGGCGTGGACACGAAGATGAGCTGCAGGGCCCACAGCCGAATGTGGGACACTGGGAAAAAGTGGTCATAGCACACATTCTTGCAGCCAGGTTGCAGAGTGTTGCAGACAAAGTCCTCTTGCTCATCACCCCACACTTCCTGTGCAGCCACCACAAGAATCATGACCCGGAAGATAAAGATGACTGTGACCCACACCTTCCCAATGCTGGTGGAGTGTTTGTTCACACCCCCAATGACCGTGTGCAGTGTCCCCCAATCCATGGTGCTGGTTTATTCCTAGAAGACAGAAAGGAGTGACATTAGGCTGTGGGAAGTACATCTGGTTGATAAAACAGTGTCACAGATACTGATGCAAGCATATTTGTTTCAAATTAGTCTGTTGTATTTTATAGCTCCAACTCCCTGGTTGGCTAGAAGTTTTTCTGATAAGGAAGGCTCATTCTGAGCATTCTGTTGCTTTTGACCAGAAATAACTGTTTTAGGAGGAAGATTTAAGATCATCTTGATTCAACCGAATTCAGATTACAGGTTAGATTGCTATATTCCATTATTGGAGGACCACAGGTAAACAAATATGTGTCTAAGCTTTTTAATCACTGTGTGAATATATTACATACTTTATGTCAGTTTGGCTTTATCCAAGGGCTCACAGAGCTTCCACAGTAGGTTTTATTCATTAAGTGGCTTATTAAGCCAGCAAAAGTCATTCATTAGAATGATGTAATCTTGTTTGCAGCAGACTAAGATTTTAAAGCTGTTAGAAAGGTAGGAGACAAATGACTAGGCTCTCTACTGTGAGCCAAGTAGACAAACTGGGAAAAACAATTTCAGGAAGCGAAAGTACCATGTGAGCTGTAACTTACAAGACAAATGTTTGAAAACTCACATAAAAATAAGGATATGAAAAATAATATAACTGAGACCAGAGTGTGAAAAAGCAGTGGGTATCATCCTTGAGTCAAATGGTATAATTTTAACAGAACCAATAAAATGTAGAAATTCTTTTTGGGGTGTAGGGGCTCACACATGCTAAGCAAGGCTCCACCACTAAGCTATGCTGCCACCCCCTATATTATAAAAAATAAAATTTTCTAAAAATACTATTTCTCCTACTATAAGAGAGGTGTTGAGTTAGAACCTACATTATGAGATGAACTCTAGTCTTCATTCCCAAAAGAACTAAATCAAAGAGCACTGAAAAGTTTGCAGATGGGATCAGCACTTCTCCCCACGTAATCTGGAAGCTTCATTGTCTTTTTGTTGTTACTAGAATATTTTTAAAAAGTTAATTGTGGGTAAAATAGACATAAAATGTATCATATTAGCTAGTTGTACCGTTAGTGGTGTTAAGTGCATTCACATTGCTGTGAAACAGATCTCCAGAATCTTTGCCTCTTCCCAAGTGAAAATTTCGTATCCATTAAACAATAATTCTCTATTCTGTCCTCCAGACCTTAGCAGCCGTCTATTTTCTGTGTCTGTGATTCTGACTACTCTAGGTATGTCACATATATAAGTGGAATCATATATCATCTTTTTGTGACTAGCTTATCACAGCATGAAGTCTTCAAGGTTCATTCGTGTTCAGAATTCCTTTCCTTTTTCAGGAAATTCCACCAAATGGATTTACTACATTTTGTTGTCCATTCAACCTGTCAGTGGACCCTCTACTGTGTTACTTTTACCTTTTGATTGTTGTGAATAATGCTGCTATGAATAGAGTTTACAAAGGTTTGTTCCAGATCCCACTTTCATTTCTTTTGGGTATCTATATCCAGAAATGGGATTTCTGAATCCTTTGAGGATTCTATTTTTAATGCTTTGAAGATTTCCATAGGCAATCAGAATACTATTATTTAGAATCAAAGAGTGCCTCAATTCCCAATATCCTGATCTCCAAAAGAAGAAAAAGCCTCTAAGTGTGAACTGGGGAACCTGTTTAATCCCTAGCAAAGTTCTAAAACAGCATCATTATTTACTCTCTGCAAGAATTCAGTAATAGTACCAGTGACATATGTGACAGCAGTCATCTGGGGGGGCGGGAATCTATAGCAGTGTGAACAGGTGGTGGAGTCTGGAATAAGAGCCTCTTATTTCACCAGGGGAACAGCTGAGGGAAGCAAAACACTCTTTAGATTAGGGAAGATGATGGGCTGTAGGCTGTGGGGTTTGCAGCAGATGAATCAAACCTTGTGTCCATTTAGAAGTGAGAATTGGATCCAGGGCTTTGCACTCACGGAAAGCCATAGGGTTTGCTTTTTGTTTCTTTAGCTGAGAAAAATGGCATAGGCTGTCTTTAAGGCTGTAGTTTCTCAACCCCTGAAGCATCTACTCAGAGGCTGGTGAGCACTATTAGGGCTGGGGCAGAGAGGACTCACTGAGGAGCAGTGGTTTTGAGGCTCTGGCATTCAGATCTATTTATTAAAATTTTCCTTCTACTTATTCCATGGCCCAAAGAGACTTTCAATGTCCACAGCAAATTCACTGTTGATATTAAAAATTCATCTTAAATTATTATAAAATTAATTCTGAATACCTGCTGAAAGGCACTGTGATAAACTGCCCTACTGTTGCTGTTCTATCCTAGAGACATTTCAGGGTGTGATCAAGAGGGATGCAAAGCCGCATCTTGATGGTTAAGCAAGTTTTTGACTTCTCAAATAAAAACCCAGTATTCTCAAAAATGCTTGGAAATATATAGACTTTTAACTCCCAGGTAGGTAAGAAAGCTCTTTCCTGTGTTTTCTGTCATGTTCTCTGCCTGGACACGGCACACATGTCATCACTTGTCACCTGCCCTTCCAGGAAATAAGCAAATGGATCAAAGTGTCAGTGACAGCAGGACCTGAAAGAATTCTGCAGTTACAGAAGAGGTATATTGGTCCCAGCTTCCTAAACTGACCAGAAAACAATCTATTTCACCATGCTTACTGACTTTGATACTAAAAGTCAGTAATTTACCTATATCTTTAAAGGAAGAAAAATAAAATGCCCAGGTCACTATGAAAAATGAGGTTAAAGTGTGATACAAGTATGTAGCCTAATGTTACTCAAGACAATTAACAGGCAAAAAGCAAATCATGTGAATCCAAAGAATCTTCCTGCAAGTGTGACACAGGCCTTGATACTTTTAATGAGAGAAATGACCCAAGAGGACAGGATATTTCTAAGCTCTCCATCACTGACCTGGCCCTAAGGGGGCCTAAGGGTGTCAGGAACTCTACTCCACATTTCCTTTTTTTTTTTTGAGACAGGGTCTCACTATGTAGTTGAGACTAACCTGGAACTCACTAGGTAGCCCAGGCTGGTCTTGAACTCATAGAGATACTCCTGCCTCAGCCTCCCAAGTGCTGGGATTAAAGGTGTGCCCCACCACTCCTGGCCATATTTCCTGACAGAGAGAACTTTTCTGTTCCTTGGTCTAGGGAATCCTATTCCCTGGGGAAGTCACCAGTGAAGCACTAGGTATCTTTCCTGTGCGTCACTCTCTGAAAGGACAGTTCACTGCACGACCACTGGGAGACAAGTCAGGGTACTGAGCCCGGAGGTGGCTACTGAGCCCCAAACTTCCCAAAACAAGACTTCAGTCAATGGGAACACCTCTCTGTCCTCTCCCTGAGGAGCTACAGGAAGGTGGAGGTGACAGTTGGCTGGATTTTCAGCCAGTCTGAAGAGGACACTGGGCTCCCCTTACCCCTGCTGCCCAGCACTGTCAGAGGGCAGGAGCACCCTGGTCAGGGTGGGGGTCAGCCACGTGGGGCCCCAGGCACTCTGGCTTCACTTTTCTTTATAAAAACACATAATGGTGTGTGTGTGTGTGTGTGTGTGTGTGTGTGTGTGCAGGTAATCTTTCATCAGTGCTTTGCTTAAAGAAGATTGGAAGGCCCAGCACTCATAGGGAACCTGTCATTCATTTCAAATTATTTTCCAAAACCACCACATCCATTTGCACCTTTTGTAATTGTGGAAAACAAAATCTCTCTTTGCTTTCAGGCTTCAATAGGGCTGGGGCCAATGAAAAGAGCTTTTTAGTGAAAAGGAAACCATTATTTCCTGCTTTGTAAACGAGAAAAATTTTCACCGGTACCTTCCTAGTTCCCTTGTTAGGAGTAAATAGCTCCTGTAGTAGTCACTTTATATGAAAATGTTTACATTCAAACTTAAGAAGGTAAATTGTGTCTGGTTTTGTGGCACATCTAATTACAGTGAATAATTCCATACCATATTCTTAATCCTATACTAAAGGCCCAGTTCTAAATATTTAGCTCCAAAAAATAAATAACACAGTGATCTTTCCTTACTTCAGAGTACCCCCCCACACATACCTTTTTTGGTGATCAAGCCCAGGTCCTTTGTGCTGAGCTACATTATTTTATTTATTTTGAGACAGGGTTTTGCTAAGCTGTCCAGGCTGGGCTTGAACTTTGGGTCCTCCTGCCTCAGCCTCCCAGATTGCTCCCAGATTGGTACAGTCATGTACCATATCTGGACGAGAATGACTTCTTACAGTATGATGAAGATTGACTGTTCTTGCTTTTCATAATTCAAATCATTTAAGTCTACCGGCATTCTAACAGTGTAATTTCTTGCTTGTTTAAAAACTTTTTATTTAAGAATTTAATCACAGCTAATTTTACAGTGCCATTTTAATTACACCGAAGACAGAGCCAAACTAAATATTATATGATAAGCAGTGGAAAGGATCTTTCTTTCTCTAGATAGTTGGGATCTCCCTTGAATGAACTTTTCAAAGTCATTCAGCAGGAAGAGAGCACACTCCCCACGATGTCGAGCGAGGACTTTGTAGATAAAGGGAAGCAATATAAGCCACCGTGAACTCGAGCCTATGTCCAAGGATGCCCAACATGGCAGGCGTGGAGGTGAGAGGAGGATCCCACCTGGGGGCTCTGGACCTTCCTCCGATACTCTCCCTTACTGCCCGGAAGTCAGCCGGGGGGGTGTCACCTGCTGAACGAAAAATCTCGTCACCTTCTTTTAACTTCTCCCATGCATGTTCATTAAGTGAGCCTTGTGGGTAGTTTCTCATCACCCCCAGTACTGCTACAGGGTAAGTTTGGGTATTGTTGCTTCCTAATACTTTGTGCTTCAAATACATGCAAAAAAATCAAAGGTGGTCTTTAAATTTTTTTCCTCCTCTTCTTTATCCTCCTCCTCCTCATCTTAACACCCTATCCCAAACCTCAATCTCACCAAACATTACAAAAGACTAGCAAAGTTCGAGAAAATGGATACACCCTTACCACCAACTCAGCCATTAAAAAATCTCTCAAACCCTTTAATCAAGAAGAATCAATATCTTTCATCTCCAGAAATCTGAGGGCATCCCAGGAACGACCTGATAGTTGGTTTTCAAAAGGAATGACACAAAACTTCAGCAACTGTGCTTTCAAAGCAATGACTAAGGATGACAATGGATCTGTATTCACTTGTCTTCATAATTAACTCAATAAAAACGAAGCTTGTTTTTCTGCATATGTGTTTACATATAAAAGCAGACAATTCATAGACTTACATGTTTCTTACTCTATTTTGGAATTCAAAGAGTTACAAAAATAATTTCCATTAAGTTCAATTTCCAGCACCTGGATAATTGGTTAGCCCTTTCTATTCATTCAGGCAAACTTTTGTCCTTTGCAATCGTTTAAGTTCAACTACATTTCAATAAACCTGGGAAGAAAGAGAAATAAAGACTCTTGAGACCCAGTTCCACTCTCATACACCAGAGTAAAACTGAAATCTCACCAGTCCCCTTTCATGTACCAGGCAGGTCACACTGAAAACTTAAATCAAGACTGCATGGCCAGTGGGAGAAACAGACCTCACCGACCAAAAATTTGAGTCAAAACTTTTCCCACAATTTTACTCAACATCTAACCTAATGTACACAGGCTACTCATGGAATACTCAGCTGGAGTCAAAGATGCATGGTGAGAATGTACAGCCTAGAACTTTCTTTTCAGTCTACTGAACTTGTTTAGACCTTATATAGTCCTTTTCTTTCTTACCTCTCATAACACAGAAGGACAAAAAACAAGAAAAAGAGAATAAAGGCACCATTACCTGTATCAGATTTTTTTTGTCTTGAAAAAACAAAACTCATCAGTAGAGTAAGTGGACTGACCAGTGTCCTCTGGGTTTTAGCCCCTGCAGGACAGACGGGGGGGGCTCTTCACACCCCCAGTTATGAGACAGGCTCTTCGCACTACCCTCCCCTGCCCTTGGCAGGGTCCAAACAACACCCCCAAAGACTCTGCCTGATCCAACAAGCGACAAAGCTCTCCACAGGCACCGATTTGAGCAGCATCCTGCAATTCTAAGGAGACTTCAACAGGGCAGGACATTTTCTTCCAGAACACTGGTTAGATTCTCCTAAAACTGGGACGAGAAAAGCAACAAGCCCAGTTGAGGAAAGGAACAGGGCGCGTCATTACACGGAGGCACAGACTGACAGCGAGCTTCCTTCTAGGGGACACTGAGGCCGCCTGACCGGCGCCCCCCACCCGGCCCCTGCAGGTGTCACAGCTCCGCGCAGGCCGCACTCACCCGACCGGGCTCCGCGGCGGGAAGAGACCCCGCACCCCTGGAAGACTCCTTCACCGGCAGGAAGCGCCCACGGTGCCTGCACCTTTTAACTGAGAGGTGTCACCGAGTTTAATTACTGTTGCCCAGTACTGTCATTGCGTTTCACAAGCTCTTCGACTTAGATGACGCTGCCCACACCGGTCAGCTCCGCCACGACCCATCTGTTCACCCCCAGCGGCAGTTTGTCTGAGCTCAAACAGCAGCCCTTGGCCTGGCTTTCCGCTCCCCAAAGCCGGGGGGCCGTTCGCGATCCCCAGAAAGCAGAAACCCCGAAGCAGCAGAGGAAACGAGGGAAAGGGCCCGAGCTCCCCGCGGGCCACTCTCACACGGTGCCGAGCGCGCCTAAAACCTGTCGTGCGAGTCGGGGGCGCCGGGCGCGGGGAGAG
>NW_022900950.1:25083864-25136616 GCF_012274545.1 Fukomys damarensis
CTCCGGGCAGGGCGCGGGCCGGGCCCCCCACTATGGTCCAGGGTCGGGGACGCAGATGGCGAGCCTGATCCGCTCTGGTCGTGGGCCGCGCCTGTGTCTGGGCCCCAGGAACTGAGTCCTAAGGGGCAGTGCTGGAGGCAGGAGGGCAGTGTTTTCACCTGGACGCATCCTCCTTTCCAGACAGGCCAGTCCTCTCACAGCCCGCGGGTACCAGTTTCACCGCTCTCTCCAGAATGCAGCTTGGAGGTTCTTTATTCACTAATGACCACTTAGAGCAGGCACAGAGAGTGTTTTATTACCGCCTCCATCCTTTGAAGCCTCCTTCCTCAAACAAGCGGGCGCATGGTGCAAATCCCTCCTTGGGTCCCCCAGGCAGAGCTTGGAGAGTTCAGGGCCTGCGCTCAGCGGGCTCAGGGGCTCACAGGGTGGCAGCGTTGAAGCTATACAGGGACCCGGCCTTACAGGTTCTGACTCCTGCATCAGACCTGAGGTGTGTCACGTGCTTATTCCACAAAACTGGTTTGTTAGTAAATGTCGCCACCTTAACCATATCCTGTGATGTCGGGTCATATTCCAGCACGAAACCGGATTAATAGGGTCCCTGAAATGCCTTTTTCAGAACATGAGGCTTGAGCTAAGGGCTATTAAATCCCACCTAGTGCAAGGTTCTCAGGGAGGCAAATGCAGTTAAGACAGGTTTTTATGGGGCGAGGGATGGGGGCAGGGTCCCTGGAATGGCTCTGAACCCAGGGGTGGAAAAACGTATTAGACAGACAGGAGCTGCCTTACAGTCCCAGTTCTTCAGTCTTCTCCTTTCCTGCCTTCTGTCATCAGGCTGCTGATGGTGTACCTTCCAGTTCCCTCAAGGAGGGCTCATCTGTTTTCTTAGGAAAATAATTTTTTAAAGCAGATTGTAAACTTCATTGGGAATTATTAATCAGCTTAAGCTTTTCTTTCTTGCATTCCTATAGTAAGAAAGTAGGCACACATAGTAGGTGGTATTCCATTTGCATTAGTGTATTGTTAATAGAACTGAACCAGCATAGCAGACAATCTTGGAAATTGCTTTTGCTTCTCCTACAGCATGCTGTGATTTCACTCTTGCAGCTGGTTCCTTGCAAAAATAGCAAAATGGTATCTGAGCCCTTGCTTTCTGGACCATGGAAGCTGTTCCAGGGGCACCTAGGATAAGAATGTCAGAGCGAAGTAGTGGTAGGGAGGTGTTACCATGCAGGGGCCCAGCTCAATGTGTCAGGTTATTTCTTTTTTTATTCAGATTATCTGTATGAGCCCCAAGGTGTTAGCTTTTATCTTCTTACTTGTTTCTTAACATTTAATCTCATTATTCAATCTTCACTTCTCATCAAGTGGTCATGTTGTTGTGACAGAAATTAAAAGTGGATTGTATGAAATTACGGATTTGATGAGATGTTCACTGGAAAACTGAAAAATTAAACATCTTATGATCCAAAGGTATCTAACATGGTGAGTGGATTGTTCTGAGATTGTGTGCCTGACATGGACAGCATTCCGGAGCAGTTACTACCCTGCCGTCCACTGAGCAGTATCACAGCATTCTGAAAACAAGAAGTTTACAGTCCTGACTGTAATCGGTGAATGAAATTTGCAGGATTAATAGATCTTCTCTGCATCTTAATGGTGTCATCTGAGGCCACACTTTAACAAGCACAAGATGTGTGAAGTGTGGGCTCGGCAATATGCAGAGATGCGAGGGAAGGACGAGCAGGGTCCTTTGAAAATCTCCGAATTCTCTGAGCGGCCTCTCCTGCCTTTGCATGGAGAAGGAGACTGCCTTCCTGCTGCCTGGCATGGGCCCACGCTCTCCTGAAGGACTCAGATCTGATGGCTCAGGCTTTGGGTGTCCAAGCTGACTAGTCACAGGGGCCTGGTTGAGAAGACAGTGTGTACTCCTTAGAAATAAAAACTACATTTGTTAGGTCTGGGGATTTAGCTCAGTGGCACAGCACCTGCCTGGCAAGTGTAAGGCACAGAGTTCAGTTCCTGGTACACTAAAAAATCGCCCCAGAGCTGCATTTGTCTATCCATCCAGTAAAAAGCCAATATTGTATTTTTAGTAGGATGTTCCTCAGTTGGGGTTTGCCTGATGTCTCCCTCGTGATTGGATTATAGTTTGGGGAGGAAGACCACAGAAGAGCCACTTTCTCATTTCCTATCAAAGGCACACGCTGGAACCAACATGGCTTTTCCTTGATGATGTTGACCTTGAACACCTGGTTGAGGTAGTGCCTGTCAGGTTTCTCCATGGCAAGGTTATTGTTCTCCCTTTTCACACTGTGTTCTTTAGAAGATAGTCACTCTGCTTAGCCCACACCTAAGGGGTGAGGAGCGAAGCTCTACCTCTAAGCTGGTGTATCTAGTTTATCATCTGTTACTCTTCTACACACAAGAGTATCCCTTCACCCAATTTAGTCAATCAGTTTTTGTACCAAGGTGGACTCGTGAATATTTATTTTATGCTTTGGATTGTGATACAATATTATCTTCATTATTTTTTGTTCAGATTCTTTCCACTTTGGCCATTGAGAGCTCTTTCATTTGGCTCTTGTTTCCTTTTTGACCCCCTCCTCCTCTCCCTCCCCTCCACACCCTCCCCTTCCCCCTCTTTCCCCCACTCCTTCCTATCTGTCACTACAAGATGCTCTAGGCTCACCTTTGTATTATCAGTCCAAGAATCAGCAGTTTTTCCAGACTCCCTGTATTGGAGCACCCTGTGTTGCTTTTTCACTGTCTTCTCGCTTGAGTATAGACTTCTTGTTGGCAAGGGACTGTGACTGCAATTTCCGGCACAATGTATTCTGGTGTCTCAGCAGGTATTTGTTGAAAGAATGCATTCAAGAAGCATTTGTTGAGTGGGTTAATCACAGACATTAGGAGAAGAATCTGACTGGTGAAAATCTGACTGAGGAAAAGAGTAGTTCCGCCATGTTTTATAATCAGTCAGCTGTCTTCTCAATAGGATGGAAGCTATTTGGAAGCATGGAACATTGTGTGGGCTTTCAAAATGCTTAGGCCAACAGGGAAGTGTGACATACACTGTGAGAGGGAAAGGAGCTACCAAATGTGCTGGTGCCCTACCCCATCCAAGCCAGAGGTTAGAGGCTGCCTCAGTGAAGGACAGAGAATAGCACTGTGGTTTTCTGTGTGGGCCCAGACACCGAGTCATCAACCAGAAGAGGCTGGGTGCTCAGCCACAATGCCACTGCACTGGTTTTCTGCCGGAGGGCACTTGCCTGGTGTGCCCTTGGTGGTAAGGCCACTGGAGCGGCCAGTCCAGTTCCACCCCAGCCTGCTGCTGAGCCTAGAATTAGTGTCACAGAGGGGGTGCACTATACAAGGCTCTTTTCATCAAACTGGCAAACTTGAACTTCTTTGAGAAGAGTCTGGCGTATCATCCAGAGGCATGATCATTCCTAGACAAGTGCTGGATACTGTTTTTGATTTCTTGCTTTCTAAACTGCATTCAATGCATAGATCTTAAACATAGCTTCATTTCTCATGCTCATATCAAAATGCACCAATTGGGTTGGGATTTTGTTCTAATACGTATGGGTTATATATATCTAGATTGGTTTTCTTCTTTTTTTTAATTTTTTTTAGTATGTATAGGGCTTCTTCACTAACATACCAGTAACTTCTTTGGGATTTTTGGGTGGCATTTTTATAACTTTAAATGCACTTCCTGTGATGACTTAGAATAACTCTTGCTTCTGGTTATAGAAGAATATATTTTATAATATAATGCTATCACACAAAATATCATTTCACAATACAAAGAGGAATGAGAGAAAAAAGCCAAATTTTGTTCTGCAGGGGGTCAGTGAGGTGGGAAGTTCAGGGGAAAGCTTTATCACCTGGCTGTGGAGGGGAGTGGCTGGAGTGTCTGGGGCCAGCAGGTGGCTGCTGGGTGAATGTGGTGTGTGGGCAAGTGCAGGGAGACAGCTGTTGGCTGGAGTGGAGAACCTGTGCTAGGGGACAGAGAGATTTGGGGTCAGGCCATGGCATGCCTGTTGGGTACTGAGACTCGCTAGGACATGAGGACCAGGAGCCCTTGGCTGAAACTGAATCTGGAGATTTTAATGAAGTCTGTGCTCACTAAGAGCAAGTGTGCTGTGACTGCTTGTGATGGCTTGAAAGTTCTTTCCAAAACTCACTACTATTATGACGGTGTTAGGAGGTGAGAACTTTCAGAGGTGATTAGTACACGAAGCTCCTTATAAAAGGGTGAGTGGGGTCCACTGTGCTCTCCTCACTCACCCACTCCTGCTCCGTGCAGAGGAAATATTTTTAGCACTCATTCTGGAACCAGAATCGTCAGACCTGCCTGTGACTTGGTGTTGGACCATGAGGACTCTAGAACTGAACCAAGGGATTTGTGTTGATCATCAGTCCTGCAGTCTGTGGTATTCTATGCAAGTGGCACACAATCTGCTAAGATGAGGCCACAGCCATTGTACCTTTGGGCAGTGGAGATAGTTTAGTGTTGTGGAGGCTGTCCTAAGCTGGCTGGGTCCTCCTGGTGTGGCATGATTCATGACCGTTTTGTCACAAAGTGAAACTAGATTGGTGGTGAGTGTCCATTGCATGAGGGGCTCATGAAGAGGCAATCAGTCCTGCTTTCTGTCCACATAGAGTGGGCAGACACATTGCTGCCCTGGAGTTCTCAGAAGCCATTGTGGCTCTGTGCTGACTGGTTCTAGAATCATGAATGAAAGCCAAGGAGGGGAGAGGCAAGTGTGGCATTGCTGACCAGGTCAGGACAGTTTCCTGAAGGGTGGTGCATTGGTGAGTCAGAGCTTTCAAGAGATGCAGAACAAGAGGAAGTTGTGTGTGTGTGTGTGTGTGTGTGTGTGTGTGTGTGTGTGTGTGTGTTCAGAGAGATTAATCTTAAGGAATTGGCAAATCAGAAATCTGTAGAGCAGGCTGGGGACCCAGGAGGAGCTGGTGATTCAGGGCAGTCTGGAGCAGTCTGGGTCAGAGTTCCCTCTATCTCAAGGGACCTTGGCTCAGTCTTTCCTCCTGTGACCTTCAGCTGGTTGGATGAGGTCTGCCCATGTCAGAGGGGACATGCTGTTTTACCCTCACAGTGACATCTAGATTGGCATGTAACCCAGCATGTGGGTACCAAGCCCTCTCCAAGTTCATACATAAAATTAACTCCCAAGCAGCTTCATTCATCCTTGCAGCTGGTGGTAACTGATTTTTGCCACATGCAAAGCTTTAGGGTCACCACAGCCCACAAGATTATAGAAAGGAGATTTGTTAAGAATGACTTTTTGTATGGTACGTAGACAAAAAAGAATTCCAAAGTAATTTTAATTTTTTGCCACAATTAATGTGATACATTTGTTATTTGAAAACTATAAACTAGAAGAGGTTTGAACTGTTTGAGTATGATTGTTTTCATCCTTTTTCTAATAATAATGAAGAAAATACTGGAGAAATTTGTCTGCACGTATGCCCTTTGGAAATAATGAAATTACCTGCCAGTAGATGTCTAATTCATTAAGTACAAATGCATCTTTTAGAGCAATAAACTTTTTGTATTGAGATTGTTTTTTTTTTCCCCCAAGACATGGTTTTGCTTTATAGTTCATGCTGGCCTTGTATAACTCAGTCTGGCTTTGAATTCACAGCAATCCTCCTGCCTCTGCCTCATGAGTGTTAGGATTCCAGGTGTGTACCACCACACCCAGCTTTGAGTTTTGTTTATTTCTTTTCCTTGACCATTCTCCAAGAGATCAGTCTCATTATACAACAGCTGACAGCTTCAGCATGTGTATGTTACCAGGGCTTGAGCTGCACATAGGACAGTGTGACTTGTGATTTGTTTGAACTGAAGACTTGAAGATAAGATTTCTCTTAAACTAGTTACAGTATGCTTATTGCATGGAGCTAGTGTTCATTTGGTGGCCTTAGTCCTTGACTTTGGGGTCCTAACTCAATTTGCAGAAAATCGGAAACTGAACCAACAGTTGTTTCTGGGCATTGGTGGGGAATGGGTGTAGGAAGATGGGGAAGAAGGTGCTGTCTAAGGAGGAGCTGAGGGACCAGAGAGCTGAGCTTCCACTCTGCCAGTTTCCTCACTTAAAGTCTTCCTTTAAAAAGTTCCAGGAAATAAACTGGTGTGATGGTACATGCCAGTAATCTCAAGAGGCTTAGGCAGGATTTCTGAGCCCAGAAGTTTGAGGCCAGCCTGAACAACATCAGTGAGACTTTGCCTCAAAAATAAAATGCACACAAAGTCCCAGTAACAAGAATGCCTTCCTTCTCTTGGCTTCCTTGTCAGATCCAACTATCCTTCAGTGCTGGCAATGTAATATAATCTTCTTACCATGTATTAATAAACACCATGGGGTAGGCATTATTTCTACTTTCCAACCATCCCAGAAGAGGGGTGGCATATTCCCCATTTTATAAGGAGGTTGTTGGGACTTTAAAAGGCTCCCGGGCACAGAGGTAGCTCCAGGATGAGTTTAGGCCCGTTCTCAGCCTTCGAGTCCCCAGCCACTGCTGGAAGGTGCTTCCTACCGCCTGTGCTCATCTGTTGTCTCTGCTCTCATGGTGCTCTGCCCAAGGCTCCATTCAGTGGCTTTCAGTTGCACCCTGCCCTCAGTGTGTGGCACAGCTGGCACCTACCATTCAGCTTTCAGGGCTGTATGGGGCTTAGAGGACCCAAAGATGGCTGTGGCCCCACTCTTTCAAGTGACAGATCCTGGACAAGCCAACTTGTCTCCTATACCTGTGACCGCTCAGCCAGGCTTCTGCTGGTCTGGGCACCTTGGCAGGCACTCCTGAGGGTACATCTCTCCCTTTCCTTTTCTTCTCTATTTTATCCTCTTACTCCTTTCTCCTCAGGTCCTCCTCAGCACAGTAGGGATGTTGATGTGCCTCACAGAATTATCAGAATCTTGAAGGAGATTTTTGTCTATGAAGGATCAAGTGTTAAGTCTGGACCGTCATAAAGTCTCCAACTCTGCCCTGTATCTTAATGACATTTCTCATGGAACCCTAAACAGCTGCTGACATTCCCATTTGCATCGTGTTTCCAACCCTTTGCCTGTTTCTCTCTTGTCTTGCCAGGGTGTGATTTGATGGTGTCACCATGATGCGAGTGGGGGAATAGTTTGTCGTCTCAGCTTGGATGGTGTCGTTCAGGGTTAGTGGCCTCTTTATTCCTGGGCTCCTCATGGCATCGCTCAGCACCTGAACTCCTGCTGGACCACGTCAGCCTCCTGCTCTCAGATGTGCTCAGGCCAGGCTGCCTCTTTGTTCATCTCCATGATCACAGAGGCTTGGTCAAAGGAGAGGCTGCTTTGCAGCTGGGAGAGTGCTGGGGGCAGTTTGCAGTTCCGATCTCGGTGGTCAAACTGTCCCACTGGTGTCTAGCACCTTCATTATTTGGAAACATTTTTTTCAGAACAGATCTTTATTCCTTTTGATAGTTTTAGGTTTAGCTGATTTAAAATAGTATATCTATGTGTTTTTTAAAGATTTAGATTTTAGGAGAAAGACTATCTTTTACTGGAGAAAGGATAGTCTTCAAAAAAAGGTGACACCTTTCACAAAATTAACTCAAACTGGATCATAAACCTAAGTATAAAATACAGCACTTTGAAACAAAAACAAAGTAGGAGAAAATTTAGGTGATTTTTGTGTTAGGTATAACTCGAAAACAAAATCTGTGAAAGAAAAAAATTGGTAAATTGGATTCTATTAAAGTAAAAACCTCTGCTCTGAAAAAAAACATTTTGAAGGAAGTGAGAAGTCCAGTCACAGATTGGGCAAAAATCTGAAATATATAAAGAACTCTTAAAACTGAACAAGAAGAAAAACAACCACTCAGTTTTCAAAAAGGCAACACCTTAATAGGCCTCTCAGCCAAGATTTGTAGGTGGCAAATAAGAGTATGAAAAGATGCTCCCATCACAGGTCTTCAAATACAAATTAAAATGACAGTGAGATATCACCACACACCTCTTAGGGTGGTCCAAGTCCAGTGACAACACCAACTGCTGGCAAGGATGAGGAGCAACAGGAACTCTTTCTTGTTCATTGCTGGAGGGGCTGCTGAGTGCTATACCCAGTTGAAAAGCACTTTAGCACTTTCGTGCAAAGCTAAACATAGTTATATGATCCAGCAATAGAATTCTTTGGTATTTGCCCAAGCAAGTAAAAAACTTAATGTTTACACAAAAAACTGTAGAGGATGTTTATGGCAGCTTTATTCATAATTGGCAAAAGTTGGGAACAATGAAAAAGTCTTCTATAGATGGATGGGTAAACAATATGGTAATCCTTACAATGGAGTATTGTCCAGCAATGAAAAGAAATGAGGTATGAACCTTGAAAAGACAGGGAGAAACCTTAAGAAAAAGAAGCCAGCCTGAAAAGGCCACATACCATGTGATTCTAATGGTATCTGATAATCCGGAAATGGTAAAACTTTGGTAACAATAGAAAGATCAATAGATGTTGAAGGTTGGGAGGGGGAAGAGTGAACAGGTAGAGAACAGCATTTTTAGGCAGTGATGTAATACAGTAATGGTGGACATATGTCATTACACACTCGTGTAAACCCACAGAGGGAGGCGTGACATCAAGAGTGAGCTGTGAACCGTGGACTTTAGTAAATAATAGTGTATCATTATCAGTGAACCACTTGTGACAAATATGTCCCATTAATGCAAAATGTTAACAACAGGGGAGTTAGCAGGAGAAGGGGTATATGGAAACTTTATTCTGTAGGCCTAATTTTTCTGTAATTACAAAACTGCTCTAAAAAATGACATCTATTAATTTAAAAAAACTTTAGTTCTTTAGCTTCAGGTCTTACATTTGATTAACAGCAGAGTATTTTATAATGAATAGCTTTTACATGTAAATAAATGTGTTCTCTATTACATTGTTTCCTATATTTCCTCTTAGAGCAATTCAAGAAATACAGTGGTACCTTGGTTCACAAACTTAATTCTACAATTCTGGTCACAAACCAAATTGTACAAGAACTGAATCAAATTCCAAGGTTAGCTTCAGTGTTGACCTTTTGAGGACATTTGACTTGGTTCTTGACCAGAATCATGGAAAGAATTGAGTTTGTGAACCAAGACACCACTGTATTTGCTCTGTGCTTAGCACATATGTTGTAGAGTGAGAAGCACATATTCAATCAATGAAAGAGTGTGGGTGAGTGAGTGAGAGTGAAAGAGGCAGGCTGAGCTTGGAAGCATTGAACTATAGCCCGTTTGGTTTTTAGAACACACCAAAAGCATTTGTGTCTCCCCTCACTTCTACTTTGTATCAAAGCCTGCTCTGGGCTCCATAGACAGGGTTACTATATTTACAGTTTCCATATAGTAGCTTGTTAGGGCTTCATATTTTTATAGTAAATAACTAAGAAGAGGAAGCAAGTGGATCTAGAGATAGGTCATTTTAAAACATCTGTCAATATTCATATCCCACTTTTGAAGGATAGGATTTCTCAAAGCACTGCTTTTTGTTTTTTGTTTTTAAGCAAAGTGGATTCAGGAAGTTATCCATCTACAAAATGCTCATTCAAAACAAGAACTGAAAGGCGAGCCAGGCAAGTGGTACCTTGGTTCATAAACTCAGTTCTCTCCACGATTCTGTTTGCAAACCAAAGTGGATAAGAAGTGAATCCAATTTCCCCACAAAGTTCAACACTGAACCTAACCATTAAATTTGATTCAGTTCTTGTCCAACTCAGTTTGTGACCAGAATCGTGGAGAGAATCCAGTTGTGAACTGAGGCACCGTCTGTCATACCTGCCTTTGGCTCAGTGGAATGGGGCCCTTTGTAAGACTTTGACCCTGTGCCTAAACTACTTATCCTCTTATGTGTCTGAATGAAAGCCCTACCGCTGAAAGAATTTAGGCAGATGTGATTCTCTGCCTTAGCTGATAATATGAGATTATGTAGAATTGTTTCTCTTGAATGTTTATCTAAAACTTTGGCCAGCTAAGACAATTTGCTGCATAATCTCTTATTTCAGACTCAGGAAGGATCAAGCCCTGCCTTAAAGCTGATGACATGGATCATGTCTTGGACCTGGTGCTGTTCTGGCTGGTATCAGAAAGCAGTTTAGCATGGATCACTCCATAGCATACATCCTTGTGTGTGGGTAGCTCCGCACGTAACAGGAGGACCTATGAAGCCACTGCTCGCCTGCTTGAACAGGGAAGGGTGAAGAGTGGAGGGTCTGATGTAATCCGTCTCTTGAGTGCTAGCTTTCCATGAGAGCTAGGGAATGGGAAGCCTCGGAAGTAAGGACTTGTAACAGTTATTTATAGTGCTGGGCTTTATTTTCTAGCAAGGAAATGAGGTAGGGAGAAAGAAGAAGCGTCTGCACACTGCACAGATTCTTCTGATTTTTCTTGTCTCCTTCCTTCCTTCCTTTCTCCCTCCCTCCATCCCTCCCTCCGCCCCCACTCCTTTCTTTCTTTTGTACTGGGCATTGAACTCAGGACCTTGTGCCTGTGAGGCAGGCATGGTGCCACTGACCTAAAGCCCCAGCCCTCCATCTTTTCGATGGCTTGATTCATGGCCTGAATTAAGTTTTTTCATTCACATCCTTCAGCCAACAGTCATATATATGGTTATCCCAACAGCCCTGTGCCTGAGGTCGGGACCTGCCATGGCAACAAACAGTACAGGGATGATGAGGATTTCAAAAGGGAGGGTTAGGGAATGCTGAAGTCAGAAGATAAGCAAGAGAACCAGCCTGTGGGGTTCAGAGAACGTGTCCCAGAGGCTGTGGTGTTTAAATTGACACTAAAAGGGAAGACCTTGGATATCAAAGAGTGCTTTAGTCCTTAAGAACACAATGAGCTGACTCTGGCTATGGTGTCCTCCTCCTCTCCCTCTCAGCTTCTAGAGCTGCATTTCTGAAACAGCCTGTTCCCTTCTCCGCTCCTCCTATCCTGCAGAGACTCTGTGTGGTCAACAGAACAACTTCTACACCCCTTCGTGCATTCTACAGCCTGGAGAATGATCACCTGCCTTTACCTCCCAGACATCTGCACGCAGCAGACAGGAACCGTCACACAAAGTCTTTGCGCTGTTCTTTTGATTTGGGTTTTGCTTTTTCCATCTGGAAAAATCATTTTTGTTCTTTAGGGCTCAGTTCAGACGTTGCTTTTCTTGATTCTCATTAATAATGAAAAACTTCTTTGCCTACTTATACAGTTATTTAGTACTCAGATCATTTGGCCATATGTTACAGTGGAGGTTTCTTTGCTTGCCTTTTAAGTAAAGACAACAGGCAAAAGCATCATCATTATGTCTGCCAGCACTTAGCATAAGCACCCAATACCTAGCACTTAGTATTCAGCACTAGCATTAGCACCCCTAACCCAATAAAGTACTTTGTATGCAGGAGGGTTTCAATAAATATTTGTTAAATTGAATTGAGTACTTGTTTTCCCAATGCAATCAATGATTCTAAACTAAATGCTTCCTGTATTAGAAAATCATCTGTCAACTTACAGCTCTATGAACACAAAATTGTGGCCAGTATTTTTGTATGTAATCAAAGCTTAGTCTCTTATAATTGCTAACACCTAAGTCTGTGTGCTTTAGTATGGCGTAAGGAATGCTATTATCTTCTATAACTTATGCTGAGTGAACAGTGCTAGGAAACCCACACCAGCTCCATTCTGCTGGCAAAAGTGGTGTGAGAATGAAGACTCTGGTTTCTGAGCCCAGTTGCCCACTGCAGCAGATCCCCTGCAGGGGCAAGTGTGGGTGGGAGGGAGCCTTCCTCTCAGGAAGCCCATTCTCACATTTCCCATGGTGGACGGGGAGGTGTTATTGTGCCAGTACACAGTTAGTTGTCAGTGTGCTACAGCTTATGAAGAGCTTTCACAAGCTTGAGCTCATGGGGAAACAATTCTCAGAAGGAGATGAAGTAGATGTTGTTTTCATTTTATAGAAGAAGCGAAGGTTCAGGAAGATTCATTTATTTATCCATGTAACAACTAGTTATAGGCTGTGGCTGTGCCTGACACACAGAAGCACTTGTCCAGGCACGTGAGGGGTGGGACTCTCTCTCCTCCACTGCAGCCAAGGGCCCATCGTCCCACCTTGCAGGAAGCTGCAATATTGATTATGTCTAAAGCATGCTGTAAGCAGTGCAGGATGTAAAGGGTTAAATCCCTCAATTGGCTTACTTTAAGAAGTGAGTCTGATCAAAGCTACCTGACTCACAGAAACATCTCATGAGCAATGCGCAGGTCAGTGTGACCGCCCCCTTAGGGCCACAGCTGATACCAGAATAATGGCCTATGAAGCTGTGAGGCTAATAAGAGATAACATGCATAGGTCAAAGTAATTCACACCCAAATTCCATTCCCACAATTACTACCTTCATTAACTAAGACAATGTTCTAATTACAACCATACATTTTGTGTGTCTTGCTTCTAATTTGAAGATGCACTCTCTTCTCTTTAAAGCCTTGCCTGCATTAGTTTCTGCACAAACCACACATCTGTACATGTAGCTCACCTCTACCCCAATTGATAAACAATAAAAATCAGTGGATGTGACTGACCAGGGTCTTTTCCTGGGGATCCTCATTGGCTGTCCTAGTCCCCACTTTCTCTCTTAGTTCTGTCTTTAATGTATTCTTTTCTTCAGCCCTTCACTGCATACTGAGCAGGAGATTTAAACCAACTAAAGGGGTCTTTAATACCACCTGACCCCAGGAATTTGGGAGGGGCAGTGTGTGGAGAGGAGACAATGCTTCCTGTATGTCACTGTATGTTGGAGCTGGTAGAGATGATTTTGGGCTTCCCATCTGCTTAGATTGTTGGTTGAGCTTCACATGAAAAGGCCAGCTGTATACTCTTCGTAGTCTTTAATGTTAGGGAATTGATCATGTTAAAGTATGTTGTGACACCACCATTTTGGGTTGGACTTCTGGGTTCTTCTTCTCCTGAACCCCTGTCTTGAGTTTCCTTCTCCCAAGACCCCATCAGCATGTAGAATTAAACCTAAAGCTTCCTGCAGGGCTCCCTCCTTAGAGGGCAACATGGCTTGTGATAGACTAAGAGCAGCCTACTCCACCCTAACAAGGAGGTCTTTGGCTCCAAGCCCCATAAATAGGCCAGCTCTTCCTCATCTCTCTCTCTTTGCTCTCCCTGCTCTTTCTCTCTCTGCTCCCTGAATAAAATCTCCCGTCAGACCTCTCGGTGTGTATGGCCTAGCTGTTGAGTGCTGTTGCCTTTCATTCAAGGCACCTCATGCATGTTAAGTCTTTAGCACGGACTATTTCTGAGTTCCATGACAGTTTAGTTACTTTGCTGTTTTGGGTCTGTATTTCCTGGACAACTGCCTTTAAAAATTATTTTTAATGAATGGGCTGCTTAGACAACACTCCTGATTTAATAGCCAAGAGTTAGTGGTTGCTTGTGAGCTCCTGTCCAATATAAACTGAATAATTTAACGCCTTGATACCATATAATACCCATGAGGGTATCTTGTTAGAGCTAATAAGCGCTCAGACTAGCAAGGCCTCTGTAGGCTGCCTTGCACCAGGTTGTTCAGGAGGCAAAGCCTGTGTGTGTGGGGTACGCCCCAGAGTGGCCAGACAATGTCAGGGGACCCCACAGATCTGCTCATATTAATCACGGCCAGTCTTCTTCCCTCAGTGGTTCTGGTGGAAAGAAATGAGGTTCAGCATTGGTAGGTGTGGTTGCTGCCCTGACTCAGAAGCCCCGTTCCCCACAGGATTTATCAATGCAGCTTCTAGGGTCCCCACAAGAGACATGTCTGAGGAGAGCACCCCACTCTGCCAGACCTGAGGACATGGCCTCTTGTGAGCAGGCCAATCCCAATACTATGTACCACCTGGGCTGCTCTACCATTAGCCATACCCCCTAGCAACAAAGTTAGTTACACACTGGTCTTCATCTGTTGCCAGTAGAGCTGAGCCCAGAAGTGAACTTCATAGCAAATCCTTCCTGAAAGGGAAGGATTTTGTTAATCCTTTACCCCACCTCCATCCAGACGTGGATTAGACCATCTACCTTTTTTTCAGATCTCAGGAATGGCGTGGGCCATACTGAAGTCTTTGAAATGCTTGAAAGAAAGATCATTTCATTTAGGACTATGTTTTAAGTTCACTGTACCACGCTGGCTTTGCTTAGGACAGATTGTGGAGTACCCCTATTGTGAGGTGACCCTGCAGTCTTCAGGATGATATGGGCCTGATGATATAGAGATGACACAGGAGTGATCTGTTGTGGCTTTACTCACAGGGCTGATGGCCATTCCTGAACCACTGCCTCTACTGTCCCTACACACCTTTCTGGCAAGAACTCACGGGATCTCTGTGGGTGAGCAGGGAACATAGATTGCTGCTAAGGGTGGTGATGGTATGCCTGGCCCCAGGGGCATTTCCAGCAATATAGCTCCTGGCTTGAGCAAGCTCAGTTGGAGTGCAGCTCACCTGTTCTCATTCAAAGATAGCACTCACGCTGAGATTCCACCTTACCCTAGAAAGAATGGCTGCTATCAATAAATCAACCAATAACAAATGCTGGCAGGGTTGTGGGGAGAAAGGAACCCTTCTCCTTTGTTGGTGAGAGTGCAGGCTTGTGCAACCACTGTGGAAATCAATATGAGGATACCTCAAAGAACTAGGATTAGAGGTCCCGTTTGACCCAGCTATTCCTCTGCTGGGTACCTTTCCAAAAGAATTAAACAAATTAAAAGAATCACACCACAGCGATATATGCACACCCATGTTCATAGCAGCACAGTTTGTAATAGGTAAAACTTGGAACCAGCCCAATTCTCCATCAACTGGAGACTGAATAAAGAAGATGTGGTTTTTCTATAAAATGGAGTACTACTCAGCCATAAAGAATGAGAAATTAGGATGCACATTGAGGCCCTAATCTTTTTTTTTCCTCATTGAGTTTATTGGCACATTCTAGGTATACAGTACAGTTGAATTCATTATTAGGATCTTGTACCTTTACATGACAGGTCTTGGTTGTCATTTTTCCCCCTTGTCCCTGCCCTCCCTTCACCCCCTCCTACCCTCCCCATTTACAAACACTTCATTTCCATTTTTTCATTTTCTCCTATTTTTTTTCTTTTCCCTTATTACCTTTCCCCTATGCTTCCCCCTTTCCCTACACCTTTAGCCCTTTTCTTCCTATTTCACATTGTCAATGATCTCATTAGGATCTTATGTACTATTATAGTTTATTCACATCAGAGAAACTATTTGGTGTTTACACATGTTTGAAGCCCTAATCTTAAGTGAAGTAAATAGGACACACATGTGTAAATACTGGTTTCTCTGGTGTGGAAAACTAAAAGCGTAAATAAGGTTCAAAGTGTATGATTGATAATGTGAAATAGGAAGAAAGGTTTAAAGGAGTAAGGAAAGTGGTAAGGATAGGGGAAAGGAAAGAAGGGACAAAAAAAATATGAGAACAGGAAAAAAATGGAAGCAAAGTCTTTGTAAATAGAGACAGGTAGAGGGGGTGAAGGGAGGGCAAGAGTATGGGGAAAAAAATAAGAACCAAGATACACCCTGTAAAGGTACAAGACCCCAATGATGAATGTAACTGTATACCTAAAAAGTACCAATAAACTCAATGAGGAAAAAAAACCCAAAACAAAACAAAAAAACACCAAAGATAGCACTCAGGTGGGGACTGCACCCTGCTCGGGGTCCCCTTGCTTAGGTGCACCCCCTCAGCACACAGCATGTGTCTAAGGAGCAGAGAGACAAAGGGGACCATGTGGTTTGTGAGGATGTTCCTGCAGCAAAACAAGCACTGACGAGTTGTAATTCTAGTGTTTCCAATGACTAATGTTTCTGTAGAACAGTGATGGGGAGTTCTGAGGCTACTGGGAGACTATATCTATGGATCAGTGGGTCTGCCCATGAGCTCCAACCGAAGTTAATGTCCTGTGGGATCCACAACCACCCTTAACCACTTCTATGCAACTTGGGAGCCTCTGCTGACCTGTTGTACTTCTTAGGAATGTGAGCAGGTCACTTCCTCACTATGGCTCCGTGTGTCCTACAGCCAACCTCATGTCACGTAAGATAGGTGAAAACAATGACAGAGGAGAGGAGGCCTTGACAGCTGGGGGCTGATGGGTCGGGATCAGCTCTTACTCTGTCATTGGGACTTTTTGGGGACTTTGGGAGTTTTCAGTTGGCTGCAGCAGGGCTGGGCAGAAGCTTAGTTTCTAGGCACAGAGCCCCTCTCATCTTGCCTGGGAGGCGTCTTGCCCAAAGGGAGGGCAGGGGAGATGGCCATGACTTCTGTATTTGGTGGACAAACTGCAGCATCACCCAGTGCTCTCACCCGGGTTCTCTCTCCCACTCACCATCCTCAGACTCTTTGCCTTTTGATTTTCCCATCATGGCATTGAGCTGGTGATTTTGGCAGCTGAGATTCTCCCTCATTTATCTGTGTTATATTTTGCCTCTAAATACAGACCTGATTTTAGATTATCACTTAGCATTAGTTGTACCAAAGTCCTGCACAACTTTATTGACTCATATTACAGGATTTACTATCAACTGACAGAAAAATCAAGGTCTTGTCACTACTTGGACTTTCTGTTCAAGCTATTTTGAGCTTCTTGTCCTTATCTGGAATATGACTGCTTTACACTTCCATTCAGGCAAAGCAGGATATGTTTAAGGTTTATCATTCACATGCCCCACAGCAATGCCATCTTTCATTTTTGTTCTGAGAATATGCTCTATAAGAACATCTTTTGGAAGAGAGGTGTTGTGATCTAACCCTGCTTAGGGCTGTACCTATTCTTCACTTGGTTCTGTTAGTTTTTGCTCTATGCACTTTCGAGCTCCATTTTTAGGCACACACACATTCATATATATATTGTGATTGTACTGATCTTATAAAGTATATTTCTTAATCTCAGGTAGATTCCTGATCATGAAGTCTATTTTGTTTTATACTAACACAGCACTTTAGATTTAATGTAATTGATGTTTGCATGATATATGTTCCATTCTGTTGCTGTCAATCCATTTATGCCTTTTGTTTAAAGAAAGTTTTGTAAACTGAATATACTTGGGTCTTGTTTCTTTTTTTTTTTTTCCTCAGTCTGCTTATCTTTGTCTTTAGTTAAAACTTTTGGTCCATTTACACTTAATGAAATTATTGCTATGCCTGGATTTAGCTCTGTAATTTTGCTATTTGTTTTCTGTTTTTTCTCCCTCTATCTCCCTTGACCCATTCCTTCTTTCTTGATTTTTTATAGTCAATTGAATATTGCCTACTATTCCAAATTAATTATCAATTGGCTTTTTTACTCTACCCTTTTTGATTCTGTTTTGACAGGTTTCTCTAAGGAAGTGGTTCTCACACTTTATATGAATCAGAACCATCTGGAGAGCTTGTTAAAACACAAATTGTTGGAGCCCCTCCAAGGATGTCCAATTAAGGAATCCCTAAAATGTGGTGGGTGGGGCCCTAAAAGAGATTTCTAACAAATGCTATGCAAGGCTGATTCTACTGCTCAGAGGACCAGCCTTTGAGAACTACTGTTCTGAAAATTTAAATCTGCATCTTTAATGTTTTACAACTTAGTAATGTTGTACTACCTCACACTAAAAGATAAAATTCAGAAAACTTGCAACATATGATTTTATTTACCTATTACTGATCTATTTTGTTGTTATTGTCACATATTTTATATCTACATCTTTTAGAAAATCCACAATATGCTGTTTTACTTTTTGTACTACTCATATGCTTTTTAATGAAATTAAGAAAAGAGGAGAAAATACATTTCTCTTTTCATATTCACTATTTCTTATGATATTATTCTTTCTGGAATTTGAATTTGTCATCTGGTGTTGCTTCTCTTTAGACCAAAGAAATCCTCATAACATTTCTTGAAAAGCATGTCTACAATATATTATCTGGTTTTGCTTACCTTAAAATACCTTCATGCTGCCTTCATTTCTTCAAGAATACAGAGTTCTGAGTTGCTAGATTTTTCTTTTATTTGTGTCCATATCTCAGAAATCTCCATTTTTAGCAACCTGTTCGCACGCAGAGTGTCTGTCAGTTGCAGTTAGAAACTACTGAGGGTGTTCCATGGATGTGGTCTATGTAATGAGGAGACCACTGGCAGCCTTTATGGTGGTGGTTTCAGTACAGTGCTAGGGTTTGGAGTTTGAGGGGTGTGGTGGTCAGCTTTCTGTTACTGTGACAAAATACCTGAGATAATCAGCTTATAAGAAAGAAAGGTTTATTTTGACTCCCACTTTCAGAGGTTCTAGTCTGTGGTTGCTTGACCCTACTTCTATAGGCCCACAGCAGCACAGTAGATCACGGTGGAAAGCACTAGCAAAAGAGGTCTGTTCATCTCATGGCAGCCAGAAAGCAAAGAGAAAGAAGAGGGGCTGGAGTGCTAATATCCCCTTCAAGGTGCCTCGAAAGGCACCCATGGCCTAGCTCCCTTCCATGCAGCCCCACATGCTGAGGACACCACAGGCTGGAGACCAGGCCTTCAGCATACAAGCCTTTGGGGGCAAATGAGGAGATGAGAGAGGGAGTGTAGACCATGCCCCCTTTCTGTCAAGTTGCTTCTCTCTGATGACTTCTTTCCTCTTAAGTCAGAGGTGCAGTCTTGGCATAAAGGTGAGTGATAGTTGGTCTGAAGGTTGTGGGTTATTGTTAAACTGATTAACATAAAGGTAGCCTTGATTTCACAGACCTCTTCCAACTGTACATTTCTTCTGTTTCTGTAGCTTTTGACTCTGACCATCTCCTCCATCCATTCTGTTCTCAAATACTGGCCTGAAATGGCCTGAATCTGGGCATTGTGATCTCCTTGCTGGTTTTGGTGACATTTGGGCTGAGTCAGCACTGGCCCACTGGATGTGGACAAGGGCTCACTGTCATGGCTGCAAGTTGAGTAGCTGATGCTCAGTTAGGGAGGTGGTGTGTGTCCCTAGGACTTGTTTTGTTAAGCAGATGGAGGTGTCTTTGGAGCATCTTTCTGCTCTCTCACATCTCTAGGGAAATATCACACCTTGAAAGGAAGAATCATATTGAGAGGAATGGGGTGGGGTGGAAGAGCAAGGTGACAGCCCACGGTTATAATATGATGCAGAGAAAAAATGCAAATGGGAGATGTAAATGAAATAGATTTCCAGGGAGAGCCCAGTCATGCACAACACAACCATGCTTCATCCCTGATGGCAGTGCTGGCTCCATAAGATTATGCCCATAGCTTAGCAACATCACAGCTGCGCTGACATTACAGCCTGGTACAGCACTTGCATATCTGTGGTGACACAAATGTGAACAAACCTACTGCACTACTGGCCATATAAAAGTACAGCACATTCTTACGTACAGTTCATAGGGCTTCATAATGATAACAAATTACTATGGTGCTGAATCATGCATTTACCATACTATATTTTGTAATTATTATTTTAAAAAATTTTAGAGTGTGCTTTTTCTGTTTATCAAACAGTATGCCCTGTTACATCCCATGTTTGTGTCTCTGGGTGGCATCAAGAGGTCACATGAGTGACTGACCTAGATCATAGTAAGTCTGGGTAAGTATACTCTGTGATGCTTGAATAACAATGGAAGTGGCTCAGGACACTTCTCAGAAGGTATCCTTGACCGTGAGTGACACATGACCATGTGTGTAAAACACTATCTCCAAGCAGTCTTAGTGACAGAATACAATGGGAAGACAAGAAGGGTGAACAGCTAACACAATCAGACTAAAGGGCTATTTTCTAGATGGGGAGAATAGTCTGACTGGGCTCCCCAAAACTTAACAGCTCAACCAGGTGCTTTCCTCACACCTCCTTGGTTTTACTTTAGTTTCTTCTTTTGCATTTGATGATCAATTTAGAACAAATGACTGTATTGTGCCTTCAAGCTCTTTAAGGTCAGAAGAATTTGCTTATTCTTGGGCAAGTCTCCTATGACTTAAGTGTGATTCAGGTCTTCAAGCTTTCTGGGCTGGGAAGATCCGGTTGTACTGGAGTAGCTTCTTGTGTAACTATAAATTACAGTACTTAGAAATAAAGATCTATGGTACTTGCTGATGGGGAGACAATCTGCCACCAGCACTGGACACAAGGGTTAGGAGTACACTTTGAAGATTTGACACAATTTCCACCCTGAAAAACATTATATTTAAACTTGGAAAATCACAAGTACCAGAACAATGAACACAAATGCCAACAACAATATTTAGATGAATCATAATGCCATTGTGCAGCAGGGGGCTATGGAGTGGGCAGTAGGGCTTCATGAAGGAGAAGAAATGTAAAATGAAGCACAGTGGGATGCAGTAGGGTGAGAGAAGGCGTTCATGTGGGATAGTGGGAAGAGCACCAGGATACTGAAAACATGTCTGGGTGCCACTGTGCAGAAGTCCCCGTGGACTATCCCCGTTCTACGAGTTTAGTTCCATTACTCCCGTGTACCCCTCATAAAAATCAGGTTATCTTTGGCACCTTTCTTGTTGGTCCATCTCTTTCTGATGATATTATTTTACTTTATCCTCACAGCTGAGTCCCCTGAAAGTGAGAGGGACATCAATTCACCTGTCATTTCCACCCTTCATGACTATCTCCACAGAACTGGGGTGAGTTGTGGTGTGGTCACCAGATCCTGGTTTTCCTGGGTACAGTTGTTGCTTGGTATCTGTGGAGAATGTGTTCCAGGGCCAGCTTTGGGAACTGAAATCTGTGGGTGCTAGGGGCATAATATAAAAATGGCATAATATTTGCACAGAACCCACACACATCTTTTCATAACCTTTGAATCATCTCTAATGACATAATACCTAATAAAATGTAAATGATATGTAAATAGCTGTTATGCTATATTGATCAGGGAATAATGACAAGAAGAAATATCTGTGTATGTTCAGTGCAGACACATCTTTTCGTGAGTATTTTCCATCTGTGGATGTAGCATGTTGACTGAATACCACTACCACATGTGGATAATGAGTATGTGAACTGTATCTAGCACTGTGAATTAACTGAACTTTATGTTGAGCAACTGTTTCAAGAGGTGCCAATAAGATTGAAGTATAATAGGCATAAGAGAAAGAGAAATTTTAAAAGTAAAAATCTTTTGCAAATGAGTTGCATTTTTTAAGAGTCAAATGTTTGTGTAGCTCAGGACAGGGATTGGGAAAAGTGAGTCATACTAGCAGAGCTAAGAAATTCTGGTGCCTGGGGGCTATCACATACTAGTCCTCTTCTGAGGACCGGGATTTATCTCAGTGGCACCATAGCTGCCTTGCAAGCACAAGGTCCTGAGTTTGATTCTCGGTATAAAACAAAACAAAACACCCCCCAAAATCCCAAAAACCTCTGTTCCCTCTTTCTGCTCATAGGACAAGAGAAATTCATCAACCCACATACACTTAAAGGAGTACTGAACAGGGCCGTATAAATGCCAACAATATAGTGTTCTAGAACTTTTCTTTTGGGCCATGGTTTAAGTTATCTGTTGTTTTGTAACCAATAATCCTAAAACTTATTATTTAGAATAAGCCAGTGACTTTTTATTTCTCCTGACTCTAGGCTGCCTGGGGTCAGTGGGACAGCCCTGGTGCTGTCCTGTGGGGTCCTATGCAGCTGTGTTCAGCGGGAAGCTGGGTGGCCTGGAACGCCTGGGACGTCTCTCTTCCAGCAGGGTCCTGTCTAGTGGTCTCCCAACACTGAATTCAGCCTGAGTTTCTCATGTGGCAGCTGGATCTCGAGCTGTAGGCCTGGAGCTATCACAGTGACACTTCTGCTACACCCTATTGACCCCAGAAAGTTGCAAGGATGGCCTACATTCAAGCAGCAGAGCCAAGCTCCACCTGTGTTGCTGTCCTCGGTCCATCATGATTATTTACTTTCAGAGCATATGTTACTGCCTGTTTATATTATATAAAGTATGTTTCACAATAACCTGTGATCTGTAGAGCCATTAATTATAACTGTTCTACCACATCTCAGAGCAGGAAAGTTGTACTGGTTCCTCCTCTTACCACTGGTACATGGGACACTATCAAAGGGACTTATATACCTTTGAGGTGTCCCCCTGAGACCACACTCATAACTCACACATACTTGAGAGTCATGGATGGGCCAGGTTAGAAGATAATTGGCATGATCCCATTATATATGTAGCCAAAGGCAGTGTTTACCCAGCTCAGCCAATTGCTTGACTTTTTTTTTGTTTTAACCAAGCCTGGTGCAGGATGACATTCAGCTATTTCTAAGGCTCAAACCCACATGGAGTCAGGGATCCAACACTCACGTCTCCCCTCATAAATACCACCTGCCTGAGGCTTTGTACAGGAAGTTTTCCGGGTGGTTGGAGGTCAGGGTGACCTAGGACAGGAGGCAGGCGGACATCTCTGCATCATTTCCTGTGTCACATGGTAAACTCTGTTACTACTTACCGTATTATTGGTTTACAATTCTATTTTCTTTTCAAACTCTGCCTCAGAAAAATTCTAGGAACGAGGGAAGCTTTGAAATTAAAACCTCTTATCTTTTAAAATTTTTTTTCCTAAACAAATCTCTCCAGTTTTTCTTTCATTTCCCTGGACTCTGGGTGCCTGGTTCTCCTAACTTGCCCTCTGTCACCTCCTCACCAGAAGCAAATCTTTTCGCATGTATGATCCTTCCTTTTCTGTTGCTTCCACAGGTTACAATGTTGCTTTCACTTGGTGGAACTCTCATTATTTTCCTTCTTTTATTCCAAACAAAGAGTGTTGCAGTCATCCTTGTGACAATGGTTCTTTCATGTGACTGATTTCAGCCTCTCGCTTTCATAAAATCAGTTATTTTTATTTATTTATTTTTTGGCGGTACCAGGAATAGAACTCAGGACCTTGAGCTTGCAAGCCAGGTGCAGTGCCACTGAGCTAAAACCCTGGCCCCATAAAATCAGTTATTTTAAAACATGGTTTTGCAGTCCTGAAATATTCTATGCCTTGTAACAACATACAATTTATCACATGATTATACAGATTGTCATTTGTTACATACCATTTAGAATTTTTTAACAAATATGTCAACAATCATTCACTTACCCAACTCTAATTTATCAGGGGGTTGTGGTGGTCTCTGCTGTAGACGCAGCCCCAGACATTTTGTATTCTGAACTGAGCCTTGTGGTTTCCTGACAATAGTGAAGACATGGTTGACAATGGCGGTTCATCTCGCCTTAAGGAAGTATTCCAAATCACAGCAAGGAGCAACTCAACAGTAGGCAATGACCTGTGATGTTGAGGAATGGCAGGGAATGCCAGTGGGGGGTGGGAGGTGCAGGGCCAGAAGGTTTAAAATTCAGAGGCTGCTGTGTCTTGGAAATGTTCCCCACAGCCCACATGTTAAAGGCTAACTGTGGCACTTTAAGAGGTGGGGCCTCAGGAAGAAAGTTAGGTCACTGGTGGCACATCCTTGAAGCAGGGACTGTGCCACTGACCCCTCCCTATTCTCTCTTTGCCTTTCAGCTGCCCTGAGGTGAAAAGCCTTCCTTCACTCTGTGCCCCATGCTGAGATGCTCTGCTTCACCACAGGCCCTAAAGCAACACAGCAACCTACCATGGGATGAAGACCTCTGATACTATGAGCCAAAGTAAATCCTATTTCCTCATAAGTTGATTTGCCACCAAAAACAAAAAACAAAGCAAAACAAAAAACTAACACAATACTACAGTTAGATGATGCTGTTTTAAATGAACACAGTAAACATTTTATCAGGACCTCTACTTCAAGACTTTTTCTTTTCTAATTGAACAAGTCAATACGTGATGACAGCAGGTAAACAGGATTAAGGAGAAAAATCAGACCCATAAAAAGATTGAAGTCCTTGGTCCATCTTGGAACTTGTCATGCCATGGAAGCTGATGACCTTTCTCAAGCCTTCACTTGATCCATCCAACAGAAGATCATCCCTCCTTCCAACTCCTAGGACGCTTTGCATTTATTCAGAAATCATTTGTCTTCATCTGCTTGTTCTGTAGTTTGGTATTTTATGTATCCTTGATCTGATGATAAGTTCTTGTGGCACAAGTATTTTTCTCTCTATTCCCTTGATGCCTATAACCATGTCCAACTGGTTGTTGTTTGAGTTTGGATTTCATTGGTTTTCAGGAAATGCACTACGTATAACCTGTGTTATACCAACTAAAATGGTTCATGAATAAGATCCATCTGGGACCACTGTTAATAGCCATATGTTTTTGGGTGGGCTTCAGTGTTTTATTCAATTCTATTTGAGTATGGAATATTATCCTAGAAAAATGAATATCGCTACTATCTTTCTAGTGATCCTAGCAAAGTGGTTTATCCCAACTTTATAATGCACAGGAATCTACCTAGCTTTTCCAAAGCCACGTGATATACAAAGACCATACAAAGAGAAAAGAGGGAAAATGGACAGGCCAGTTTAGACTGCTTCCCAGTGATTGATATCACAAACATTCCTTCCTCCGGAGTTTCTTTAAGTGCTTCTCCATCATGACAATAGCATGAGTCCTTCACTACGTCCCCAGGGCAACAGCGTGGCCAGATGGTATCAGCACTAATAAGACACCTTTAGTGTCACCATAAATGATGTCTAAGGGTCTTTCAGATTCCAACTTCTATTTCCTAGTTCTGCCTCACTTAAGATCAAATATCGCTGATTACATTGGTGTACACAATTTGTACACTATAGGTTTTAATTGTATTTCACACTATTCAACTAACTGGGTATTAACAGAAATATTAAGTGTTTCTAATTTTTATCAAAATAACAAATATATGCAGTTTAAAAGTTCAAGAAGAACAGGTGTGTGAGGAAATATTTCAGTTCTCTGCCCATTCTCTCTACTCATTCCAGCATATAGCCCCGGGTGTAGCAATGAGTTTCCTTTTTTTTTAGCTCCTCTCATAGTTACCTCTATTTTCCCAGATAATGCTCTTTTTATGCTCTTTACTGACTTGTGGATTTTAGACCTGTTAACTTTATGTATTATGGTAGTTGAAAGTTTAACTCTCATGATGCACATTCCTCCTACCCAACTCACATATCCCTCCGGTGTCCTCAGAACATAGTCTTGCCTCATAGTTTTGTTGAATACCTGTGGTTATTTACTATATACATATATAGTCACCTCTGGACCCAGTGGTGGCATGTTTGCACGTTCCCTCACAACTTTCCCCCATGGAGTAAAGCATGACTGTGTTGTCTTTGTGATTAGCTTTCTGTATGTCTGTTGTTCGGTTTCTTCCTACTTCTCCAAAAATCTGTCAGTTGCCTAGAAATAATTTTTCCAAATCTGCTGGCATACATCCAAGCACTTCCCATGTCCCACCTGCTGCTGAGCAGTCAGTCTCCCTTCTTTTCATGCTGTAGGCGGCCAGGTCTTCTCTGGCTGCTGCCTAGTGGACATCTGGCCTCTTTTTACCTCTCTCTGTGCTTCCACTCTCTGGGCACCAAGTCCTCTTCTCTCTGGATATACACCTGTATCCTGCTGAAGCACATCTAGTAGATTCCTAAAAAGGGGACATGGAGGTAAAATTTGTGTCCATGTACAAAAATGCCTTCATGGTCCTCGAATGTGATCTGTCTTCCTGTCCTTTCCTATCTTCAGTGTTCTTATGAATTTACAGCTTTTTTTTCCTCACTGACATTTCATTAGGCATTTAAGATGGGACTGGTGATAAACACACATAAGTAGGCTTGTATTAGCCAGAAGCCTCAACTTGTAAGCATGTAATGATCCTATTTTTCTGTGCACTTGGGCTAGGCTCAAGGGGCTTGTGGAGAGGGGTGGTACTACTATACTACGCAGACCCTGTGCCAGGGAAGGGTGGTGCCAGGGCCTCCGAGAGATGAAGGAATTGGATTCATAAATGGTAAATAACTTTCTCAAGGCCCATGGCTAATGACTGAAGAACTGAGACTCCACACCAAGTCTAAATCAAAGGTTCCTCCCTTCCTGCCCTGCTGATAACTGGAGCACCAGAGGCTGGAGCCACGCTTGCCATACTCAGGGCCACATGGGTGACGTGGCGACTGGCTGTAGGTGTTTGGACAGGTCTTGAGGAAGAGGCTGAGGCTGGGCAGTGCTATTCCAGGCAGAGTGAGTCACAGAGCTGAGGCAGGTGCTGGCAGAGCTGCGGGTGGAAAGTGCTGCAGTGGGCCCCAGAGCCAGGGCAGAGAAGGGCAGAGCCACCACTCGGGTGGGTGCTCGAAGCTCTGTGACCCCCTTGGCCTTGGCAGTTACTTCCCAAATAGCTGGCTTCATGCGTGGAGGAGGTGGAGATGACATTATTGGGAGGACAGCATCACATATGCAAAAAGTACAATTTGTGAACTTTAAAGTACTTATTAGACATAAAGCATTCTTTTTATCAGCCTAGGAGGATCAGTTGTGATTGCAGAAGACATAGAATGCTAGTGTGTGAGATTCTTATTATTTTCCTACGAAAGAGAAAATAATTCTGATGGGGGAATTGAGGGTGGAGTGGGAAGCCAGCAGGGTTTCTGGAGAGTCCTGGGCAGCTGAGTTTGGAGGAGTTTGGAAGCACAGCGCCTCTGAATAGAGTTTGTTTTCAAGAGTGAGTTCAGTGGAAAATTTTAAGCGGCTACTGGGAACAGTGTATATGGCCTTGGAAACCGAAGATGTTCCTTTAAAAGAAAATCACAGTGCTCTTTAAACTCAAATGACAGCTTTGACCACGGTCTTCTTTTCTTTTCTTGCCAACGCTAGAGTTTTCTTGGGATGTTATCAGGGCCAGAATCAGAACAATGCTCACTTTTGTTTTGTTTTTAACCTGAATGACAAATTACCAATCAGCAGATGTAGGCCATGCAAGGAAGTTTCTCTTGACTGCTGGGCTTGTGCAAAAATGCAGGCTTAGTTTGTTGTTCTTTTCCTTTCCTTGTCCCCAGTGAAGGTACTTTTTATGTTCAGGTTTAAAGGATCGCTGAAGGTTGGTTGGCAACTTGACTGCCATGTCAGGGTCCTCCTGACAGTTTCAGTTGCTAATTGTTATTCATTATTCTTAAAAAATTGAACAAACAAAAGCAACTTCTCCAAATAACTTGAAGACAAACTCCAAAAACAGAACATAGCAGAACACAAACAAAACCCTAACTAGGATTAGTTCTGACAAGCAAGATGCTTCTGGTCACTACCAAATTCATTTTGGAACTCTAAGTTTCAATACTATTATAAATAGAGAATTTATCTGATTTTTGTTTTTGTTTTTGTTTTTTGTGGTAGGGGTTGAACTTGAATCCTGGTATTTGCTAGATGAGTCCTATACGTTGAGCCCTATTTGGTTTTGTTGTTGTTATGTTTCTTTTCTTGGAAGAGCAATTCCAATAAAAATGCACTTCCTGGGGTCCCCTTTTCATGAGTTCAGTTGTCAAGGTGTATCAAGTGTGCTGTTTCTGGGGTCTGGGCTGCAGGGTACTGGCCCATGCTTTATGTCACAATATGTGGTTCAGCCACTCCTCTCAACTATTGCGAGACCTTGCCCTAGTTTGCATGACTGTGCTTACAGGTGATTTATAATGGGTGATTTATAATTGTGTTTCCCACTAAAGGGTGGGCTGTTTAGGGACTGGGTCATGTAGTCTTCAACTTTGTATGACAAAACCCAGCAGGGATTGGTGCCCTGTAGACTCCTTGAGTCTATTAAAATACTAAGTACATCAGAGGATCTTGCTCTGAGTGGGAAAAAATGTGCTGCCATCAGCATTCTGGGAAGAATCAACACTCTGGAGAGAAATGGATAAGTCAGCCTGCGTGGGAGACCAGGGGGCTGGTGGCCTCACCTGCTCCCAGTACACTCCTGCTGTGGCACAGCAGTGTGATTGGTCCTGGCTAATTTCTATTCTGCTTAGGTGGTATTCCCATTTGTCTCTTTCCTCAATCAGATTACAACCTCTGGAAGGAAGGGCAAGGGCTATGTTTTAATCATCTTGTTAATCCCACATCTCTTGCCTTGTGTGGTGTGGTCGGTAAACGGCAAGTGAGTGAGGAAGGGAAGGAGGGAGGAAAGCTAGAGGTGGGGTGGATAGAAGATCTGGAGGCCCAAAAGTTTTTCCTTCTGCTTCAGGGCTTGTTCTGGAGTTTCTGGATCTTTAACACTTAGGGTAGGATGTCCAGACCCAGGTGACTGTCAGTGCACAGGACACCTGTGGTTTTGACTCTTGGTCCCATGCGCCCTTGGACAGGAGTTCTAGAGGGACAGTCCTCATGCCATGTGTATAAAATCCAGCTGGAGTCTCAGTGGGTACTCCAGAGTGGAAGATGGTAGGCATTTGTGTTTTACTTTATTGAAATGCAGTTTGTTCCCTTTTTCTAACGTTATGTCTTACGGCTAAAAATTAGTATAAAACAACTAGACAAATCTCTTAGAATGTTTTGCCTTGTTCACTGCAAAAGGGTCACAAAGGGTACAAGAAAACAGGATACTGATACTCATGTGGCTCCCTTGTGAGTTGCAGGGTGAGAGCCCTTTGAAAGGCAGTTTTTATTTAAGGAGCAAGAAATTTTTAGAAGCTGATGGTTCTAATAAAAATGAGATTGTGGGAGGCCTTTGATTCAATCCCTAGCATTGGGCAGGGGTGAGAGGATTTAAACATTTCCACGAAACTTTTAGAGTTAATTGTAATTGTTCTTATCTCCAACATTCAAGAGCAGTAGAGGAGATGTGCCTATAGGTGTTTTGTGTATGTGAAAATGCACACATGCATATTTTAAAATTGCCAAGTCAGGATAAGAACTTTTCCTGTGAGATATAGTTATATAACAATATATTAAAAGATAGGTATATTTATTATCAGACTATCTCTCTGATGACCATCACACAGTCATTCCAAAAGGAAAATAAATCTAAAAACAGCCTCTCACCTAGTTTTTGAAAAACAAATTTGGAATCTAGTATACTAGGAAGTAAAATTTCAGCCCTTGGTATTGTCCTTAAAATAACACAGTATATAGTTATAGGGCAAAGATGGACAAATCTCAAAATGCCTTAGCACTTAGGAAAACATTAATTCACTCCTTAAGCGCTGTAACTCTTCGCATCCAGGTGAGAGACTTGATTTGGTAAGCTGGTAAATAACTTGGATTCATGTTTGTCATATAGAAAGGCATCATGGATGAGGAAGGGGAAGTAACAGCAAGTCTGTTTAGCCATGTCCAGATGTCTAAACTGAGAATATTGGTGTGTAACTAATGCATGGAAAATACCTTAGAACCTCTCTACATTATTGTTAGTCATCTCTGTATGAAGGGTAACCATGAAATAAAAATAGCTACCATTTATTCAATGCTGTGTACAGACTAAACCCTTTTAAATCATTATCTTTATTTAATCCTCACAACAATAGTATCAAACAGTCACTATGATTATCCCCATTTTACAGATAAACAAATTGAGGGTTTAGAGAGGTTAAATAACTTGCCCCAGGTCATATGACCTGGTTGAGAGCCATTATTTCAACAAATTCTAACTACATTTTAAACCATTGTTTCACAGTCCTTGTAGGAAGATGTACTTCTCTTAGTTCTACTCATTTTAAATATAGCTGGGTAAAAAGGTATTTTCATTGCACATAAAATTCTAGGGTATCTTTCTAGAATATTGTGCTATTCTATTTGATTGTTGACAACAACAATCTTAGAACTGTCTTAGAATTTGGCATGGATATTCTTTCTGTTTCATGTTTTTCCAAATTTTTGAGGACTGTTTCACTCACTCAGATAAGCTTTCACTCAGATCACCCCCAGAAACTGCAGGAACAACCTGCACCCCAGGCCCCTGTCCTGAGCTGTGCTCCTCCATCAGTAAACCCAAGGAAACCAACTTTCATTAGCCTTGCCTGACATTTCTGCAGCAGTGCAGAAAACATTCTTCTGATTTTTTACCTCTTCTATGCCTAAGGTGGTGGCCAAAGGCAACTTTTGACATTTAAATTTTAATTAAAATCTGAAACTCAGTTCCTTGGAGCCACACTGAAAATGCCCAGTGCTCATATCTGGCTGGTGACTCCTGTGTGAGATTAGCAGAGGAAAAGTATCCCTGTGCTGGAAGAAATGTCTACTGGACAGAGCTGTCCAGATATTTGGACTAGCAATCTCCAAGCCCAGAGCTGGAGAACACAACTGCTTTTAAAATGGAGGATGATCTCTAGAATCCAGAAATCAAAGTATTGCAGATAGGTAACTTAATTAGATATCTTGTAGGCAGTTGGACAAGGCCACCCTCAAGGAGCCAACATAGCAAGGAGCCAACATGGAGGACAAGACATATTTCACTGAAGGCTAGAATTGTACAAGGAAAGAAACTACTATACCTTTGTTCTTCCCCTGGGGATAAATAGCAATGATTTATATTCCAAATAGGTTTGAATCACCTGGGTGGGGGGCCAAGGTCTTAACCCAGCCTTTCCAGGAAATATCCCTGACTCCCACCCTTACTGAAAATCCTTGTATTCTCATTGTGTGATTTGCTCCCCCATTTGAACCCCAATTAATCAATATTACCTGGGTGACTGTACTTGTAATCTTATTGGTTGGTCATCATTTTGCCCCACCTCATGTCCACCTTGTAATTTTCCACTGGGTCTTATAGTTTTGTCCCACTTTGTACCTGCCACACTACATGGCTTGGCTGTGTAAAACATCTTGGAGAAGTGAGGTGAGTGGGCAACCCACTTTCCGGTCCCCTTTCTGTCTCTCTTAGACAGAAGCTTTCTTTCCCTCAATACATTTTTCCTACTCTTAACCTCCGTTGTTCCTAGAATTCATTCTTTGACTTTAGAGAACACGAACTCGTGTTTCGGATATCTAGCAGGTTTGGGAGTTACATCTCTTCCCCCTATATTAAAAGGAGTACTATCCTTTCGAATTTAAAAAAATGATGACTATACTGATTCCATTTGTATTCATTACCAAAACAGTGATCAACTTACTACCTACTCAGCCAGCAGCCAGCACCTTGGAGCTCCTCCTGCCAGGCCCCTCAGGTGTGCTGCCTTATGTGGACTGCAATGCTGTAGGCAGACCAAGTGGCCTGAGCATGTCTGTGTCTGCCAGGTGCCGCAGGGAGAATACCAAGGACATGAGGGCATCAGGTCCTCTCCCTGTCTCTGAGGTGGAACCCTCCTTTCCTGAACAATGCTTTCCCTCAGCGTGCTCACAGACATATTGAATTTGCTTATTCTGACTGTTTCCGTACAGGGATAACAAGTAGGGGTGGAACCAAGCACAGCTGTGAGCCAAAGGCAACAGCAGCCCCTTAGGGCCACACACCCTCACACGGAGACAGCGCTGGCAGCAGTCAGAAGCCAGCAGTGTGCACGGTGGAGCCGGGAAGTTGCCTGGGAAGGTTTATGATGTATTTTCAAAGCCCCTGCTTCCCAGCTAACATACAGGCAGGCCTCTCTCTTGATTTGAGAAACATGAATCACTTGGAATCTTTAAAATTGACTGAAAATCTTGCAAGGATTACCTTAGGGCTTAAGGCTTCATGACACATTAGAACAAGATCCTAAAGGAGAGATTTTCATTCATTCGTTTAACTGGTATCAATTGCATAGCTATTAATTCATGTAAATCTCTATACATAGGAATGTATTTGCTTATGTAATTCCATCTAAATTAGTTTTATATAAGAATGAATAGGTACAGGGGTGCAGTTGGATAGGAGAAATGACTTCTAATGTTCTATAGCACAGTAAGAAAGCTGGTTGAGAACAGTTAATGGAATATTCCAAATAAGTAGCAGAGAGGATTTTTTTTTTGGTACCCGGGGTTGAATTTAGGATCATGCGCTTGCAAGGCAGGCACAGTGGCACTGAGCTAAATCCCTGGCCCAGCAGGGAGGATTTTGAATGTTCCTGAAACAACCACTGTCTGAGGTGACAGATGTGCCAGTTACCCTGATCTGGTCATTACCCATTGTTTACATACGTGGGAGTGCTACACTGTGCCCCATGAATAAGTACAGTGACTATTGTCAGTGAAAATCTTTAATGAGTTAATACATATGAGTGAAGCATGGTCTTTTTGCAGAGTGCATAACAGTATAAAGGTAAATTATACATAAAACTGTAACACAAAGTGATGTTTTATTCATGGCCATGAACACTGGTTCTAACTTATACTGTTTTGCTGAATACATTTGATTAAAGTCTTTGGATTTTAAGGAGTAAGACATAAAAAAGAACTACTTAAAAAATAACCCTCACAACATTTCTAGAACTCTGAAAACTAGAAAAGTCTATTCTTGACATTTATTTTGGGAGGAAATGAGCCACTTTTACATATACTATTGTATCTTTATTTTAAAATATGCCAATTGAGATTTTTAGGTTTAATAGGTTTTTGACCTATTCATGTTTCTCTTTATTAATAAGGTAGGTTGTGCATGTATTTTCTTTCTTATTAACAGTACATTTCTAGAAGAATGTGTTGTTATTTGTCCTTTGGGAAACTGGCTTATCAGAGGTGCTTTCAAACCTGAAGATCCAACTGATTCTACCTTGTGAAAAAGGTTTGTCACCATATCTTCCCTTCATATTCTTGCAATCAGTTTATCTAACACAGGGAATGACTCCTTCTTCCTCTTCCTCTTCCTCTTCTTCTTCTTCTCCTTCTTCCTCTTCCTCTTCCTCTTCTTCTTCTCCATCTCCTCCTTCTCCATCTCCTCCTTTTCCTCCATCTCCTCCTTCTCCTCCTTCCTCCTCCTCCTCCTCCTCCTCCTCCTCCTCCTTTCTTCTTCTTGTGATTGAACCCTGGACCTTGAGCTTGACTGCAAGGCAGGTGGCTGAAATGACTGTTCTATAGAAATGCAAAAACACTTGTGCACCATTGGTCTATAATAAGATAGTGCAGGCACTATGGAAAACAGTGTGATGCTTCCTAAAAACATTAAAAACAGAGCTACCTATAATACAAGGACCTCACCATGGGTATCTAGCCAAAACAATAATTGAAAGCAGGATCTCCAAGAGGTGTTTGCACACCCTATGCAACTATGCACGTGTTCACAACAGCACTAGTCACAATAGCTAGGAGATGGAAGCAACTCAAGTGTCCTTCAATGGATGACTGATGAAAAAGTGTGGTGGATACATACTCAGCAGCATTATTTAGCTTTTAAAAACTGTTGTTTTTTTTTTTTTTGTGGTGCCTGGGATTGAACTCTGGACCTTGCACTTGAAAGGCAGGTGTGGTGCCAGTGAGCTAAAGCCCCAGTCCTAGCTTTTAAAAACTTTAAAAGGATGGAAATTCTGTCATGTGCTACAACATGGATGAAACTTGAGGACATTATGCAAAGTGAAATAAGCTGGTCACCAAAAGTCACATAAGTGATTCTTTTTATATGAGCTCCTTAGAGTTGGCAAATTCGTAAGACAGAAATCCCAGTGGTTGTCAAGTAGTAGGAGAGGAAATGGGGCATTAATGTTTAGTAAGTTCAAAGTTTCAGTTCTGCAAGGTGAAAGGTTCTGAAGATGGTGCTGATGATTGTATAATAGTGTATATATACTTAATGCTACTGAATTGCTCACTAGTCAGTAGCTAAGATGGTGAATTTTCTGTTATGTGTGCTTTTTTAAATCACAAATGAAAAAACACTCGGAAAATTCTTTGGTGAGATCACTGGAATGGAGGATCCTTTGTCTTAGTTGTTTTTACAAGCCCTATCCAGATAATTAAAATATTAGCAACTAATTAAGAAAAAATTTTAACATTGAGATGGTTAACACACACACACACACACACACACACACACACACACACACACACACACTCACACACACATGCCCTGGGATCTAGCTTGCAGTCTTTGGTACTTAAAACCCTGTGTTCTAAGGTTAAGAAAGTGAAGAACCATTCAGATTCTCTCTGATAGATTGTGACTATAGCCAGCAGTCTGTCCTTGCCCATGGATCTTCAAAACTACTGAGAGTGTTGAGGTCTGTGATTTCAATAGCATCTCCACATCTTCTGTCTCTGCTAGTTTTCATGATGCATTTTGCTGAGCTTGGCTTAGTTGCTTTAATTTCCCATCCTTCAGTTTCCATGAAATGGAGAAAAATAGTTCTTTACAAGGTGGTTTTGAAGATCAAATAATATACTATATGCAAAACAGAGTCTTGGCTTTTGTAAATGCCAACTGTTACTGTTATCATTGTTACTATTATTTGAAATTCATCACATAGAACTACGGTTAAACAGAAAACCAGGAGAGGCCATTGGTTTGGAATGAGTTCCTGTGTTGGGCTTCAGCAGAACACAGCAAACCAGATGGTGTCATTCACACTAAATGCTACTCAATCAAACAGACTTTCAGGAAAGCAGCTAGGTCTAGAAGCAGACCAAGTTTTCCTGAAAACAGGAGAGTACAGTTTCTCTGAGATAATGTAATAAGGAAGTCCCTTTTATTTTAACCCTTACAAAAAAGGAATCTGATGATAATGCTTGGTTTCCTTCCTCCCACCTTACAAAACCCATTCCATTCATGGAACAAAGTCCTTGACCCTTATGTCACGGATAAAAGACAATTAAATCTTGAACTACATGTGTCGTAAGTTTGCCTTTTGAAATGACTGTTGCTAAAGACATAAATTGTTTCACATATATTCTTTCACTTAATCTTTCCAACAAAAGGGTATTCTGTTTTACATAAGAGGAAACTGAGGTCCAGATTGGTTAGTAACCTATACACAGAAAGCCAATAAAAAGTGAGAGTCTATTATCAGAGATGCCCAATGATCAGGGAATGCCCACCACCTGATTGAGGGTACAGCAGAGGATGAAAGAATATACAAAGGATAAAATATGAACAATAGTTTATTACTTGGGGGGATGGTATCTGATCTTATCTCTTCTTGGCTGAGACCACAACCTCCAGAATTGGCAGGATTTATTGTTTACACAACATAACAGGTGGTGTAAAGGCAGGTGTAAGGAATAGTGGGAGTTAAGGTACTAATGAGCCAGGCTGTAAAAGGGAGGAATGATGGCATTTTTACAAAAGACAAGTCATAGTTATCAAGCCACCTGAATTATCTTTAACTGCACAGTCATAATTCTTCAGCTGCAGTGTCATCTTGCTATTAGAGAAATCATAATCTCATTGATCACTGAGACCTCAATTGTGACCATTGGCATAGGGAATTCTGTCTCTGTGTAACAGCCAAAGGCTTAACAATTCACATGTAGGCCTTGGATTGATTCACAGTTCACTCAGCCAATTTATGAGCCAATCTATAAGTCAATTCAATAATATTTTAAAGCCTGCTCAGTGTAGTTTCAAGCTGGTCTCCTGCATTCCATTAGTGGCAAGAACTTGTTGGATTTTGTTTCCTCATTTTTTCCTTTGCCATTGTCTTTATATGAGAAATGTCACCTACTCACAGGCCTGAATGTGGACACTGCCCACCAGGCGGTCATGGTGGTATTCTGTTATGTTTCTTCCACTTCTTTTTCTGGGGATATTAGGACTTACACTGTGTTTATTATAAATTTACATTTTAATATTTTATAATTTAATTACTATAATATATTATAATTATTTATTTTTAAATTTAATGTTATGATATGGGCATATTTATACAACTGTGAAATATTTTTAAGATACAATTTTTAGGGCTGAATGGTATTCAGTTTTATAACTTGCATAACTCATTTAGCCATTCCTCTATTTTGAAGCATAGTGAATGTGTTTAACATCTTGCTGTTTCAAATAACTGCTGTGATATCTGTGGTACAGATATATTTATGAACATCACCACATCAACAGAGATAACTTTACAAGACTTCTGCCTTTGTTGAATTTCTAATTCAATAATCTTTTGCCAACTCTGAGAATGATAGTTGCAAAAAAATCTCTGCCAGTTTTAGAGGTAAAAGTGGTAACTCATCTTAAGTAATATTTCATTTAGTACCATGTGTTATACTTTTTTCTTTCCAATTTTTATTGGCCACTTGCTTGTTCTTTTGCAAATTGCCATTCATATCCTCTGCCTAGTTATACATTTTTACAATATTTATAAATCAATAATATCAACACCTTGTATATTATAAAAATTCAGGTTGCCATTAATTTTAAATTTGTTCTTGTGGTTTTTTTCATTCATTTTGCTTCATGTTAAAAATATTCCTGATCACTTGTAATAAACATTTGTAATAGCCATTCTTTTTACATTTTGTTTTAAGTAGTTTCTGTTGGGAATTTGAAACTTCTGTTCTAAATTCTGAATTGACAGGCCAGGCAGGGTACAGCAGGCTGAGCACTGTTGCTCTAAGTTGCACTAAAGAATCTCAGCTACTTGTCTTATTTTCTATTTTTTTTTTAATCAGTGTACCATAACGCATAACCTGAAAAATTTCATCTGAGAACAGTGTATTTGGCTCGTGGTTCCTAATGCTACTGTACTTGTTTTTTTTACAGTGATCATTTAAGTCATTCAATGTCAAAATTACATTTCTCACAATGTTTTAAAAGCTTAACTCACTAGAATGATTTTCCCTTTCATTTTCTTCATGCACCCATCTTTCTCTGAGTCCCCCTTTTCAAGTAAATCATCACTGTTAGATTTCTGGTGCTTTTGGCATCTGTAAGAGTTGTAAAAATATAATTTTAGGATTTCTGCCTTAATATTATTTTTGAGAGGCATGAAGGGCTTTTTCTGCCTTAAAATTGATTTGTTTGACTTACAAGAGAAAACCCATTTGTACTTATAGGGCTGTTTCCCAAGATAAGGCCTGAAGTCTCTCTTAAAATAGCATTTAAACATATTTTTAAAAATTATATATTGAAAAATTGTAGTTGTACATATTTATGGGATACAAATGATACTCTGAGTTTTGGAAACAACATAGAATGATCAAATCACACCAAGCAACCAATCTGCCACCTCACGTATTGGACATCTTCCTTGAAGAGATCGTTCAAGAGCTACCCTCCTGGTGACACTGAAATGTCCAGTGTTCAGTGGAGTTGCCCAAACACAGCAAGGCGACTGCTCTAAAACAATCAAGCTCACAGAAACAGATAATAGATTATTGCTACTTGATGTGGGGCTGTCTCATTTTTACAGCCACATAATTGGTGATTATATAAAGTTACTATATGTATTTTGAAATAATTTCATGTTAAGAAGAATTCAAGTTTTTTATTATTACAAGCAGTGCATCATTATCTACCCAAAATGATTTATACAGATCTATCTTCCTGCAAGAATTTTATTTCTATATGATAAATGTCAAGAAGTAGAAAAATTGAGTGTTTTAAATTTTTCTTCTAAATGGAAGTTCTGCAGTAATTTTTTATCTCTTCAGACCCTCCTCTAAACTGCTTATTAGCTTTTCCCTCCAGACCTTTCATTAATCTGATTATTATTATTAGTTTTCTTTATCTAGGATAGTATGATAGATAAAAAACAGTGTCTTGTTTTTCTTTTTCAGCTTTAATTGAGTTTACTGGTACATTTTAGGGATACAGTACAGTTACATTCATTGTTGGGATCTTGTACCTCTACATGACAAGTCTTGGTTCTCATTTTTTCCCCTTGTCTCTGTTCTCCCTCCACCCCCTCCTCTCCTCCCCATCTACAAACACTTTATTTCCATAACAGTACCTTGTTTTAATTTGAATTTTTAGAATTGTAATGAGACTGACCTTTTCCAAGTGTTTATTGACCATTTGTATTGTCTATTCATGTTTTTATCATTTTTTGATTTTCATCATATTCAAAAATTTGTGGGAACTCAGTTGACAGGCTATTTTAATTTGCCCCAAGGGCATCTTGAGTTCATATACTTTTCATTATTTCCTACCCAGAAGTTTTTGTCCTTAATAAAATCAAATCTATCTGTGGTTTCCATTATTGTTTTTGGTCTTGATACCAAACTAACAATTCTATTTAAATGCCAATGGTGCAAAAACACCTTTCTATTGTTTTACTAGTAATTTTATCTTTTAGGTTTTTTACTGTTTGTTTTGTTTTCATGTTTAGAGCATTAATATATCTGAAATTTGTTCTTGTATATTGTATGTGATGAAAAATTTAACTTTTTTTCTTTCAAATGAATAGTTAATTTTATTCTTAATAGAGAATTGTTTCCCTTAAAACTAGAAATAAGGAAAAGAAGACTGTCCCAACACTTCTAACACTACTTTGAACAAGACTGACCTTGACATTTTTTTAACCTCTTAGCATGTATGAGGCACTGGGTCAATTCCCAGCACCAAAACCAAAATAAAAACCAAACCAAACCCGAAGCTTGAACTTCTTTCCCCAGGATCCCACCTCCAAGTTTTAAATGTATATGTATACAAACCCAAGTCATGCAACTGCAGGGCATCAGGCAGATTGACCATGGGGACAATCCTGCCACTTAGTGGGCCAGTAGCAGGGCTGCTGCTCTATTGTGAGAACATCACTCCTTTCTTCTTTAAGGTTTGATCCCTTTGGAATGGGAACATCTGTCATATGCACGTCCCACTGTTGTGGACACATAACTCATGTGGTTTCATAGGTTCACAGCTGGAGAGGAATTTGCCTCAGGATGAAATCTTACCTCCAGTCTCACCCATACCTAATTTAGATGATACTTAGGTGAAGCTGTGGACTAGAAATTTATCTGGAATGAGTTAAGACTTTGAAGCCTGTGAAGATTCAAGTATTTTATAAGTGAAAAGGATAAGAATTTTGGAGATCCAGAAGGTGAAGGGTTTTGGACTGAATGGTATCCCCCCAAATTCACAATTGAAGCCCTAACCCAGCACTTCAGTGAGAGAATTTGAAGATGAGTTTTTTGTTGTTTCTTTGTACCAGGGATCAAACTCTGGATCTTGTGCTTGTGAGGCTGGCGGCAGCATCACTGAGCTAAATCCCCAGCCCTGAAGGTGAGTTTTGAAAGAGGCTATTGGGGTGGACTTAATCTTACAGGAAAAGCTTAGGACATACTAGGGTGCACACACATGGGAAAGACCACGAGGACACAATGAGAAGGTGGCCATTGAAAGCCAGGGAGAGAGGCCTCAGGAAAAACCAGTCCTGCTGACACATCGGTCTTGGACTTTCCAGCTGTGAGGAAACACAGTTCTGTTGTTCGAGTCACCCATCTATAGCATTCGTTATGGTAGCTCTAGCAAACTAGTAGCAAAGGCATTCATATATCCATTGTTAACAGATGTCACTTGATGATTTTCCAAAATAGTTGTACCAATTTTCACCTTCACTTCTTTGTGTGAGGGTTCCTGTTGCCACCCATCCAGGTATTGTCAGCTGCTTCTTATTTGGACCATTCTGTTGGGCGTTAAGTAGAATGTCACTAAGGTTTTAATTTGCACTTACCAATTTCCTAACAAGGTTGAGTTCATTCACATATATTTATGGCCACTATCTTCTCTTTCCAGAGTGGTTCTACAAGTTAGTATTGGGTTTTTAGTTATTTTTGTTATTTAGCGATCATTTTAATTTTTTAAAGTGTAGTAGTTCTTCTAAAATTATGTGTGACAAATAACTTCTCCCATTATGTGGTTTGATGTTTCACTCTGTTAATGGTGTTTAGATGTCTTTTGATGAACTGAGGTTTTAATTTAAGTCTTAAATTATATAGCTATGTAATTTAAGTAATAAATATTATATTAAGACATATTGAGGATATGCTCCTAAGTGAAATAAATAAGTCACACATGTGTAAATACCAAATAGTTTCTCTGGTGTGAATAAACTATTATACTACATAAGATCCTAATGAAATAATTGACAATGTGAAATAGGAAGAAAAGGGCTAAAGGTGTAGGGGAAATGTGAAGGGTAGGGGAAAGGGAATAAGGGAAAAGAAAAAAATAGGAGAAAATGAAAAAATGGAAGTAAAATGTTTGTAAATGGGGAGAGGAGGAGGGGGTGAGGGAAGGGCAGGGAAAAGGGGAAAAAATGAGAACCAAGACCTGTCATGTAAAGGTACAAGATCCCAATAATGAATGTAACTGTACTGTATACCTAAAATGTACCAATAAACTCAATGAGGAAAAAAATAAATTAAAAAAATATTGAATTAAGCATTAAAATACTGCAGTAAGGCTGGAGTGTAGCTTAGGGGTAGAGTGCTTGTCTAGTGCATGGCAAGGTCTGAGGTTTGATCCCCAGCTACACAAAACAATTTAAAATCAATATTTCCCTTATACTTAATTTTTTTAGGTCCTCTCACCTTTCACATTTTAAATTGAAGTTCACAAGGAGTGATTTTTGCTAATGATGAGAAGTAAAGATCAATGTTTATTTTTTCATATTGTTAACTGACAGTAAAAATTAATTTTTATTTAAAAAATAGGAATTGTTTGCTGTGCTATCTTGGTCACGAATCAGATGTTCATATACACACTGATCTCTTTTTGGCTATGTTCTATTCTGTTGGGCAAGCTACCCACCCTGTGCCAATACCATGTAACTGGAAGAGCAAATTCTTCCAGACTCATCTTTTTCACGGAGCCTGAGTTATTCCTGTCCCTCTGCATTTCCATATAAGATATTTTTGGCTTCATTAAAGTATAATTGACAAATGAAAGTTTTGTCTATTCAAAGTGTATAACTTGATGTCTTTGTATATGTATACATAGTGAAATGCTTACTACAATCAAACTAAGTAACATATCTGTCACCTTACACAAGTTACAAGCTGTGTGTTTGTAGTAAAAATACTGACTTTGCAAATTTTAGGTATATATAATTATCAGTTGTATGTCCCTTAGATCTCCAGAATTTATAATGGCAAATCTGTGCCCTTTGACCCTGATCTCTATGTCCACATCCCCTGTGCATGTAAATTTTTAAAATTGAGTTTATTAATACAATCTAGGTCTACAATACAGTTACATTCATTAGTGGGATCCTATACCTTCACATGACAGTTCTTGGTTCTCATTTTTTCCCTTTCTCCCTGCTCTCCCTTCCTCCCCCTCCTTCACCCCCTCCTCCCCTCCCCATTTACAAACTCTTTATTTCCATTTTTACATATATTTTCTTTTCTCTTATTTCCTTTCCCCTACCCTTCCCACTTCCCCTACACCTTTAGCCCTTTTCTTCCCATTTCACACTCTCAATTATCCCATTAGAATCTTGTGTACTATCATAGTTTTTCACACCAGAGAAACTATTTGGTATTTACACATGTGTGATTTATTTATTTCACTTAAGAGTATATTCTCAATATGTATCCATTTTCCTATGAATGAATCTAATTTCTCATTATTTATGGCTGAGTAGTATTCCATTTTATAGAAAAACCACATCTTCTTTATCCAGTTTCCAACTGATGGGCAGATGGGATGGCCTGCTTCCAAGTTTTAGCTATTACAAACTGTGCAGCTATAAACATTGGTTTGCATATATCTCTGTGGTGTGATTCTTTTAAATCTTTTGGAAAGATACTCAGTAGAGGGATGGCTGGGTCAAGTGGAACCTCTAGTCCCAGCTCTGAGGTATCTCCATATTATTTCCATAGTGGTTGCACCAGTCTGTACTCCCACCAACAATGGAGAAGGGTTCCTTTCTCCCCACAACCCCGTCAACATTTGTTATTGTGTGACTTCTTGATTGCAGCCATTCTTTGTGGGGTGAGGTGGAATCGCACTGTTGTTTTCATCTGCATCTCTCAAATGACCAGTGATGTGGAACATTTTTTCATATATTTACTTGCTGCTTTTACTTCTTTGTCTGAGAAATGTCTGTTCATTTCAGATGCCCATTTTTTCAATCAGGTCCTTATATTTGGGGGGGCTGATTATTTTGAGTTCTTTATATATTCTAGATAATAGTCCTTTGTCTGAGGAGCAGCTGGTAAAAATTTTTTCACACATTGTAGGTGGTCTCTTAGTTCTGTTGATGGTTTCTTTTGAAAAGATGAGATCCCAGTTGTTGATTCTTTGTACTAGTTCCCATGCTACTGAGGATTTGTTCATAAAGTCTTTTCCTATGCCAATGTCTTCAGGAGTTCTGCCTAATTTATCTTCCAGCAGGTTTAGTGTTTCTGTTTTAATATTTAGATCTTAAATCCACTTGGATTTTATTTTAGTGCATGGTGAAAGGTAAGGGTCTAGTTTTAATCTTTGGCAGGTTGAAATCCAGTTTTTCCAACACCATTTATTAAAGAGGCTATCTTTCCTCCAGTGGGGATGGTGAGCTCCTTTGTCAAAGATGAGATAGCTGAGTACATCTGGAGTTGTTTTTGTGTCTTCCAGTCTGTTCCACTGATCCTCAGGTCTGTTTCTTTGCAGTACCATGCTGTTTCTATCACAGTGGCTTTGTAGTATAGTTTCAGATTGGGAATTGTTATACACGCTGCCATGTGTCTGTTGCCTAGGATGGCTTTTGCTATTCTACGTCTCTTGTGGTTCCAAATGAATTTTTGTATTCTCCTTTCTAGTTCTGTGAAGTATAGTGTTGGAATTTCCATTGGTATTGCATTGAATCTGTATAGCAGTTTTGGTAGTATGGCCATCTTCACTATGTTGATTCTTCCTACCCAGGAGCAGGGGTTATCTTTCCATTTTCTTATATCCTCTTCGGTCTCATTTTTCAGAGTGCTGTAGTTTTCATTGTAGAGGTCTTTAGCTTCTTTCATTAGATTGATTCTCAGATACTTCATTTTTTTCGGTGCTATTGTTAAAGGAATTGTTTCCCTAATTTCTGGTTCAGTGAGTCTGTTATTTGTGTACAAGAAGACTATTGATTTTTGGGTGTTGACCTTGTATCCAGCTACTCTGCCAAAAGTGTCAGTTAAGTTGAGAAGTCTTTTGGTGGAGTTTTTTTGGGTCTTCAATATAGAGTATCATATCATCAGCAAATAATGATAGTTTAACTTCTTCCTTTCCAATCTTTATTGCTTTAATTTCTTTCTCTTGTCTAATTGCTATGGCTAATGTTTCGAGAACTATATCAAAGAGAAATAAGTGATAGTGGGCATCCTTTTCTTGTTCCTGATTTTAACGTGAAGGTTTTCAGTTTTTGGCCATTAATATGATGTTGGCTGTTGATTTTTCAAAGATAGCCTTCATTAAATTGAGATATAGACCATCTATTCCAATTTTTTGCAGGGTTTTTATCATGAATGAGTGTTGAATTTTGTCAAATGCTTTTCTGCATCTATTGAGAGGATCTTGTGGTTTTTGTCCTTGATTTTGTTAATATAGTGTATTACATTTATTGATTTACATATGTTGAACCATCCTTGCATCATGGAATAAATCCGACTTGGTCAGGATGGATGATTTTCCTGATGGTCCTCTGTACTCTGTTTGCTAGTATCTTATTGAGGATTTTTGCACCTATATTCATTAAGGAGATTGGCCTGTAATTCTCTTTCTTACTTACATCTTTCCCTGGTTTGGGAATTGAAGTGGTGCTTGCTTCCAGGAATGAAATTGGAAGTATTGCTTCCCTTTCAATTTCATTGAAAAGTTTGAAGAGTAATGGCAGTAGTTATTCTCCAAATGTCTTGTAAAATTCAGCAGTGAATCCATCAGGGCCTGGGCTTTTCTTTGTTGGTAAGTTTTTAATTACATTTTCAATTTCACTGATTGTAATTGGGGTGTTTAAAATGTTTTTATCTTCTTCGTTCAACTTTGATAATTCAAGAGTATCTAGAAATCTGTCCATTTCTTCTGTGTTTTCCATTTTATTAGAGTACAGGTTCTCATAATAGGTATTAATGATCCTCTGGATTTCTGTGGGATCTGTTGTGACTTTGCCTTTTTCATTCCTGATTGCATGGATCTGAGCCTTTTCTTTCCTTTTTTTGATAAGGTTTGCTAAGGCTTTGTCAATTTTATTTATTCTTTCAAAAAACCAACTCTTTGATTCATTTATATTTTGTATGGTTTTCTTAGTTTCTATTGCATTGATTTCTGCTCTAATCTTTATAATTTCCTCTCTTGTTCGAGAGTTTGGGTTTTTATTGCTCTTGTTTTTCTAGGAGTCTAAGTTTCATTGTTAGGTTGTTTTTTTTGAGCTTGCTCTGTTTTCCTAATGTGGGCATTCAGTCCTGTGAATTTTCCATGAAGAACTGCTTTCATTGTGTCCCATAGATTCCTGTATGTTGTATTGGCATTTTCGTTTATTTGTAAAAATTGATATCTTCTTTAATTTTCTCTGTGATCCATTGATTGTTCAGGAGAGTGTTGTTCAATTTCCATGTGTTTATGAATTTCCTACGGTTTCTTATGCTATTGATCTCCAGCTTTATTGCACTGTGATCTGATAATATACAGGGGATGACTTCAATTCTTTTGCATTTATTCAAACCTGTTCTGTGAGCTAGTATGTGATCTATCTTGGAGAATGACCCATGTGCTGCTGAAAAGAATGTATATTCTTATTTTTGGGGGTGGAACACTCTGTAGATGTCTAATAAGTCCATGCGTTCAAAAGTTTTGTTCAGATCTAGCATTTCATTGTTCATTTTTTGCCTAGATGATCTGTCTATTTGTGTTAGTGGGGTATTTAGATCCCCCACTACAATTGTATTAGTGCTTATTTGGTTTTTCATGTTATTTAATATTTGTTTTATATAGTTGGGGGCATTTATATTTGGTGCATATATGTTTATGATGGTCATCTCTTCCTCTTGAATTGTTCCCTTTACAAGGACGTAGTGGTCTTCTTTGTCTCTCTTAATTAGTTTTGGTTTGAAATTTACTTTGTCTGCGAATAAGATTGCTAACTCTGCTTTTTTCTGGGCTCCCGTTGTGTGGAGAATTGTTTTCCACCCTTTCACTTTCAGTCTATGGACTTCTTTTTGCACTAGGTGTGTTTTTTTCTATACAACATAGTGTTGAATTTTGCTTCTTAATCCATTCTGCCAGTCTATTTCTCTTGATTGGTGAATTGAGGCCACTGACATTAATAGTTATAAGTGATATGTAGTGACTTATTATTGTCATGTTATTGTTCTTTTGTTGACTCTTTTTACTTTTTTGCCCTCTCCTCTTAGTTTCTTGCCTTGGCTATTTGATTTGCTTTGTTGGGCCTCCTGGTGTTGTGATCTTGGTTGTCTTTTTCTAGTATATTGTTTAAAATTCCTTGTAGTGCTGGTTTAGTATTCATGAAGTTTGTCAAGTGTTCTTTGTCATGAAAGTATCTTATTTCTCCATCCATTTTGTAAGAGAGTTTTGCAGGATACATCAGTCTTGGTTGGAGGTTGTTTTCTTTTAGGACTTGAAATACCTCACTCTATGCTCTCCTTGACCTGAGGGTTTGTGTTGAAAAGTCTGCTGTGATTCTGATGGGCTTTCCTTTGCATGTGATTTGTTCCTTTTCTCTTACTGCTTGTAGTATTTTGTTCTTCTGTTGGGTTTCCGGGATCTTGATTATTATATGTCTAGGTGTAGATTTTTTTTGATCGTGGCTAGTTGGAGTCCTATATGCCTCACTTCTCTGTGTGTCAAATTCTTCCCTTCTGTTTGGGAAGTTTTCTGTCATTAATTCTGTGAACAGCTTTTCAAAGTCATTTGCATTTTCTCCTGGTACTTCATGGATTCCTATCAGTCTTATGTTATTCTTCTTTGCATCATCTAGGAGTTGTTGGCTCTATTTCTCATGATCCATTTCTGTTTTTAAGAGACTTCTTTTTTCACGGTCACTGACTACAATCCTATCTTCTATATCTGAGATTCTGTGTTTGCAATCTTTTCTTCTGTTGCGTACACTTTCAATAGAGTTTTTAATCTTCTGGATATCTGTTTGAATCTCTTTATTGGATTCCATTTCTCTCTGATATTGGGCATTCGTTGTTTCCATCTCTTACTTATGCTGGGCCTTCATGGTTCCTATTATGTTCCTGAGCTCATCTATTTTTTTGTCAGTTTCTGTTCTAGAGTCTTGAATCATGTCTTTCATTTTGCTCACCATCTTTATGGTTATCTGGGAAATTATTTCTGTTTTGAATTTTTCTAGAGCTTAATTGATCAGTTTTGTTACTTCCTGTGCTGTGAGTTCTGAGTGTCCTGGAGGTTCACTATATGATTTTTCATCCTCCTTTGTCCTACTGTTTGCCATTGGTGGACTGGAAGTCTGTCTTTGTGGCTTGCTTAAGTGTTTTCTCATCTTTATTTTTGCTGTTGGGTTGCCCTTGATTCAATCTCTGGGTCATTAAATCTTCCTGATTACATTGTGTCCCAGCCTTTGATTCTCTAATGACTTACAGACATTCTCATTTTCATAGTTGAGACAGCAACTAGTCAAATTAATCCCTATCCTCTATCCCAATTGATAAGCAGGAACACAATAGGATCAATCACCAGCCTTTATAGCCAGTCATGCCTCTGTGGAGTGCATCCAAGGACTTGCATAATCAGGGGATCTGAGAGCGGGGTGTGTGTGTGTGTGTGTGTGCAGTGCTCAGTGGCTCCCACTCAGCTACCCTCCTGGCGCTGGGTCTGGAGCAATCAATGGGCCCACAGGTAAAGGTGCTGCCTGGTCGGTTGGTGGAGGGAGACCTGAAATCCAAGCCAGTCGCTTCCCAGAACTCACCATCTTGGTGCTGCTTCCAGAGCAATCCGCATGTAAATTTTATAATAAGCTTTTTTGAGGGAGGTTACTAGGGATGAAACTCAGGACCTTGAGCTTGCCAAGCAGGTAAGGCACCACTGAGCTTCTGACCCCTATAATCAGCTTTTTGATTCCCACTAAAAAATCTATTGAGATTTTTATTGGGATTGCATTGGTTTATGTTGGGGAGAACTGCCATTTTTATGATACTGCATCTTCCAATCAAGAGCATGATACACCCATTTGTACATTTAGATTTATTTCTTCTCTTTCCATAACTTCTGACAGTGTTTGTGTAGAGGTTTTGAACAATCTTTTGTTAGAATCATTCCTGGTTATGATGGATCTTCATTATTTGTGTGTTTTGTATTTGAAAATATTTTTAATCATCAAAATTAACTTGTGCCAGGCACAGTGGCACACACCTGTAACCCCAGCTCTTGGAAGGCTGACGATTACCAAAAGTTCAAGGCCAGCCTGAGCTACATAGTGAGATCAAAGTCATCAAGATGCTGTTAAAAAATTTTTTTTCACTTGTAACTCTCACTTCAGTAAGTGGGGAGCTGGGGTGTAGCTCAGTGGTAGACAGAGCACTTGTATGACACTGCACAAAGGGGGCATGGTATTGTCTGTGGGGCTTTCATGTTCTCTTGTGAGTGGGCAGAGGGGTAAAATCTTTAGTCACCCAATGGTATAAATTCCCATTGGAGGCCAAACTAGGTGATGTGCTGGCTTCTTGTTTCAGCTCTTACACTATAAACAGTATCCTTTTTGTGTTCTGTTTAGTATGTGATTTGTATAGTTTGTGAGTATTTTTGCAGAAGAAGGGTAACTTTGTCAGCCTGGTGCTGATATGGTGTCTGGGGTTTCTAAAGTGATGATTGGCCTTCTGGAGAAACTACATGTGTTAGAGAAGCTTCATTCAGGTGTGAGTTACAGTGCTCTTGGTCATGGTTTAATGTTGGTGAATCAATAATATATTAGGATATTTGAACAGGAATACAAATAAAAGAAGTTTATATATTGGTCAGTTAAGGAAAATATTGTGACCAGAGGCTTGCAGGAGCTTAGACTTATTTCTCCTAGGAGCAACAGTTTTGTACTTTGCTAATTTGATGTCTGCAGTGACTTTATAGAACATAACTACTGCAAATGAGAATTTAACATTTGATATTTTATATACTACTGTAAATGTTATCTTTAAAAATTTTTAGTATGGAATATTTGTTGCTGGCATTGAGAAATCTAATAGGGTTTTTTATTACTAAAATAATTAAAAATATTCATCATAAGAGATTGCATTTGAAAACCATTGATAAAGAATTATAGTAATTACATAAAAATTTAAATGTCTATAATTATTCATTTACATATCTGGAAACTTTATATTATTTTGAAAAGCGATATGTTATAAAATTTTATCAATTTAAATGAGAGTCAGACTTTGTAATACATCCTTACTGTGGGTAATATAAACACTGAATGTGACAATATTTCTTAAGCCCCTAATATAATGAATAGAAAGCTGACAGCTGTGCATATTTGCACACATGTGCATACCCAGACACACACACACATGCTCATGAAAATGTCTGATTTTCTTTTTTCTCCAATATGTTGAATAATTGATCTTTGACCAACTATTCTTGAGTAGCAGTTGTATACCTTCCTTCGAGCTGTTTCACTTTTTAGAAAATGTAAATTATCATATAGCTACTATAATTGTTTGGAGCCGTATAGTTCCATGGACTCTGGCATGTGGTGGATCTGTGTGACCCCCAGGCAGGTGGGGTGCTGAGCAGTTCTGTCACCCCAATGAGCACCTGTGCTCTTCTGCATTGGTCACCCACGCTCTGGCCCCTGCAGCCATTCATCTGACCTCTGCTACAGTTTTGTCTCTGGGAGACAAGAGAAAAAAAAAAATGCAGTCTGGACTTTGTCCTTCTCTAGTGAATCATTTGAGTTAATGTAGATGTCCTTTTTTCTGGGTTCCTATACTATCCTGTTCCAATCTTGTACTTTTTTGTGTGCATCATACCATGATTTCCTGCATCAGACTACATGAATTTTAGGGGCAGAGATTATGTAGAAGTTCAAATATAACTATCAGTATATTGAATGAACAATGAATTCAAACAGAGTTAAAATCAAAACATTATTAGAGAATTGATACCAAACAGCCATGTTAAATTAAATGTAGTTTTTGCTTTAAAATAATAATATTCCTCTTGAAAAGTAATTTATCTTTAAGAACATTCTTTCATCAACTAATATTGGCAATATTAATTTTGTGTTATGTTTTGAAAATGTAAATATATAAGAGCTGTAAACAATAAAATTTATGTATATATATATATGTATATATATATATATATATATATAATTTATAATTACTTATCAAATACTTTTTTGGTTTTTGGAAGGGGATTTTTTTTTGGAGACAGGGTCTTTTATTTATTTATTTATTTTTTGGTACCAGGGATCGAACTCAGGTCCTTGTGCTTGCAAGGCAGGTGGCCGAACCACTGAGCTAAATCCCTGGCATGACAGGGTCTTGCTATGCAGTTCAGGCTGAACTTGAACTCACTGTGTAGCTGAGGTTGGCCTTGAACTTTCAGGGATCCTTCTACCTCAGCCTCCCAAGTGCTGGAATTACAGGTGTCCACCACCATGCCAAGCAATTTATAAAATACTTAATGTATAGATAAAGAATTAAGAGAGGTACTAAAAAGTGTGGTCCTGATGCTGCTAACGTTTGGTGTCTGTGTTGAAGTTAAAAGGAAATAAAAGCAAGTGTATGGTTTCTTGTGAAGTACAAGAATTTGAGATTTCCTAGAGGAAAAAAATCACAAAGGAGAGATATTCCATATTCAATAAATTCTTTACTAGATATTATAATATTGTACACATATTCAGGTAGATTAGTATAAATATTTTAATAAATATTTGGATTTGATGGCCAGTTATGGCAGTCACCAATGGCAATTGAGGGGAGCCTGGATTTTCCAAGCCAGTGATTTTCAAACTCTCGTTTTAGTTCTACAAAGAAGCTTTGGAATCACCTCTAGAATTCTTGGGTGGAATAATGGGCCTTCAGATGCCTGGCCTAACATTTAATCAGACTTCTGCTTTTATTTGTTTTGACTTAAAGACAACATTCTATTGAAAAAAAAAAAGCTCCATTGACTTATCCCTAGTGGCAAATGCAGTCCAGGTCCATCCTTGCTATGGCAGTTTCTCCCATATTTGTTTCCTCTATGTTATTCTTCAGTTCAGTCATTGCCTTGGGCATGTGATCCTATTCCCTATGAGAATCCCCTCTTACCTTGTTTCCTTGCATATTTGCTGTGTTGCGGGAACTGCCATTCTCTTGCATGATCCTGGGAGGTTTGTTATGGGAGTCTGGGCTACAGCAAGTCCCTGAAGCTTCTCTGCTAACCACTACTCAGTCACTTTGGAGTGAACATCCTCCTTGAAAGATACAAAGTGTGATTGCAAAATGCAGTGAATATTTAAATTTAAAAAATCATTATGGTGAAAGACACATTGCCATTCTTCAGTTATGCAGTCATAGCTGCCTTGATGTCCTGAATCAGTTCAAGACAGTTACCTCTAAAGGTCATTTTTACTTTGGGGAATAGCCAGAAACCACACAATACTGCATCTAGTGAGTTTGTTGGATGAAGACACATTGTAACGCCTGCCTTTGACTGGATGCCACTCAGTAGCAGTATTTTTTACCACACCTTGTAAAGACCCTCAGGAAAGAGGACTTCCAGAACCACTTCAGAAAGTGGCATGAATGATGAGATAAAGTGTGTTAGAAGTGAGGGGAATTAATGACAATGTGTCTTTTACTATAGCATTTTAAAACATTCACTGTGTATTTTGATCATGCCACATAAATTGTATTGATAATTAATAATTCTTTCTCTTACATATAGGATTTCTTTTTCACTTATTTTTTAGTGTTCATCATGTACCTCAAAAGAGTCTTGTGACTAACAGAAATTCCAAAGTCAATTAACTCATTACTACTAAAATTTAAATGCAATTATGTTGAACTCATATTGTCTTTAACCTCTGCTGCTCAGTTCCAAGTGGGAAAGGAAGCAGATGATCTCCTTCACTGGTATGTGGGTGAGGAGATGGAGGAAGGGGAGTTTTCTGAGACCCAGGAGGACATGGCTGCCCTAGAGAAGGATTATGAGGAGCTTGGTGTGGATTCTGTTGCAGGAGTGGGTGAAGAAGAAGGAGAGGAATACTAGTTATCCTTTTCTTTCAGCCCTGCAGCATATCATTTTTCTGGAAACTCAGCTTCAGCATAGTTGAGAAGCACTAAGGTTTTATGGTTAGATCATCTTCACTTGATCATGTCCAAGATCTTCAGAGATCATGTCTCCTTTCCATGTGTACCTCTGATTTCCATATCTCAAAGTAAAATATTTTAAGAAGAAAAAGAAAAGAAAAGGAGGTGACAGGAAGCAGGCGATAGGGGCAAGCCTGAGGAACAGACTGGAGGAGGAGAAGAACAGGTTCAGTGGGTGTGAGGCCATGTTAGGGCGAGGTCAAGGAGGTTCTTGTCTGGAGAGGCTCCTAGCCCAACAGGGAGCTGTGGAGGCGGGACAGGTCTATGTGATGACATGCTCAAGTTGTGACTGTGCTGGTGGGTGGCTGATGCAGACAGGTGAAGTCAGCGCAGATGAGGAGGTCAGCTTATGAAGCAGCCAGTCAGATGGATCGTCCATATGGCTGCTTAGGCCCATCGGCTCTCTAACTCTCTAGGCAAGTTCAGGGTCAGTAGTAGCCAAACAGTAAGACTTCCTTTATTAATAAAAAGTATTTTGGAAAACTTTCCATTATATTATCTCTAGCTTTTGCTCTTGCTGGCTCAGCTCCAGAAAGAGTCCCGTTTGACTAGAGAACAGGATAAAGATCAGATGAAACAGATGGAGTTGTTTACTGCCATACTAGGGAGAGGTCAGGGACTCTGCTTGTGCAGACATCAGAACCCTGGAGGCATGGGGGCATGATCTGGGCAGACCCCAGAGTCACAGTCTTGGTGAAGTCTTCAGGAAAATGAGGGAAGTTAGCTACTGTTGAAAGTGTGACTGTGAATTAATCATGAACAACAACAACAAAAAAATGGAAAAACCTTCTTTACATCTGGAAGGATCCAGCTGGTGGTATAAGATCTGTAGTGTGTTTAGTCACAGCAAACTAACACTTTCTTCAGCACAGGATTTTCAGCAGTCTCCAATGACCAAGTTGAGATCTGGCTATGCTTGACAGAGTGATGGTGAGGCCAGTGGAATTGAGGAGTTACTATGAGTCAGTCTGATGGACGGATCATCACCACAGATGTCTGGCCAGCTGGTAAATGGGAGCAATTCAGAGGGCAGGAAAGTACGTGTATGAGCTTCCTAGGACTGTTGTAGCAAAGGACCACAAATGGAGTGGCTGAAAGCAACCCAAATTAATTTTTTTACATTTCTGGAGGCTAGAAGCATGAAGTCAAGGTGTAGATTGGACTGTGATCCCTCTGAGACTCTGAGCTGTGCTGCGTCAAATCCCTGGCCCTGCCTATGGTTTTTTAATGTCTTTTTTTCACTGAGTTTTTTCTCAGTTTGTGTTCAATCTAATGATTCATCTATTAAATGCATTCTTTGATGTAACTTAGCTTTTATTTTCCATTTGATTCTTCTTTGGTATTTTAATGGAAATACTTTCTCACTATATTTAAATGAAAATGATTTGCATCTTTAATCTGAAGCTGCTCTGGCATTAGGTTTTAATTGCTTCCTGTTCCTCAGGTTTTTTACATCACTGCACTATTAATTGCCCAGTGCTCTTCCTGTGTGAGTTGGATGTGTCCTATTCGGTTGAAAGTCCTGCTGGCAATGTCAGGGGCTTGGTTCTTATCAGATGGTTAATACTTTTAGTTTCTGTTCACCCAAGGGTTATTCTTGTGAATGTGAGGGATGTGTGATTTTTCTGATCCATACATTTTTACTGTATCTGCCCCCTGATGTGGATGTCTTTGGTACTTTTTACTTGGCTAGCAAAATACAGTTAATGAAGGTGGTATAGCTACAACCATGTTTTTTTTTTTTTTTTTTTTTT
>NW_022900950.1:25143452-25176834 GCF_012274545.1 Fukomys damarensis
AAAAACCCCCTCTGGGGTCCTTGGGTCCTTCCTGGGTCTGTTGTCGCGCAGGCCGGGAGCTCCCGCGCCGGCCGGGAGCTCACGCGCACGCCGCCGGGTGATCGCAGACCTACAACCATGTTTTTTTATAATCTGTAGGCAGAAGCTGATACTTTATCTGGAATTCTTGATTTGAAAAATTTATGATAAATCTACACCCCACTCCCTTTGGTCATAGACCATAGTCTTCCTAGAGCCTACTTCTGAACCACTGTTCATGCTTGTCCTAAGTGTAGCAATTGTTTTTGTTAGAGTCAGTCCATTAAATATACATACTGAACTTGGGATTCTTTTGTACAGTTTCCACTTCTCTACTGGAATTATTCTTTTCTAGCATATTGCTCATTTTTTTCTGTTAGAGCCTTCAACAAGTTAATCATAATTTTATTTTATTTAGTTTTGATTTTTTGAGATGGGGTCTTGCTATGCAGTTCAGGCTGGCCTTGTACTTACTTTGTAGCTCAGGATGCCTGTAACTCATGGCAATAACCCTGCCTCAGCTTCCTGAGTACTGAGAGTACAGGGGTGTATCACTATGCCTGACATACTTTTATTTTTAAAGTCTATGTCTTTAACAGTTATATTATCTAGTTCATCTCTTATTCTAATTCTGCTGATAACTCTATTCCCTAATGGGTTGGAATATTTTCTCCTTTGTACTTATGTATTTCTTGTAATTTTTTATTGAATTTAGGATATTGAATAGTGGAAGCTTAGAATAAATAGAATTTATACTTAGAAGTGGTCTGTTCCTTTTTCTGTCAGGCTTTTGGGTGGAAGGTTAAGCAAACATAGTTAGATGAGTAGGGTTTGAGTTTTGTTGCTGCTGCCATTACTTTTAGTGCATCATGGCCTCAAACACACCTAGCAATGGGAAGCTGTTGCATCTTGTGATCTGACTCAGGAACCAGGAAATTTTATCAGTTTTGTTGCTCCTTTTCAACTTGCAATCATCCTTGTATTACTGCACCATAGAGGGAAGTCTTTCCTTGCTCTTGACCCTTCACCAGCAGCAACTGTTGTTACTCAATGCCAGACTTGGGTGGGGTCATAGGTGAGCTTTGTTGTTCTGTTTCACCCTTTCCTTTTTTTTAATTCACTAAGTTTATTGGTACATTTTAGGTATACATTATGATGACATTCATCATGGGGAATTTGTACCTTTACATGATATCTTGGTTCTTATTTTTTCCCCATTCCCCTGCCCTCCCTTCAACCTTCCCTATTTACAAAGACATTGTTTCCATTTTTTTTTCCTTTTCTCACATTTATTCCTTTCCCTTCTTTCCTTTGCCCTACCCCTCCCACTATCCCATCCCCTTTGTACCTTTTCTTCCTATTTCACATTATCTATTATACATTTTGATTCTTGTTTACATTTTCAGTTTCTCATATCAGAGAAATTATTCAATATTTACACATGTGTCCTATTTCTTTCATGAGTATGGCCTCAATGTGTATCCATTTAATTATAAATGTCTCTAATTATTCATTCTTTATGGCTGAGTAGTACTCTATTTAAAAAAAAAAAAAACACATTTTTTTTTTCCAGTACCGGAAATCAAACTTGGGATCTTGTGAGACAGGTGGCAGAACCACTGAGCTAAATTCCTGGCCCAAAACCACATCTTCTTTATCTGACCTCCAATTGGTCTGTTTCCAAGTTTTAGGTATTACAAACTGCTGCTATAAATATGTGTACACATATATTGCTGTGTTATGATTCTTTTAATTCATTGGGAGGATACTCAGCAGGGGAATAGCTGGGTCAAACGGGATCTCTAATCCTAATTTTTTGAGGTATCTGCATACTGATGTCCACAGTGGTTGCACCAGTCTACACTCCCACCAATAGTAGAGAAGGATTCCTTTTTGTCCCACAACTCTGCCAGCATTTGCTACTGGTTGATTTCTTGATAGCAGCCATTCTAACTGGAGTGAGGTGAAATCTCAGCATTGTTTTTATCTGTATCTCTTGAATGACCAGTGATATTGAACATTTTTTCATATTATTTATTTGCTGTTTCTTCTTCTTTGTCTGAGAAATGTCTATTCTTTTCAGATGACCATTTCTGTATTGGGTCTTTAAATTTGGGAGGTCTGATGTTTTAAAGTTCTTTATATATTCTAGATAGTAGACCTTTGTCTGAGGAACAGCTGGTAAAAGTTTTTTTTCCCCACATTGTAGATTGTCTCTTAGCTCTCTTGGTGGTTTCTCTTGCAGTGCAGAAGCTTTTTAGTAAGATGAGATCCCAGTTGTTGATTCTATGTGCTGGTTCCAGTGCTACTGAGGTTTTGTTTATAAAGTCTTTTCCTGTTGCAATATCTTCAAAAGTTTTACTTAACTTCTCTTCCAGCCAATTTAGTGTTCCTGTTTTGATGTTTATATCTTTGATGCATTCTGATTTTAGTTTAGTGCATGGTGAGAGATATAGGTCTAGTTTTAATCTTTGGCCAGCTGAAACCCAATTTTTCCAGCACTATTGGCTCTTTTGCCAAAGATAAGGTGGCTAGGTATGTCTGGAGTTGTTTCTGCATCTTCTTATCTATTCCATTGATCCTTGGGTCTGTTTCTTTGCCAGTACCATGCTGTTTTTATCCCAATGCCCTTGTAGTATAGTTGGAAGTTGGGGATTGTGATACCCCCTACCTTATCTTTGTTGCCTAGAATTACTTTTGCTATTGTATGTCTCTTCTAGTTCCAAATGAATTTTTTGATTGTTTTTTCAAGGTCTGTGAAGTGTGCTGTTGGAATTTCAATTAGGAGTGCATTGAATCTGTATAGCAGTTCTGGAAGTATGGCCATTTTCACTATATTGGTTCTTCCTACCCAGGAGCAATGAATGTCTTCCTGTTTTCTTATATTCTCTTTGAATTCTTTTTTCAGAGTGCTGTAGTTTTCAAAGTAGAAGTCTTTGATTTTTTTCTTTAGGTTGATTCCTAGGTATTTCTTTCTTTCTTTCTTTTTTTTGGATGCTATTGTAAAAGGAATTATTTCGCCAGTTCCTCTCCCAGTGAGTCTGTTTTTCATGTACAGAAAGGCTATTGATTTTTGTGTGTTGATATTGTATCCACCTATTCTACTGAATTTAATTAGTAAGTCTAGAAGACTTTTGATGGAGTTCTTGGTGTCTTATGTATCATGTTTTCTGCAAATAATGACAATTTAACATTTTCATTTCCTATCTTTATTCATTTTATTTTTTCTCTTGTCTAAATTCTGTGATTAATGTTTCCAGAACTATACTGAATAGGAGTGGTGATAGTGGAGATCCTTGTCTTATTCAGTTTTTGATCATTTAGTATGATGTCACCTGTTGGTTTTTTGTAGATAGCCTTTTCAGGTTGAGATAAAGACCATCTATTCCAGTTTTCTGTAGTTTTTTAAAAAATCATGAATGACTGTTGGATTTTGTTGATGCTTTTTTCTGCATCTATTGAGATGATCATATGGGTTTTTGTCCTTGACTGTGTTAATATACTGTATTATTACATTTATTGATTTGTGTGTGTTGAACTATCCTTGCATCCCTAGGATGAATCCCACTTGGTCAGGGTGCATGATCTTCTTGATGATCTTCTGCATTTGGTTTGCCAGTATCTTATCAAGAACTTTTGCATCTATGTTCATTAGGGCGATTGGCCTGTAGTTCTCTTTTTTGGTTGGGTACTTCTCTTTGGGGATCAAGGTGATGCTTGCTTCCTGGAATATTGGGAGTATTGATTCTCTTTCAATTTCCTCGAAGAGTTAAAACAGTAGTGTCAATAGTTCTTCTCTAAATGTCTGGTAAAATTCAGCAGTGAATCTCTCAGGACCTGGGCTTTTCTTCATTGGTAAGTTTTTGATGACATTTTCAACTTCATTGATTAATACTGGGTTGTTTAGAATTTTTAGGTCTTCTTCATTCAACTTTTGTAATTCTTATGTACCTAGAAATCTGTCAATTTCTTCTGTGTTTTCTATCTTATCGGCATATATGTTCTCAAAGTAGGTATTGATAATCCTCTGGATTTCTGCTGGGTCCATTATAAGTTCACCCTTTTCATTCCTAATTGCATGGATTTGGGCCTTTTCTTTCCTTTTTTTGATAAGGTTGAAGGTTGAGTAAGGGTTTGTCAATTTTGTTTATTCTTTTGAAGAACCGACTCTTTGCTTCATTGAATTTTTTTTTGTGTGTGTCATTCTCTTAGTATCTTTTGCATTGATTTCTGCTCTGATCTGTATAATTTCTTCCCTTGTGTGAGCGTTGTCTTTGTCCTGCTCTTCTTTTTCTAGAAGCTTGAAGTTCAGCATTAGGTTGTTTATTTGAGATTATTCTGTTTTCCTAATATGAATATTTACTGCTATGAATTTCCCTCATAAGACTGCTTTCATTGTGTCCCACAAATTCTGATATGTTTTATTGGGATTGTCATTTAATTATAGAAACTGTCTGATTTCTTCTTTAATTTTCTCCATGACCCATTGTTTTTTCAGGAATGTGTTGGTCAATTTCCATGTTTATGAATTCTTGTTTCTTTTGTATTGATCCCCAATTTCATCACACTATGATCCAATAATATATAGGGAGTAAATTCACTTCCTTTGCATTTACTTAAATATGTTATATGAGCTAGTATATGGTCTATTTTGAAGAATTACCCATATGTAGCTCAAAAGAATGTGTAGTCTGATTTTGGGGGGTGGAATATTCTGTAAACATCTGTTAAGTCCATTTGTTCAAGAATTTGATTGAGTTTTAGTATTTCACTTTTTTTTGTCTGGTTGATCTATTTCTGACAGTGGGGTATTGAGGTCCCCCACTACTATTTTATTAGTGCTTATTGATTTTTCATGTCCATTAATGTTTGTTTTATATAGTTGGGTGCACTAGTATTTAGTGCACATATATTTATGATTGTCATCTCTTCCTCTTGGATTGTTCCCTTTATAAGGATGTAGTGTCAGCCTCAGTCCTAGGTAGAAACTATACAGCTGGACCTTAGGGGCAGGGCTTTTTAATAGGGCTTTCTGCTTTTCTTCCTTTGGCAGCCAAATTGTTCATATGTGTATCTGGACTTGGGTGGGAGTTTCTCTGTCTTCCATCATTAATTGCATTAACATTTCACATCCACAGAAGCAATGTGCTCTGTTCTGCTATCTCCACAACTTACTCCCAACTAGTATCCTCATGATTACAGCCATACTAGTAGTTATAAGGTTGTACCTCATTACGGTTTTGAGTTCCATTTCCCTACTGAGACATTCATCTTTTCATGTACTTATTGGTTACTTGCATGACATCTTTGGGGAAATTTCTACTTACATACTTGTACATTCTTAATTGATTTTGTTGCTGAGTTGTAAGCATTTTAAAAATATTTTGGATATTAAACATTTAGCAGATAAATGATTTGTAAATATTTTCTCCCATTCTGTGCATTGTTTTTTTTCACTCTTGATAGTGTCCATCAATGCACAAAAGTTTAAAATTTTTATGAAGTGTAATTTTTACTTTAATTGTCTGTGTTTTTGGGGTTTTATACATTGCCAAAATCCAAAATCATGAATCTTTTCCTTGTTTTCTTTTGAGAACTTCAAGTTTTAGGTCTTATGGTCAGATCTTTGTTCAGTTCTGAGTTAATTTCTGCATATGGTCAGCAATGACCTGAGATTTCTTTAGATGCCTGGAGCCAAGATAGAGAGGTGAAAAATTCTTCCCTCATTGTGGCTTGGCTCTGAAGTAGGTCGTTCCTGCAGTGCTAAGCCAAACATCTAAGACATTGCTTTAGCCTTTACTTTCTGCTGGTACAGAGCCCACCGATTTACCAAAACATTGTTATCAACCCCCTGATGCCAGCAAGCTGCACCAGAAATGTGGTCATCATCCCTAGAGCACCACTGCCTTATGGATGGTAATGGGATAGTAGCAGGCAAACTAAGAAGGCCCCAGTTCACTCAGCTGCTTTGTCATACACAATACCATAATTCAGTCTGTATTAGCTTGGCAGTACTATACAAAAATACCTGAAATAATTTTAAAGAGAAAAGATTTATTTTGGCTCATGGTTTTGAACATTTCAGTCTGTGATCCATTGCTTTGACCTCTGATGGATATATCAGGTGGATGGTAGTGGTGGGGAGTGTGTTTTGGAGGACAACTGCTTACATTATGAACCAGAAAGCAGAGGAGGAAGATGGATTAGGTTTCCACAATCCCCTTAGAGGATGTCCCATCTCCTAAAGGTCCCACTACTTCCCAAAAGTACCACCCTAGGTACCAAGCCTTTAACACATGAGTCTTTGGTATTTTACTGAAATCCACCTCCCTTTGCTTCATTTAATTGTGCTTTAGTGGCTATAAATTCAGATTAGATTCCAGAGTTCCCCCAAAATGGATCAGTTTGTCTTCACCAGCTTATGGTTGTTTCATTGGGGGAAACATTCCTTATGTACCTTGTTATGGCATGTCTGTGATGTCACACTTCCATTTATTTTATGAATTTCTGCTGCCATACTTTTAATTTACTAGAGTTGTACCCTGTTATCTCAATGCTCCATTTTTCATAACTATTTTTGTTTCATGAAAATTACATCCTTTAATCTCTGAGGATATTAATTGTACTGGGAGGTTTGGGCTGAAGATTTTTTTTTCTGCTCCTGAATTCTTGTCCTCTGATTTTTTTCCACTGTATTATTATTTTCTTAAAAGCATCCCTCAAAGTTCTGGTTGACTGTTGATATTTAAGAATAGCATAGTAAAAGTTGATTAAAATTTGCACAACGGAGGACTTGGACAGACAGACTTTCCCACAGGGGATTGGTTGGGATTTTGTCATCCCATTGAGGACAGGACTTCTCACTATTTAGGATGCAGTTACTGTAGCTCCATTTTTGAGGACTGCTGGACTCTGTATTCAGCTGTACAGTGGACCCTTGATGTATGAACTTAATTAATTCTCAAAGGCTGTTACAAGTTAGTTGTAAATCAAGACTATTTTCCCCATAATAAATAATGGAAATACCAATAATGGATTTGGAACCTCCCAAAGCACCCCTTAAGAAACCTTTTTTTAATAACAAAAAGTGTTGTATAATGTGCAGAATTTACCAAAAACAGCAATAATTTTTCTAAAGTATTCACCATAAAGTTATAAAATGTGCCTAGTTTACTAGAAACAACAATTTCATGCTATATTCATCATTCAGGTTGACATCTTTAAGTTGCAGGAAGGGAAGATGAAATGGAAAGTGGTTATTGTTTAGAAGGAGAGTCCCCTTCCATAAGAACATCAGGAATCTGACTCTCTGGTGGCGTTTCTCTCCTTGGGAGAATCTGTAGCCCACAAGGAGCTGCTGCTGGTTCACTAGGTCTCAACCTTTTCAGAACTAAAAACTGGTCTAAGGTTGTCTGTTTCTGTCTTCACATTAACACTGTTCTATAGTATGACATGATATCACATTGCCATTAAGCAAGTGAATGCAATGATTGGCCTTTTTTCTCTCTGGGTGGGTCTTCTTTGCAGATGTTCATAGCTCTGTTCACTTTTCATCATTTCCTTTTTTTCAGAAGAAGAACTTTGCTGCCCTGATTGTTGATACTCCCCCTCTCCTTCAGAAAGCTCCTCAGCTGCCATTCCCTGTTGCTCAGCCAGAAATTGCGGAAGTTTCTCTGTAAATAATTCCTCTGAGTGTTCCTCCACCAGTTTCTCAACATCACTATTGTCTACCTGCAAGCCTAAGGACTCAACTATAGTGACAATCTCATCAACTACAGGGTCAACTGAAAGCTCAGGGCCCTTTACACAGCCTTAAAATTCTCTCTCTTGTATAATTTTAGGCCATACTTTCTTCCAGGTAGATCTAGGGTCCTTAGAGAGACATTAACCCAGGATTTTTCAACTAACCCTTCATAAGAAAGGATATCAAAATGTTCCTTCCAGAACTCTTTAAGGGCTAAATCTGTACCTGAGACCATTTGGAAGCACTTCAGGAACAGTTCCTTGGTGCACAGCTTCTTAAAGTTAAGTATAACCTGCTGGTCCATAGGCTGCAGTAGTGGAGTTATATCAGGTGGAAGGAACTCAACCAAGAGCCGTGGGAATTCTTCAGCCAATTCTTTTTCCAAATCTCATAGGTGAGCAGGAGCATTGTCCATGATGAAGAGACACTTGAGTGGTAAACCTTTGTTGTCTTGATAATTTCTTAAGAGTAGGACAGAAAAGCCTCCCTGGTCCCCTCAAGAAAAAATGCTCTTGTTACCCAGGCTTTTGCGTCAGATTGACACATGACTCCTACCCTATTCTTCATAACTTTGTGTTTTCTGAGCACTCTAGGGGTCTCAGAGTGATAAACCAAGATAGGCTTCATCTTGAGGTCACCACTCACTCGTATGGCACATAGCAATAAGTTTAGCCTATCCTTCCTGGGCTCATGGCCAGGGATTTTCTTCTCTTCCTGGGTAATGTATATTCTCCTGGGCATTTTCTTCTAGAAAAAGGCAGTTTCACCTCAGTTGAAAATTTGATGAGAGCAAAAGTCATTTCTATGTGTCTTCATTTGGAAGTGGCCCTTTTATTAGTACTGGCTGCTTCACTATGCCTAATTATGCTACAAACCTGTTTTCACTGTAAAATTGTGAAACTACCTTGGCATGAAAGGTTTCACCATTATCACTCATTGATGGATTATCCTTTACAAGATCTACCTGTATAGCCCTAGCTTTTTCACAAATTATAGACTCAAGTAGGCTATAACCTGCCATGTGCCTCTCGTTTATCCACACTAATGTGTAATAATTGCCTTTTTACCTCATCTGACACTGTTGATCATGACTTACTAATTTGAGTAATGCCTGTAGCAGCACTAGTTTCCTTATACAAATCTTTTCTTCATAAAATTGTCAAGGTGGTAGATTTTGACATGCTGTACATATTAGCAAGATTAGTCACACAAACACCATTCTCATATTTCTCCACACTTTCCTTCTTCTTTTTATTTGTGATTGCTTTCTTTACTTTCCCTCCCTTAGCTTCTTTTTTAGCTTTTTTGGGGGCCATGTTGATAGCAGTAATCATAACGATTATATAAAGCACTGACCAAAATTATGTCTACAAACACATACATCTGGGCTTAGCCTGACACCTATGCTTACACAGGCTTTTCTGGCCTTGCAAGTCTTTGTTTACAACCACACAGGTGGCCGACATTTTGAGGTGTAATTTAAGACTTTGGACGTAAATTAGGACTAAAATTCCAGTTGCAACCCAAGTTGTCTGTATGTGAGGCTTGTTGTAACTCAAGACTCTACTGTGTTTCTTGTCCACAAGGCTGGAGCCTCTCAAATTCAACCGCACCAGAGAATCTGCTACCTCCCTCAGAGGAGAACAGCAATTTCCTGCCCTTGGCCAGATCTTGTTGATCTTCAAACAGACTTTCTCTTGGTCTCCAGCCCTGCCCTGCCCAGCCTCTGCCTCAGAGGTTCCATCCTTACAGGGCTCTGCCACAAGTGAGCCCATGTGCAGGCAGTGAGGCTGCAGCCTCAAGGGGCTGCTAAGGCAGCCAGCACTCACTCGTCTCTCCACTCCCTAGAAAATGCTCATGTATCTCATGTGCTGCTTTCTTCTCCCTGATCTCCACCCTTGGGGATTTATACACCAATAAATAATTCTGTGATCATTTTTATGGTACATGGAGAGAGATTTTTAAAATGCATGTCAGTAGTTCAACTATTTCTTTAATACTGTTGAGATGAAGACAAACTGATAACACTCATAATAAGTGAGGCAGGATGAGACTAGACACCATAATCTGGCAACTTATGGATTGGATGCATACCTTGTTTGTTCTTTGTTCTGAGTGATTGGGTTTTTTTTGCTTTGAAAGTAAAGTGTAAAGAATCAAGAATGATTTCACAGACAGGCTTCAGCTTAGTATTCAACAAAAACCACCTACATGAAAGGACTGATTATAATTCATTTCTTTCTCTTTTTTGATGGAAACTATACTGCTTAGAAAAAATGTGTATGTGTATGGGGGTTGGTCTCCCTTACTCCTTATTGTTATTCAATAGTTTATTATATAAACTCTTCCTGTTATTAATACAATAGATATTAATTAATTAAGATAGCAAAACTGAAATTCTATGTGACATGGCCTGGCGAGCTGTCCACCCTTGGACATAACACAGCAGGGAACATTATTTACAGGCAGCCACAGGAGACTCTGGTGTAAGGATTATACTTTTTGTGGCCTTGGGCAGCCAGACAAGGGGTCTCACTGAGCTGCACCCCAGGAGTGAAAGTTGTTTCAGCTCCTAGCCCAGGACAAAGAAATGAAGTGCAAACGAGGCTGCACTGAGTCTTCTAGGAGTGGTGATGCCATGAATATAACTTTCCCCTGAAAACGAAGGCTGGTTCCGAAGAGAAGGGTCTTCTGGGACTTGAAGATTCTGTGCTTTCACTGGTGAAACAAAGGCAAATGGCCTTTGCTGGCCTAGAGGGCAGAGTGGCTGTGGCCTGGGTTGCAGAGGCCCGGTGGGCCCAGGAGTCCTGCACCCCCAGCGGAGGTGTGGGGTCAGGCAGCCCGCAAAAGTCTGGGCCAGGAGGAGCCAGGCTTGCGCCCTCCCACTGGGGACGATCTCCAAGGGTGGCGGGCACATGGCTCCCTGCGGTTCCCAGTCGGCATCGTTATCAGGCTTGAAGGCCGCAGCTGTCTGGGAGTCAGCTCCAAGAGGCCTTTTGTGCACAGGGAGCGCACTCGCTCCTGCCTCCTCTGGCTCCAGTCCAGCTTCCCCCGCTCTGCTCCCAGGCACCAGCGCCAGGTCTCGCCTCCCACCCGCTGACGCTGTTTTCTCCTTTCAAATGAGTCAGGGACGCCCTAGGTGCTCCCGTTTTCCCGGTGTGGCTGAAGGGGGCTTGCCCCGGCCACAGCCACAACACCCCTCCCCTCGTTCCCAAAGACTGGGACAACTGCTCCTGGTGTCCTCCCTGACTCTCCTCCACGCTGCTCTGCTCGACTCCAGCGGTCCTGCAGTGCTCTTTCTGGCTCCCACCACTGCAGACGCCCAAGCTGCCTCTTTAAAGAAGGGAGGGGACACCCTGGGTTAGCTAAAACCGGCAAGGGAGGGAGCTGGGCCTCTCATTAAGATCCCGGCCCTACAGTTTAACCTTCTAGAAGATTCCCTGGTTTCAGCCCCACCCCCTCACTGGATCTTTGCTAAGACAGCTGAAGGTGTCTTGAAGCCACCAGTCACAGGCCTGTAGCTGCTGTATAAGCAGGGCTCCAGCAAGCTTCTCAGATTAGCCTAGGAGAGCTCCCTGTTAAAGAAGACTCGTTTTGGCAGTCCTGTAGCCCAGCTGGTGATTTATTTCTTGGGTACTGTGGACTCTGAAAGTCCCAGCATTAGTATGGACAGGATGATTGGTTATTACTGTGAGAGATTGGTTGGCAGGGGGCAGGGGTCGTGGGTGGCCAAGAAGGAAGGAAGGGACAAGTAACAGACAAATCCAGACTATCCTTGTGTGCCACCCTAGGAGGTACAGAGTGTGCACTTGTAACTATCTCATGGTGCTCCACTACAGCTCTGTGACTCCAGTGGGGCAGACATTATTATGCCTATTTATAGATGAGACCCAGGAATGTTCAAACAGAATGCCAATCCCCAGGGCTGTTTCTGGCACCCCATTATGCCAAGGGTAGAATTCGAACCACCTCTCGGTGGTGGCTTTGGGGTGTATGACATAGGCTGCCCATAAGGAGGTGGGGTGGTTGTGTTTCTTTTGGCTTACCCCAAAGCCTAACCCATACTAAAACAGGCCAACAAGGCCATCACTCCAGCGCAGGAGGAGGCACAAATGGGTCAGTGTCACAAATGGTGAATGTCAAGGGCTTGCCAGATATTGTACCTGGACCTTTACACTCAGATCCTTACAGAACCAAGCAGAGTAGGCAGAGTTGTCACAGTTACAGTTTTAGGAAAGTGAAGCTCAGAGGAATTGGAGTTCCTAGGACCCAATGGGAGGTGTCAGATCTACCTGGCTCCAGTCTGGTTCTTCCTGCCACGCTAAGCTGTGCCCTTGCAACAACAGGGTGTTTCCAAATTAGGACATGTCTTTAGTGCTCATCATCTCTCATCTCCTGAGTAACATCAAGAAACACAAAATTCAAGGATGTCTTTCAGGTGGTTGATGCACAGAGTCTCCTCAAGGCTTTGGCCAGGCTAAAATTATTTCTACTAAAAATACAGGTCCCCTTTCTGACTTGTTGAGTTTGGTTGTCTTCTTACACTAGATTTTCTTATGAATTATCTTTGTCTTTGATGCATCAAATGGCAATGCCTCTTCATTGTTTTAAATAATTTTTAGCATTACATGTTTACAGTATATAATGCTTATATTCATTTTAGGAGTGGGCACCCCTAAAATGTACCCCTCAACACACATACTCCAGTCTCTGGATCTCCATCTCCCATTATTTTTAAGAAGACATACATCATGCTGCCTACTTATCCTTATGTTGACTACAGTCAGAGAGGTCTTGCTGGGACCTGCCCCACTATGTAATTTCTAACATTCGGTGTTTTTCCTAGTCCCTTTGATGATCTTTATGACAGAGTATATGTATCCTTGTATAAGTTTTAGAATGAGTAGTTCATTATTAAAGGCCTTTGAAATAAGTTAATATTATTGAGATTATTCTCAGAAACTATTTGGTCCATAATCGTGCAGTTTGTCTGCAATATTGTCAAGGGCCCTATATCCTGCCTGCCACACATCAGTATGGAATTAGTCGTATGCAGCTGGTGGAGCCAACAGTCTAGTGTCATCTATATATGCAGAGTTTTGGTGAGAAATAGAAAGTAGACTGTATGCAGGTAAACTTTCTTTAGTTGTATCACTTAACAACAACAACAAAACTTTCTGGTGTTGTCTTAGTTACTTTTCTTGTTGTTGAGAAAAAATATCCAACACCCCCAAATGAAAGGAGAAAAGATTTATTTACCTCATGGTTTGTAGACATTTCAGTCCATAATTAGCTGGCTCCAAGGCGGGTGATTTGGAAGACAGGCATAGCAGAGGAGAAACAGTTCATGGCAGGCAGAAAGTAGCAAAACAAGCAAGGGATGACCACAGCTCTTCTATCCCTTGTATCTTATCCAGGCTACTTAGGGTGGGTAGCACTCACACCCTAAATCCTGGTGTCCATTGCACCATGAATCAATCCCAGCATCACATATTCTAGATCCTGCTACCTCTGAAAAAGCCCCAGTTATGATCACATGAGGATTTGGAGGTATATCTAGATGCAGCCATAACATGTATCTTCACTAAGACAGATTGGATATCCTTTATCCAAAATGCTTGGGACCAGAAGTGTTTTGGATTTGGGGTCTTTCTGGATTTGGGAATATTTGTATAGATAAAATGAAGTATCTTGAGGATGGAACCAAAATGTAAAGGTGAATTCATTTATGTTTCATATCTACCTTCTTCATGTAGCCTGAAGGTAATTTTACATGGTCTTTTAAATATTTTTGTGCAAGAAAGACAGTTTCATAATATGGAACTTTCCTTGTGGGGTATCATGTCAGCCCTCAAAAAGTTTTGGATTTTGGATTTTGGGATTAGTGACACTCAACCTGTAGTAGTTATATGGGTGCTGTTTATCTTAAAAATCTCTCACTCAAAACTTTAGAGCCATGTCTATTCATTCACCTCCAATCTATATAACTCTGGCATTAACAATACAGTGGAGGATCTGGCAATTATGTTACTTGCTTTCTGATGCTCATCATCCAGAAGGTGAGGCAGGTTTATAAAAGTCACTGCAGTTATGAAAGAAGGCCTAAAGGAGAAGGGCAGGGTATACTGAAACTATGGAGCAGGGAAGAACAGTAACTGAACTGATATCATCTGTCTACTTTCCTTCCATCACAGATTAGGAAACCAACTGTGCAGAAGTCAATCAGTTTTCTATATTAGATGTTCCCTATCTCAATCTTTCAGTTATAAAGTATCATGCTCGGCCAAATTATACAATTTTTACTTGTACAGAGTCTAAGGAATTAATTTGTTCAAGTAGTAATTGTAGAATTTAGTACAATGTTTAGGGAGCAAATCAAGGATGCACATGTTAATCTGTGTTTAGAAGAAAAGTTATAAAAATAAATATATAAACACTCATAAACATATATACACACATACCATATACTAGTATGAAGTGATCTCTAAGATAGGGTTCAGTGAAGATAGCATGGTAAAGAAAATTGTATATAGAATGCTATTATCTAAGAAAGGGAGAGGTATGTAAATGTACTAACATACATATATGAATATGTCTTCCCAGAGAAATGACTGACTTCAGGCTGGGTTGGGATATGTAGAAGAGGACTCTGTCACTATCTCATCATGCTCAAAGGCAACTGAGCCAGAGGATGGTGCAAAGCCAACGTATTTCAGGATGCTGACGGCAACAGATTGAAACATGGCAAATATTTTGTCACAATTTCACAGTGATACTGCAAATCATTTATTAATTATTTTGAAAATGGATGGGTAAGGGGAAGTTATTAAACGTATCTTTCCCACAGAAAGAGAATACCCAAATGTCATATCCAATAGAAGACCCAACAGCACCTATGAAATAAGCCTGCCAAAAAAGAGTGAAACTGAGTCCAATTAGGCTTCCGTATCTAATATCAGATTATAGGAAATACAGAGAACAGAGGAACATGTACAGTGGCACCATAAGTACATTATTGGGAAAGCAATCAACAAACTACAAACTCCAGCAGTCTTTGGGGGTTAATAGGAAGAAAAACAAGGAAAAATGTTAGAAGGGATTCTAGATTAAAAATTACTTAGTAAATCATAGTGCATGGGCCTTATCAGCCCTTATTCAGATAAATAAAATGTCAAAAATTATAGTATAGACTGAGAATATAGCCTAGTGGTAAGGCACATGCCTAGCATATGTGAGACCCTGGGTTGCATTCCTAGCAGATCAACAAACAAACAAATAAATAAAATTTTAAAATCATAGTTCAGTAAAGGAAATGTAAATACGCAATGGCTACTAAGTGATGTTGAGAAAATATTAAAGTGAGATGGTGTTGTTTTTATTTAAGAGAGAAAGTATGTCTCTAGAAGTATTTCTGGATAAATTAATATGATGTTTGAGTCTTGCCTGAAAATACTCTGGGGGTGGGGGTGAAGATGGGGGAGGTTTACAGAGAATACAGAATTACTCACGTCAGCTGTTAAAGCAAATTGATGAAAATGTTGGCTTCATTAAACTCTGCCCTTGTATACAAGTATTTTGAATTTTTTCAGAAGAAAATATTTGCACAAATTGAAGAAAAAATATAATATAGCGAGATACATTATGCTTCAGTGACAACCACTTTTTTTTTGGTACAGCAGGGACTAAACTTGGGACCTTGCAACTGTGAGGAAGGCAGCAGAACTACTGAGCTAAATCCCCAGCCATCTTGATAACTTAGTGCCTAATAGAGATGAGAAACCAGAGATATTTGGGTTTCTACTTCACAACAGCTAACAGCTAACTACCTCTGGCACTACAAAGTTTTGCACTGGTCAGTAAAAAATTTGTCCTCACTCCTAAGAGATTTTTTTTTTCCCAAATAAAACATTTAAAGATGAGGAATCAAGATTTCAGTTCTGGCCATGGCGGGGTAACTGATGTAAGCTTGGCCATCTTGTAAACTGGGAAAACTGTAAGAACGAGCAGAACAGGTTATGACCTTGGGAAAAGTGACACGTTGTCATGGCTCCCAAAACCTTGGCTCTCTGCATGTGAGGGCTTTTCTGCAACAGCAAGGGAAGTTGGATCCAGAGGAAGGGCAGTCTCCCTGAACTGAGCAGGCAGAAGCTAGAGTGAGGGGTGGAGGTGGCAGGTGGAGGACTACAGAGCACAGAACTGGAACAATAGAGGAGGCAGCCCAAGAGTCACTGGCTTCCTGATGGTTGGCAGATCTGTGCAAGACGAGACTGCAGGCCTGGCAAACAGCACGTACTAAGGAGCTGAGACACAAGTCATGATATCCCAGGCAGAGGCTGGTGCTCTGCCACACCCTGAGTGGGGATGCCTTCCTGAGGCACTCAGAGGCACTCAGTGGAGACCCCAGAAAGGTCATGCCTCAGGAGAAAGGCTGTGTCCTGGAGTGAAGGGCACACCCTATGATTAAGTTCAGAACCAAACAGGATCCACCTAATGAAGTATAAAACTACACCTGACAGGACCACAAAGATTGCTGCCAGAACAGCCCTCCACAGCCTTTAATAAAAGATGACATAGCCCACATTTAATACAAAATATCATCCACAATGTGAAACATTAAAATTATAGACCTGTGGAAAAATGGGCAACTGTGGTCTATAATACAGAAAATTGGCAGTTAATAGAAACTGACCTCAGGATGATCTAAACAAGAAAACAAGAACTTAAAGAATAAACTGAAGCTGAGGCATCAAAACTGATGGTGAGGTAGAGATTTAAAAATAAAACCTGTGTGTATTCAACACAAGCAGATCTATGCAAAAGAAATGCTATGTGTTTTGGATGGCCGGAGGAGGATTGAACCCAGGGCCTTTACACTAAGCTACATCCCAAATTTTTTAAAAGTATTTTATTCTGAGACAAGGTCTCACTAAATTGCCTAGGCTGGGCTCAAACTTCCCACCCTACTGCTCAGCCTTTTCATAGCGTGAGGATTACAGGCATGCATCATCACCATGCCGGGCTTAAATACAGTTCTTCAGAATAAAGGTAAAAAACACAAGCTGGAAATGTGGATTCTTGGAAAGAAATTAAGGAAAGAATGAACACAAAAGATAAACATGCATGCAAAGATAAAAGAATATAATTTCTTTGAAAACAACTTTTTGTTGTACAATGATAACTTTATTTGTTTTTTGGTTTTTTTGAGACAGGGTCTCACTATGTAGTTGAGACTGACCTGGAACTCACTATGTAGTCCAGGCTGGTCTTGAACTCACAGCAATCCTCCTGCCTCAGCCTCCTGAGTGCTGGGATTACAGGCATGCACCACCATGCCTGGCCACAATGATAACTTTATATTCCAGGGTTTTTCCATTATGCAGATGAATATGGTAAGAATGACACAAAAGATGGGGTACATGTGATTTCACTATTGTAAAAATCTTACATTTTTGTGTTAAATGGTATATTATAAATTTTAAATAGATACATATTGTAAGGTCTAGAGTATTCACTAAAAACAGAATCTAGGAATTAAAATGAAATTTTAAGAAAAACTGGATTATTCCAAAAGAATGCAGGGCAGGAACAACTAGGGAACAAAGCCAGAAGATATGCAACAAAATAGTAGACTAAAACCCATCCATGTAAATATTATGTTAGTGTAGATGGATTAAACACTCTAAAAGGCAGAGATTGTCAAGCTGCTGAAAAAAAGTCCAAATATATTCTATCTAGATAACATGTGCTTTCAGTATAAAGACAGAGCTAGTAGACAGGAAAGGGAAGGGAAAAGACTGATCATGAAGCAATAAACACAAGGCATGTAATGTGGCTATTTTAATATATGACAGTAGACTTAAAGAATAGGGGTGCTAACAGTGATGGTGACATTTCCTCAGGCTGACATAATAATCCTAAGTGTGCAAATGCCTCAAAATACAGCTTCAAAAGACAAAATGTGGCAGAATTAAAGAGGACTATAGATAAATCCACAATAATAGCTGGAGACTTTAAAAGGCTCTCAGTAAGTTGTGGAACAAGTAGACATGAAAACCTGTAAGGATACAGAAGATATTACACTATCAACAACCTGAACTAATAAACATTTATAAAGGATGTTACCATTTTTCAGCTAAATTCCACTACATATTTCATAATAAAATGTCTCAAAATTCAAACAGTTGAAATGTTATAGAATATAAATGGAATTAAACTAGAAACCAATAAGAATAAGATATCTAAAATATCCCCAAATATTTGGAAATCAGATAATAAATTTCTAAATAACCCATGGGGCAAAGAAGAAATTGCAAGGAAGTTAAGTGATATTAAAAGCACAAGATATGAAAATATTTAAGATACAGCTGAAATGAGGCTTAGAGGAAAAGTAGAGCTTTACCATTTATAATACAGAAGAAGAGAAAGTCAAAATAAATAAAGAACCTAAATTTCTACTCTAAGAAGCTGGAAGAGGAGCAAATTAAATCCAAAGATGTAAAAGGAAAGAAATGGTAAAGGTAGAAGAAATGAATGGACTATAAGCAAACTGTAGCGAATTGATAAATCTCTAGCAAGACTGATCAAGATACAAAGAGGGAAAACAAAAACTTCCACTAATAAGAATGAAAGCTGACTGGCCAGGGCTTTAGCTCAATGGTTCCACCACCTGCCTCACAAGCACAAGGATCTAAGTTCAATCCCTGGTACAAAAAAAAAAAAAAAAAAAGAAAAAAAAACTGAGCCATCATCACAGATCCTATAGATACTTAAAGAACCATAAGGCAATATTGCAATATTGGTACTTTATGCCATTGTTGTTAACAGTTTAGATGAAATGCATGAATAATTTTAAAAATAACTCAACAAGTGCGACAAAGAAATGAAAAATTTGAATGACCTTTATTCTATGAAAGAAATTCAATTATGAAAGAAATTGTACTGTGAAGTAGAAGAAGAAATATTACCAATCCAAAACAAATGCTTTACGAAAATAGAAGGGCAAGGGAAAAATGCCCAAGTTGCTTTATAATATTAGCCTTATCCTGATACCAAAATCAGAAAAAATTGCAGTAAAATAAAATTATAAACAGAATTACTCATGAATGTCTATGCAAAAATCTTTGCCAAACAATGGCAAATTCAATTGGACAATGTATAAAATGGGTGAATCTCAATTATAGTTTAAAAAAAACTAATGTGATAATGTTGATGCAAATGTTTTAAATGATCCACTTAAGGAGCTGGGACTTAGCTCAATGGCACCATGCTGCCTCCAAAGTGCAAGGTCCTGAGTTTGATCGCTGGTCCAAAAAAAAAAAAAAAAAAAAGCCACTTAAGTTTGAGGAACTGTTGGGTTAAAATAATTTATGTATTAAAATATAATTAACGAATGGCTAACTATTAGCAATATACAAGAGAAATTGAGTTTTACCTTAATCTTAACAAAGTGAAATCTTAAATTCTAAAATCCTGTTCGTGAATCTTGAGAAAACCTCTGAGTCTCTGCCTTTGTTCTAACATGTTGGGATTGCACAAGGGAGAAACAAGATCACAGAAAATATACAGAATGTGCTTTATCATTGTTAGAATCATAGAAGGATAATGGAAATCTATGGGTCTGATGAACAATAAGAACTACTGTTCTTATTTCTGCAGAAAATTTCAATATCCTAACTAGCTTATTCAAAATAATACTTTAAAATATGGTGTTTTTTTTCTTTAAAAAAAAGCCAATTTTGAATTTGGATTCCTTCCATCTGGCCAGCCTGGTCAGATCTTTCCAATCTCTATTAATCACTGCCTTCTCATGATGAATGAATGCTTGGTCCTGGATTTAAGTTTACTGAATACCTGCCTCTGCAACAATGACTTACAATGTGGTTATGTCTTGATAAAATCATTGTAAGGTGAATATCTCAGTTGAAAATGCATATAAGTCACTCAACCTTGTGAACATAATAGCTGAACCTACCCTAACTTAAACATGCTCAGAGCACTTACATTAGCCTGCAATTGGAAATCATCTAACACAAAGCCTATTTTATAATAAAGGGTTGAATATCTCATGTAACTTTTGAATATTGTTCTGAAATTGAAAAAAAAAGAATGGCAATATGAGTATGGGAGACACATAGAGTGTTTTGTAGATACGATAGAATGTGAAAATACAAAGCACAACATCAAGATAACAATGTTAACACTGAACACTGCAAAGTGTCAGATGGTCCTCCTGATGATCACTGGGCTGATAGAGAGCTGTGGTCACTGGTGCTGCCCAGTATCATGAGTGAGGATCAGAGTGTATATCACTGGCCCAGGAAAAATTCAAATTCAAACTTTAAAGTATAGTTTCTACTGGATGCATATCATTTTCACACCATTATAAAGTTGCATATTGTAAGTTGATCTACTATAAACCAGAGACCACTACATTTGGTATTCCTAGATGGCAAAGAAATATGACATATAATTCAACAAGTTTGAGGAAACAACACAAATGTGTGAGGTAAAAGATTCAGATGAGTTGGTATTAATTCTACATGCAGTAGGAGTTCACAGGATAAAGAAATCTATGTGTGCCCAAGGTGTTGATCCATGTGTGGTGACTACAATAATGTGCCATGTAGACTTCAGCTACAAGTGTGTCATTGACCAAGGGCCCAAATACTGTGCTCTGAAATCCAGAGTAGTGTCTGCTCCAAGACAAGGGTGTCTGTGGGTTGCTCTGAGCTAGTGACAAAGCAAACAGCAATGTAAGATGTAACTTTCCTGCCTGTCTCCTTCCCTCAGGGTCGTATATGTGTCTCTCCCATCTTCCTTGGGCTCCCTCCTCATTTCTCTCATACGTATTTTTCTAAATAAAATACTTGTATGTGCAATACCATCTGATGCCTGCTTCTCAAAAGATCCAAATAAACAAAATAAGTTTTAGGCAATTAAGACTTAGGCATTGCCTTCAGATACGGATAGGGAGAAGTTAGAGGGCAGGGCATTTAGGGTCATGGAAAAACTTGACCAAATCATAGAGGCAGGTCATGGACACATGTCTACAATGGATAGAGAGGGGCCAAATTGGAGAGCCAAAGTACCCATTGGGGAAGTTTGGGAAATATGACGTGGGCTAGACTGTGGAGGGCACTACAGTCTTGTGTCAAGATTGGATTTGCAGTAATGAAAATGCTTGAGGTGCTTAGACAAGGAAATGGTTCCACAAGAATAGTACTTTAAGGAAGACAGCTGGTAAAAGTGGTACACAGGTATAAGAAATAGATTAAAGTCAAGAGATATGGGAATCAGGATAGTCAGCTAGAAAAGTAGTTCAGTGATCTGGGTCTGTTAAAGAAATTGCTGAGTCAAGGTTGGGAGAGAGAGAGAGAGAGAGAGAGAGAGAGAGAGAGAGGGAGGGAGAGAGATTTTATAGGAAGACCAGCAGGTCTTGACACCTGGGTGTAATGAGGCAAATCTAGATTTCTAGGATAAAGATGAGACATGAGTTAAAACAAGTTTCATGAGTTCTAACCTCAAGGAGTGGAGGAGTCACAGCTTTATCACCTGGGATGAGGAAATTGGAATGGAGGAGGAATCAATTTTTGTGAGGGAAAGCAAATGGTTAGTTCTGTTAGTGTATTTAATGCTTGATATACTAGCAATCTGTAAAAGCAGAAATGTCTGGTAGTTGTTGGGAAATCCAGAATGACAGCTAGATTGGAAGTATAATTTTGAGAATTTAGATGAGACAGTATGGATAGGGCATAGATTCAAAAGACAGAAAGACTGAGGGGACATTATTGAACTGCCTCCCTTTGGAAAGCCCCATTGGACACCGGCCCTGTTCCTGTTCCCCCACACTTAGCAGTGCTCAGGCAGCAAAATGCAGAAGACTTAGGCAGAGGAGGATCCTCCCTCCTCAGCTCAGAGGCCATAGTCACATCACCCACTTGTATGGATCTAGTCATTAAGGAGGAATGTTGGCCTTCTAGCTCTTCATAGTTCCTTTTTACATACATGGATTTTTCTTCCTGTATGGTCTCTGGGACTCACAGACTGAATTACTCTTCCATAGGCAACCTTCTGATTCTACAGCAGCCTCTACTCCTTCTCACCAAATCTTTGCCTGCTCTGTGTTCTTGTCTTCTACCGTCTGGGACTGATCTTTACACTGTATAGTCCTTTGGTGCTCCATTTTCAAAACTCTTTCTTCATTATCAGTTGTTAATTTTCATAAAAGGATCTGGTTGGGGAAGACTATGATTACGAAAATACAGAGAAGTGTGTATGAGTGACTCAGTAAGTGGGGTGATGCCTTCTGATTCAATTCTGAACCCAGAATTCATGGTGCATGCAAATGACATTGCTTCTTAAATGACACCAGCCTTTTTCCCAGTAATCCTTATGCATATTGATTTCCCAGGCAAATACTATATGCTTCTGACTATTCCATTTGACACCATCAAGATGATGTTTCACATTAAATGGTTCATTTTATCAGGTGTAACTTAATTGCTTCTTGGTTTTTTTGGCTAAGATCAAGTGTACTATCAGATATAATTTAAATCACTTGTCTATTTTGAGAAATACTTAAGAAAAACTTAGCATGTCTTACATTCAGAGCACAATGTGGGGAACTAAAGGATAATATAGACCTTTCAGGGGGTAGCTTAGAGGGTATGGGACACAAATATACACGTATACATACATGAGCCATGTGGCAAGATGCTTTAGACCTGAGTTGTTCTTTTCTTTTCCCATATTACTACTGTCAAAGAGATCTTCCTCCTTACTGATTTTCCTTGGGAAAAGATTCTATATCCATAGTGACAAATGTATCAAGCTAAATGCTACCTACCTGTATATTCTCAGGTATTTCTGCCAACTCTGAGTTTGTCTTCTCCATACTTATTTAGCTTTTATGAGATATTTTGAATTTTTACATAATCCCTAACATGTATTCATTCTGTATCCTTGTGATCAGGAGCAGTCCTTATGGAGTGCAGATCAGTGAAATCTGTCCATTCTGGAGCTGACAGCTGAGCAGTGCACCAGCCACAGTGACCATTATGTGCCTGGCCTGGGATCTCTTAGGTCACTGGAAGAGTGGCCTTTGTTTATTTGAGAAATTCTTCAGATGGATACATGGGTTAACAGGGAAACCACAAAGATTGGAGTCTCTGGAGCCCTTTTTTGCTGTCTTGCAACACACAGATAAATTCCCACATCAGCTCACTGAACGTCCATATGTGATAGACCACCACTATTCAAGCTAAAAAAGTCAATCAGCTCGACACCCAAGAACACAGTTGTATACAGAAGCAAAGAGAGAAACCGGTGACTAGAACAGCCCTGCACTTTAATTCAGAGCCAAGGGGTTGACTCCTCCCCTAGCCCTCAGACTGGAGCCCATGATTTAGAATTATGTGTAAAAAGATGACTAGATTAACATAGTAATGTATCTATAACTACAATGGATAGAAGAATAGACATATGTGGGGTTTGACCAGGCTTATCAGGCTGAGATGGTGAGGGTGGCAAAATTGACAACTATAATCTGGGCCTGGAATGAAGAGAAAGCAGCCGAACACACCTTACCTTGGAAGCCCCTGAAGGCCTCCCTATATTACAACATAGCCCAGGACCTGCAATGGTGAGTCTGTGCTGCCCACAGCGGTTATGTCTAGAGTCATATATTTGAAAGACACAATTTTTAAGTGTTAGAGATATTTTTAACATGAATACAATTATTTTCATGATATTTTAACTTGAGTCATATCATGAAGGAAATCATATGACACGTTAAGGAGGTTATGTTATCCTGCTAGCCATGAGGAGCTGTTGAAGGTGATCTGTTGTGGGTTGTTTGTTTGTTTGTTTATTTGTTTTTTTGAGGGATGATCCCTGAGGAGTAGTGCCAAAGATAGAGGAAGTAGGGGAGGCCTGGAGCTATGGAGGCCAATTAGGGTTTTTTTTAATGATATTCCAGGAAAGAGGGTGAGCATCAGCTGTAGGGTATCAGAGAAGGATGTAGATTTACTTAGATTGTTATTAGGATAAAACCTGGTGACCAGGGCCTGGGGATTTAGATCAGTGGTTCTCCCACCTGCCTTGCAAGGGCAAGGACCTGAGTTCGATCCCCAGTACCAAAACAAACAAACAAAACCAAACTGTTGACCAATTAGACGTACAGATAATGGAAGTTGTCCCGGGCAACTGAATGGATGGTGGTGAACTCTAAGATGGGGATGAAAGTAGGAAGGGGCTGGAGAGGCAAGGATGAATTTGGACTTTGATGTACTGAGTTGGAGCAACTTGGGAAACATCCAGGTTGGGATATAAATACAAGAAATTGATTTGGGAAGGAGCAATGAACAACTGGAGGTAATTTCATGGGTATAAATGAGAAGCTCTAAGAGGGAATGTATGGAGCAAGGAATGGAAGGATTGCTAATAGGGAAGAACTTAATAAAGAGGATGGGAGAATTCATTAGAGGCCTGGGAAAATATTTAATGACATGGATCTTTGGATTAGAAATGTAAGTAAAATTTCCTACAGATCCAGAGTTTCTCTGTTAAGTGATTTATCTCCATCTTAATCGTTTTAAACCATTCAATTGTTTGTATTTAGCGCCTTTAATATTTTAAGTTACACCAAATATTTTTTGCACGTAGATGAAGTATACATTATAAATTTTACTTTCTTTCTTCATAGGTTTAGAATTTAGCTTCTGTTCTTGAATTCTGAAGAAAAACTTATGCTGATGTCCTAGTATACTGATTTTTTATTTTTAAAAGCTTACTGCACCCATTTAGCTTATATAAGCACCATTTTGTCAAAAAACGGGATATTTTTTCAATTTTAATTTTTTATTAGTACATGTTTGTAGTGCACAATGATCACATTCCTCATGCAGAGTTGGTACATGTACATAACGCATCTAAATTTTTTTACCCTCTCCCTCTTTCTTCCTTCCCACCATATCGCTTGGCTCCCTTCTCATTTGTGAAATATCTGTCGCCCTATTTTCTATCTTTTATTTTGCTCTTTATTTGTGTTTGGGGTTTCTCATATAAGAAAAACCACATGAAAATTTTTTCCCACATTGTAGATTGTCTCTTAGTTCTGCTGATGGTTTCTTTTGAAGTACAGAAGCTTTTTAGTAAGATGAGATCCCAGTTGTTGATTCTATCTGCTAGTTCCTGTGCTATTGAGGATTTGTTCATAAAGTCTTTTCCTATACCAATGTCTTCTAGAGTTCTGCCTAACTTACCTTCCAGCAAGTTTAATGTTTCTGTTTTAATATTTAGATCTTTAATCCATTTGGATTTTAATTTAGTGCATGGCGAAAGATAAGGGTCTAATTTTAATCTGTGGCAGGTTGACATTCAGTTTTTCCAACACCATTTATTAAAGAGGCTATCTTTCCTCCACTGAGGATGGTCAGCTCCTTTGTCAAAGATGAGGTAGCTGAGTACATCTGCATTTGTTTTTGTGTCTTCCAGTCTGTTCCACTGATCCTCAGGCCTATTTCTTTGCCAGTACCATGCTGTTTTTATCACAGTGGCTTTGTAGTATAGTTTCAAATTGGGAATTGTTACACCTGGTGCCATGTGTCTGTTGCCTAAAATGGCTTTTGCTATTCTAGGTCTCTTATGGTTCCAAATGAATTTTTGGATTCTTTTTTCTAGTTCTGTGAAATATAGTGTTGGAATTTCAATTGGCATTGCATTGAATGTATATAGCAGTTTCGGTAGTATGGCCATTTTCACTATGTTGATTCTTCCTACCCAGGAGCAGGGGATATCTTTCCATTTTTTTATATCCTCTTCGATTTCTTTTTTCAGAGTGCTGTAGTTTTCAATGTAGAGATCTTTTGTTTCTTTTGTTAGACTGATTCCTAGATACTTCATTTTTTTGGATGCTATTGTAAAAGAAATTTTTTCCCTTATTTCTTTTTCCATGTGTCTGTTATTTGTGTATAGAAAGGCTATTGATTTTTGGGTATTCACCTTGTATCCAGATACTCTACTGAATCTGTCAATTAAGTCTAGAAGTTTTTTGGATCTTCAATGTATAGTATCATATCATCAGCAAATAATGATAGTTTAACTTCTACCATTGGAAACTGGATAAAGAAGTTGTGATTTTTCTATAAAATGGAATATTACTCAGCCATAAAGAACGAGAAAATAGATTCATTCATAGGAAAATGGATACATATTGAAGATATACTCCTAAGTGAAATAAATAAGTCACACATGTGTAAATACCGAATAGTGTCCCTGGTGTGAATAATCTGCAACAATGCATAAGATTCTAATAAGATTACTGACATTTAGAAATGGGAAGAAAGGAGCTAAAGGTGCAGGGAAGATGGGATGGGTAGGGGAAGAGTAAAAAGGGAAAAGAAAAAAATGTGAGAGAATGAAAAGATGAAAATAAAGTGTTTGTAGATGGGGAGGGGAGGAGGGGGTGAAGGGAGGGCAGAGGTAAGGGGAAAAAAATGAGAATCAAGACTTGCCATGTAAAGGTACATGATCCCAACAATGAATGTAACTGTACTGTATCCCTAAAATGTACCAATAAACTCAATTAAAGCTGAAAAAAAAATAAAAAAAAAACACGTGAAATTAAAACTTGTGTGTCTGATTTATTGTACTTAACATTATGGTCTGTTTTCCTTCAGATGACTCATGTGTACCCTTCTTTATGGCACTCTAGTGGTCTACTGTGTGTACATATCACATTTCCTTTATTTAATCATCTGTTATGAACATATAGGCTACTTCCAAGATTTACTTATTATAAAGTATGCTGCTATAAACATAGGTATGCATTTATCACTATAATATGATGACTTTAACTCTTCTGAGGAGATACCTAGAAAGGGAATAACTGGGTCAAATGGAATTCCTTGTTTTAGTGTTTTGAGGAATCTCCATAATAATTTCCATAATGGTTGTACTAGTTCACATTCCTACCAACAATGCCTATGGTTCCTTTTTCCCAGCATCCCACCAATATTTGTTATTTGATTTCTTGATAATAACTATTCTTTCTGGAGCAAGATGGAATCTATGTTTTAATTTGTATTTTTCCAATGGTCAGCAATGTTGAAAAATTTTTCAGGTATTTATTGGCCATGGGTCCTTTATTTTGGGGTTTTAAAATTTATTCTTTTGAGTTTTTATTTATTCTAGATCTTTGTCCTCTTCCTGAAGAATAGCAGCAATCCCCCTATCATTTTGTAGGTTTTGTCTTCACTCTGTTGATTGTTTCATCTTCTGTGCAGAACCATTTTAATTTGATACAATCCATTTGTTGGTTTTTGGTATTATTTCTTCTACAATCAAGGTTCTATTCAAAAAGTCCTTGCCTATACTTATGTCTTCAATAGTTTAACCTGTTTTGTCTTTCAGCACATTAAGTGCTTCTGTTTTAACATTTAGATCTTTGATCCATTTATATTTTAGTTTAGTACATGATAAGAGATATGGATCTCTTCTAGTTCCATATGAATTTTAGGCTTGTTTTCTCTAATTCTGTGAGGAATGCTATTGGTATTTTAATTGGGATTACATTAAATCTATATATCAGTTTTGGAAGTATGGCTGTTTTGACTGTATTGGTTCTGACTATCTAGGAACAGGAGATATCATTTTATATTTGGATATTCTCTTTGATCTGCTTTTTAAGAGTAATGTAGTTGTTATTTTATTTTTTATTTTTTTGTACTGGAGATTGAACTTGGAACTTTGCACTTGTGAGGCAGGTGGCAGAACCACTGAGCTAAATCCCCAGCCAAGAGTAATATAGTTTGTGTTGTAGAGGTCTTTCACATTCTTGATTAGATTGATTCTTAGATATTTAATTTTACTTGATGCTACTATGAATGGTATTGTTTTTCAAATTTCCCTCTCAGTGAGTTTCTTATTGGTATATAGGAGTGCTACTGATTTTTGTGTGTTGACATTGTATCCTGCTGTGCCACTGAATCTGGTTATTGATTCTATGAGTCTTCTGGTGGAATTTTTTAGGTTTTCTATCTAAAGGATCATGTCATCCACAAATAATGATAATTTAACTTCTTTCCCTACACATTCTTTTTATTACTTTCTCTTGCATTATTTCTCTAGCTAGTGTTTTGAGAACTATATTGAATAGGAGTGGTGATAGCAGATATCCTTGTCTTGTTCCTGATTTTAGAGGGGAAGCTTTCAATTTTTCCCCATTTAATAGAATGTTGGCTGTTAGTTTATTATAAATAGCTTTTGTCAGACTGAGATAAAGTCCTTCTGTACTTATTTCTTCAGTTTTTTTATCATGAATGGATGTTGGATTTTGTCAAAGGCTTTTTCTGCATCAATTGACATGATCAAGTGATTTTTGCCCTTGCTTCTGTTTATGTGACATGTTACATGTGTTGATTTGTACATGTTGAATCACCCCTGCATCCTGGGGTGAACCCTATTTGGTCCTAATATATGCATATAAATCTGAGTTGGAAGATTTTCTTTCATGGCTTAAAATACTTCAAGTTCTCCTGGCCTTTAAGGCTTGTGTTGAGAAATATTCTGTAATTCCAATGGATTTACTTTTATAAGTGGCTTGTTGCTTTTCTACACCGGCTTTTAAGATTCTGTCCCTGTTTTGGTTATCTAGGATTTTGACTATAATGTGTTGTGGAGAGGTTGTTTTTTGATTGTTGCTATATGAGGTTTTATATGCCTCACTTTATCTGTACATTTAATTCTTTTCTTACAGTTGGAAAGTTTTCTGCTATTATTTTTATAAAGAGGTTTTTATGCCATTTGTGCTGTCCTCTGTCATTAATTTCAATTAATGTTAGTCTTTGTATCATCTAGCAGCTGTTGGATTCCTTTTTCATGTTCTCATGTTGTTTTTAAGGTATATCTGAATAATTTGTTCCTGACAGCAGCCCTATTTTCTAGTTCTGATACTCTGTTCTTATGCTGGTGGCTTCTACTGTCTATACTGTCAATAGAATTTTAAATTTCCTGGATTTCTATCTGAAACCTTTTCATGGACTCTAAGTCTTTGCTAAACTGGTCATTCATGTTTTGTATCATTTTGTTGATCTCAACTGCCTTTTTATTAGTGTCTTGTATAAACTCCCTGACTGTTTTGTTCATTATATCTATTATCTGTTTAATTATATCTTCTTTGAGGTCACAGAGCTTATTGATCTATTTTTAAATCTCCTCTGTTATCCTTTTAAATGACTCAGCTGTGTGGCTTTTGCCCCCCCCCCCCATGCCCTATAGATAAACTTTGAGGGAGTTGGGAGTTTTGAGAGATATTTTGCTGCCTTGTCTTCTCACATTTCTATTTTATGTTTGTTTTGTTTTGTACTGAGGTTTCTGGGTGCTTGTAGTGGAAAGATTTTGCTACTAGAATGGAAAACATTTAGTGTCTGATTTTCAGTGATGGACTCTGGGAGTAGCTGATTATTGGCCATTGCCTCTGTCCCAAGATATGACCACCTGTTAATTTGGGAGAGGAGAATGCAGTATAATTGGCCCAGCATCCAGATCTTTGGGAATTGATTGCAGTATTTTCAATGACACAAAAGTAATCTTGATATCTCCATACAGAGAGCAACAGTTGTGTGATCCTAGCAATACCAAGTAAATCAGCAACAAGAACATCATCCAATACAAACTGGATATTGACATGCCAAAATAACCAATAATGTACTACCCTTAACCATAGAAAAGAGATCTATAATTATAGTATGAACACTACAACATATCAAATATTGACACGTAGTAAATATCTACTAAATGTAACAACTATGCTTCCACTAACGGAAAAGAATTCAACAGTAATAACAGAGTTATCTAGTACTTTAAAGATTAATAAAGCTTAGTGGTTACACTACTAATAATATGGGGGTGGGGAATGAGAGAATGAAGAAGAAAATTTTAAAAAATTAAGCAATGAAAGATGAGGACAGAAAAGAGAGATAAATGATTCTATTAAGAAGTAAAAGAGGGCTGGGGATTTAGCTCAGTGGTTCTGCTGCCTGCCTCACAAATACAAGGACCCAAGTTCGATCTCCAGTATTAAAAAAAAAAGGAAGAAGTAAAAGAATATTAGTAGAATTAGATAAAGATAACAGAAATGAACAAACAAGAAAAAGAAGATAAAGGAAGAAAAGAGAGAAAAAGAAAAAATTAAAAGAGAAAAAGAAAAAAAGAAAGGAAAAGAAAAATAAATCCTAGAAATCCCCCACAAACCACTGAGGAATAAAGAAAAAAAGGAAAGAGAAATCCAAGTACAATGTGCGTGTATAATAATAATTATTATTTGGGGATAGTCCTGCTATGTAGGCCTGAAATATTTATGTACATTTTTGAATAAGTGGTTTATTTCTAGGATTCACAGTTTTGGAATCTAGGAAATCATGGTTTTCTCTGCCTATATAGCCTGAGGCTTGTGAGATGCCCTACTGTTCCAAAGGCCTCTCTGTCTGTTTACCCTCAAGCTGTGGCAACCATCTAAGCTGAGGTGTGTCTTTGCTCAAATTGTTAGCTGGGGAAAGGAATCAGATCACTGGTTTCTGCTGTACATAGACCACAAGATGGGGGCTCAAGCAGACTGCTGGACTTAATGCCAGCACTTTCAGATCCAGACCCATTGTTTTTCTTCCCTGGTACAGAGGATCAAACTCAGGACCTTGTTGTTGCCAGATAGGTGGAGTGCCACTAAGCTACATCCCCAGACCTAGATACATTTGCCTGGCCTGGCTTCTTGACACTGAGGTTGGTGCCTGTGTCCTTCCCAGCTGGAGCTTAAATTTCTCAAGCATTCTAGGCTAGCCCCCTCCCTGTACACAACTGTCTCCTGTGGCTGTCTCTTACCCAGTCCCTGTGGGAGTTGTTTTTTAGTTGTTCTGAGTCTTGGTCTTAAATAATCAATCCCTTTCCTGAAATGGCACTCGATTAAACACTCTCTGGCAATATGGCAGGTGTTGCACTGGATTCCCTGTTTAACTGTTGCCTGCTGTGTGGAAAGTCACCTTGATGCAAAACCCCACCCTGATTTTGTGTTTGCAATAGCTGTAGATTCCTCCTGCAGCCAGCACTGCAGGCTCAGTCTGTATTTCTCCATGGAGTGCCTGGCCCTGATGGCTTACCTTGTGCCTGCAGAGGCAGGTTCCCCTTCTGGGAGCTGGGGGTAAGCTTCCAGACTGCTTTGTTCTTTTATCTACATCGTAGTCCATTTCTCCAACTTCTTGGTGATTTCTGATTTTCCTGTCAATTCCTTTCTGACTCCTGAAGATCTACTTCTAGCCAAGTTGTTACTTTTCAAGTGCCTGATTCTGGGTCTCAGAGAAGTTGAATTTTCATTGATCCACCATTTTCCCCATTTCTAAACATGATTTTTTAAAAAAGCAAACACCAGCAACATTATGTAATGGACACCTTTGCTTTCCAGTACTTCCCATATTTCCACTTGGAATTTTTCAAATTTAACTAAATTTAGCCAAACTTTTTTTCTATGTGTATTTGTAATCACAGTGTGGTTGCCATGTTCATGATGTCTGTTTGTCCAACAAAAATACTTGTGTTCCTCTAGGGACTTTTACTTTTCGTTATATGTAGTTTTAGATATGGCTGATATTGATCTGAAATCTCACCACTGCATATAGTAGTAATACAATTTCTTCCAGAAAGAATTCAGTATTCTAGGTTCACAATGAAATAGGACTTTATACTGCTTACTGAATGGGCGGAATGCAAGGAAACCCCAACAGCTACATATTACTTGATGATCTAATACATAACGCAGTCCTGTGGCAGATGCTCCAGTGGTTAAGTTCCCTGTGATGGTTCACATTGAGCAATGAACTTAACTGGACCCTTTACTAGGAAGAAGGAATGAAATGACCAGATATGTGTTACATACCAGTTCTTAGGCTGGAGCCACTGCTTTGAATGGTAAAGGACTTGGATGAAACATAATTGGAAAATTGGAGGCAAGGTAGCCTAGGAAAGAGATAGTAGCTAGAATTCTTAGAATAGATAAAACATGAAGATATATGATGTAAGCAAGTTAACCAGTCCTCCCCCCCCCCAGCCTGTGCCTGAACTTTACCCCCTTTCCTCCCTAGTTAGTTTGTTCAAAGTGATTAGTTAACCAGCACATAGTTTACCTCATGGTTGAGATCAAAGGACAGGACATATCTTGCCTTGTGGTTAAGAACAAAGGACATGTTATACTATGGCCCTAACCATAAGAATAGGAATTTCCTGCTGGATCCCTAAAATTGGATTTTAATCTGTCTTGCAATCTACTTCTGTACCCTTATGCTTGCTCAAAGATGAGATCATGACGTTCTATTGTGTGGCTTTTCCCCTTACAAATGGTTCACCTTCTTCCTGCTTGATTGGTACCAAAGGGAGTTAAGAGCAGAGACTCATCCTTTGGTCACTGGCTGTAAAGGACTTTTAATTTGAACATTTTTGTGGCATGATTCTTTTCACCGAAATGGCTATAACATATACACATTCCCTGTGAATGCTCACCAAAGTGGTGCAGAGGAGGCGTTTAATGATCGAACAATTTGGGTGGTTTAGAAGACTCAGTTATAGTGCTGCCTAGAAGGCAGTACCTAGCAAGGCTAGATCAAATTTCTCTAGGTGGCTCATATACTTCGAGTTAGTATCCATATATGGTGCTCTTCTCCCCATAACAAAGATCTCTGAGTCCAGGAATCAATGGATGGAAATGGTAATGGCACCACTTCTCATTACCCATGGTCATCTACTATTGAAATTTTAGCTTCTTGTTCCTTAATGCTCTGCTCTCCTGAAAGTCCTAGTCCAGAGGGAGGATACCTTCATACTAGAAAAAAGCAATGCTTCCATTTAACTGGAAGTTAAGAATACCACCCAGCAACTTTGGGTTCCTCATACCTCTGGGTCAATAAGCAAAGAAGGGAACTACTTTGCTGGCTGGAGAGATTGATCCTGACCACCTGGGGGAATTTGGCCTACTATTCCACAATAAAAGTAAGAGAGTGTATCTGGCATAAAGGAGAACCCTTAGGGCATCTCATAGTGCTGTTATGGAAAACTATGACCCAATTCAGGCAAGATTATCGATAGCCCAAATCTTCAGGAATGAAGATCTGGGTTGCTCTGCAGGTAAAAACCATTAGCTAAGGTGCTCAATCAGGGAAAAAAAGAATACAAAATGGGAAGAATGTGGCTACAGATGTCATCTGTAACCCTGTGAAGAGTTACAAAAACTAAAATTGTAATAATAATGGGTATTTCTTATTTATTTTGTTATGAATGTTAGTGTGTATATATATATAATATATTTATATTTATATTATATATATATTAGGGAAATATATTAATTTTATTCCCTTTCATTCCCTTATCATGTAACATAGGATATATTAGTTTTATAGGATTTAAATATTAACTTTTTATCATAGTATTTAAGTCATGAGTTATCAAACAGATAAATAAAAATCATTCAAAAATTTTGGATTTTAGGAAAGTATATTTTTTATTTTATGTTGGATTCTGTATTGCATTAATGAAAAAATGACCTTGTTGTTTTTGGGAAGTAAGTATAACTTAAATATATCT
>NW_022900950.1:25176864-25196752 GCF_012274545.1 Fukomys damarensis
ATATGAGTGTCAGGTTGAGGGATGGACCTACAATGGCTAGTTTTATGTGTCAAATTATCTAAGCCACGGTGTCTAGATATTTGGTCACACATTATTCTGGGTGTTTTTGTGAGGGTGTTTGTTAGTCAGCTTTCCTTTACTGTGACACAATATCTGTAATCGACTTAAAAGAAGGAAAGTTTTCTGTCCACAGTCACCTGGATCTTTTACTTTGGAACTGTGGAGGCACAGTATATCATGGCAGGAATGTGTGATAGAGGAGGTCTGCTCACCTCATGGTAGCTGGGAAGCAAATAGAGAGACAAGAGGGAAATAGAAAGACATACTTCATGACCGAGCTTCCTTCCACCAGGTCCCTCCTCTTCCTAAAGCTTCCACTGATTTCCAATGGCACTGCAGGCTGGAGGACAAATTTTCAATTCATGAACTTTTGGGAGACATCAAGATCCAAACCATAGCAGTGTATTTGGTGAGCTTAACATTTAAATTAATAGACTTTGAGAACCTTCCCAATGTGGAGGGGTCTCTGTCCATTGGAAGCCTGAAAGGAACAAAAAAGACTGGGCTTCCTAGTTGAGGAGGAAATTCTGCATCAGACAGCAATAATGGCTCCTCAATGGGGTCTCCAGCCAATATTCAGAGTCACCATGATTGTGTGAACCAGTTCCTTAATATAACCCTCTCACATAATTCCTAACAGGTTATGTAATTTCCAGCCCTCTTGTGATTTAAACTGCAACTATAACCACCATTTTGTAAAACCTCAGAGCACATGCTCAACACTGCTTGAGTCTGTTTCTCTGTTTGCAATCTTACCTCACTTCAAATAAATGTAATTTTCTTTGTTCTCAACAAGCTTGATTTTATTCTTAGTCAATAGAATCCAAATACTTAAAGTACCTTACAAATTTCATTTGTTATTCATTACTAAAAATCACCTAACAGTGGCTTCTATTCTGAATTCTCCTGCTAACAATATACTTAAAAAAAAAATTTTTTTTATTGAAGATTGCAAAGATACATGATAACAAGAAATGAAGATACTAAATAAAAATTTCAAATATACATATATATGACAGCAAAAAATGGATATGAAATAAACAAGAATTTATGTAACACAGACTAATCAAAATACATTAGTTTGATGTGATCTTCAAACATTATGTTCTTTCTCATTTTCTTATAATATTTTTGAAATAATGTAATTATAAATAAAACAAAGTTGCATATTATAGTTGGAACTGTCCTCAAAATTTTATGATTTATAGACTCCTTGGTTTTATTAATTGATAAATATCATATACTTGTTGATTGTACCACTTACATTTTCTAACAAACTTCCCACAGAAAAAAATATACTTATATTTGAAATCCAAAAGCAACTAAAAAATTCACATTTTTAAGATCAGATTTTTCTGTTTCTATTTTATTATATCCCATACTTATTTTTATTATATTTTTATAAGCATGATAGAATTTAACAACAATAGATATGTAATATTCTTCCCAAATGAATGACTGAATTAAGTTAAGTATGTAATCTAAAGAAATCATAAGTTTGCCAGAGAAACTATCAATATGCCAAATGTGCACAATCCTACCACATTCATGCCCATGTTTCTCATTTAATAGTGCACACATATATGTAAAAACATACCCCCCACACATATACACAATGCATATTTTCTACAATACAATATATACTTAGGTATAATAAAACAGTGCAGTGATGTGTGGAATGTTGGTGATTTGTATAATTTGAGAAAAAACTAATTTCATCTTTGAGGGAGTTGGAGAATTTGTAATATGTACCAGATACTAAATGATATTAATGGTTAAGTATAGTTATAATAAAATTTACTTAAAATTAATATTCATCATCAGTAGAAAATAGGTACAAAGATATATTGATAAGATAACAACATTTATCTTAACAAATTTCCAACCAAACAAGCTGTAGTGACAGAAAAGGAAGTTTGTAGAAAGCAGAGATGAAAGAGGAAAATGACAGATGGACCTTAATACTTTTCATATTACTCATATATACAGATTTCATAAATTCTCAAATAAAAAAGCAAAGAAAATGAGAACTAAAATAACTCATCAATTTGGTAGACCAACATATAGAGACAAGGATTAATGTATTGATAAATTTTAAAAATATGAAATGTAAAGCCAGAGATTTAGCTCAATAGTGCTGCACCTGCCTAGCCAGAACAATGTGCCGAGTTTAATCCCCAGCATCAGAGGAAGAAAAAGAAAAAGGGAAAAAAAAAGAAAAGAGGAAAAAAAAGCATATATGCTTTCTGACATACGCAATAAATTAAAAATAAATTATTTTGTTACCTCTTCCTCTTGAATTGTTCCCTTCACAAGGATGTAGTGAACTTCTTTGTCTCTTTCAATCAGTTTAAGTTTGAAACTTACTTTGTCTGTGAATAAGATTGCTACCCCTGCTTTTTTTTGAGGGGGTCTCCTGTTACATAAAGAAGTTTTCTGTCCTTTCACTTTCAGTCTATGGGCTTCTTTTTACACTAGATGTGTCTTATATACAACATATTATTGGATCTTGCTTCTTAATCCATTCTGCTGGTCTATTTCTCTTGATTGGTGAATTGAGGCCATTAATATTGATGATTATAACTGATATGTACTAACATTATCATGTTTTTTTTTTCATCTTCTCCTTTTAGTTTCTTGGCTTGCCTATTTGATTTGCTCTGTTGGGCCTCATTGTGTTGTTACTTTCATTGTCTTTTTCTAGGGTATTGTTTAGAATTCATTGTAGTGCTGTTTTGGTATTCATAAAGTTTCTCAGGTGCTCTTTATCATGGATATATCTTATTTCCCCATCCATTTTAAAAGAAAGTTTTGCAGGATACATCAGTCTAGGTTGGAGGTTGTTTTCTTTTATTACTTGAAATATCTCATTCCAGGCTCTCCTTAACCTAAGGGCTTGTATTGAAAAGTCTGCTGTGATTCTGATAAGCTTTCCTTTGCATGTAATTTGTTTCTTTCCTCTTACTCCTTGTAGTATTTTGTTCTTCTGTTGGGTTTCTGGGATCTTGATTATTATATGTCTAGGTGTAGATTTTTTTTTTTATCGTGGCTAGTTGGAGTCCTATATGCCTCACTTATCTGTATGTCAAATTCTTCCCCTCTGTTTCGGAAGTTTTCTATAATTAATTCTGTGAACAGCTTTTTTAAGCCATTTGCATTTTCTCCTACTACTTCTTGAATTCCTATCAATCTTATGTTATTCTTCTTAGTATCGCCTAAGAGTTGATGTATCAATTTATCATGATCCCCTACTGTTTTTAAGAGACCTCTCTTTTCACGGTCACTGGCTGCAATTTTATCTTCTATATTTGAGATTCTATTTTTGGACTCTTTCATTCTTTTGTGAACACTCTCAATAGAATTTTTAATCTCCTGGATATCTGTTTGAATCTGTCCTATGGATTCCATTTCTTTCTTGTATTGGGCATTTATTGTTTCCAATTCTTTCTTATGCTGGGCATTCATGGCTTCTATCATGGTCCTGAGCTCATCTATTTTCCTCTCAGTTTCTGTTCTAGAGTCACAAATTATAACTTTCATTTTGCTTGTCATCTCTATGATTATCTGGGAAATTACTTCTGTTTTATTTCTCTAGAGCCTGATTGATCAATTTTGTTACTTTCTGTGCTTTGAGTTCAGGGTGTCCCGATGATTCACTGTCAGACTTTTCAGCCTCATTTGCAACATTATTTGCCATTGGTGAACTGGAAGTCTGTCCCTGTATCTTGCTTAAGCATTTTCTCATTTTTACTGTTGTTGTTAGTTTATCCTTAGTTTAACCTTTAGATTATTACTTAAATCTTCCTGATATAGTTGGGCTGCAGCCAATGGGTCCCTAATGACTCATAGACATTCTCATTTTCATAATACTGAAGAAAACAGCTCATTGAATCAATCACAATCCTTTATCCTAATTGATACAATCAGCACCACAATATAATGAAGCACAATTTGCAAATTGACCACTTATGGTAGTCATCAATCTAGCACCTTCAAACCATGTGAATTTAATTAAAATCAAGAAGCAATCCAAAATATGCTTATAGTAAATAAACTTTTCAATAAAAATATTTACCATTTACAATGGGGGCTTAAAACAAAGTTAAGACAGGAGCAGTAGATAAGTATAAGAATTAGAGAAGGTTTCATATGAAGCCAAAAGACGTAGAATGACCAGACAATTGTCAGGAAATTGTTAAATTTAAAAAGAACAAATAAAATAGAAATATAGTAACCCTTGAGTGAGGTAGAATAACATAAGAAAAGAACATAAAAAGAAAAAAATAATAAAAGAAGAAATCTGAATTAGGACAAGAGCAGAAACAAAAAGAGATGAGGGATACCATAGTGGAGTAAGAGACTGAGTTAGAGAGAAAAAAAAAAGAATTTGCAGAATAGGATGAAAAACAGAAAGAAACAAAGATGAGTTTAAAGGGCCTCTTTCAGACTATATCACTGCTGTCATAATATACAATATGTGCTGCCATTTGCAGAGCCAAGTCCCCTGATCTCAGCTACCTGGTGGTAGAACCCCACAAAGCAGACTGAGCTCTGGCTGCAAGGCCCAGACTGAGTTCCCCGACCTCCTAAGGGTTGAACTCCATTCAGTTCTACTATAAGTTTCCCCCATCACTTCTTTAAAGATGTTCAAAGTTGAAAGTGCCAGAAAATACTCTTTATGACCACCTCTGCCTCTACAGAGTAGGTCCAAAGACTGGTACAATCAGGAGGTCTAAAAGTGCAAGGGAGAAGGTTGGGGGGAGTTCAGAGGTGCCTGCGCATCTACCTTTCTAGTGCTGAAGATGGTGGCAGCAGTGCCAGCAGGGGAGGGCCCAGCAGAGAAGACACTCTGGCACTGAAGATGTTGGATCACAGCCAGCAGGAGAGGGTATGGCTGAAAAGACCCTCTGGCACTGAAGATGGCGGATGCTAACAATATATCTTTTAAAGTTGAATCAACTTTATAAGTTTAGTGGTCACTTTGAAGAGGGTGGGGAATAATTTTTTTAAAAAATACTGGAATGAGCATCTGAAATGAACAGATATTTCTCAGGTGGAGAAGTAGAAGCAGCAAATAAATATATGAAAAAATGTTCAGCATCACTGGTCATTTGAGAGATGCAGATGAAAACAACACTGAGATTTCACCTCACCCTAGAAAGAATGGCTGCTCTCAAGAAATCAATCAACAACAAATGCTGGAGGGGTTGTGGGGAGAAAGGAACCTTTCTGCATTGTTGGTGGGAGTGCAGACTGGTGCAACCACTGTGGAAATCAATATGGAGATAGATCAAACAACTAGAATTAGAAGTCCCATTTGACCCAGCTATTCAGCTGCTGGGTATCTTTCCAAAAGAATTAAAATACCACAGCGACATATGTGAAACCATGTTTATAGCAGCACAGTTTATAATAGCTAAATCTTGGAAACAGCTCAAAAGCTCATCAACTGGTGAGTGGATAAAGAAGATGAGTTTTTTTTGTTTGTTTTTTGTTTTATAAAGTGGGGTACTACTCAGCCACAAAAAAGATAAACTTGAGACATTTGTAGCTAAATGGGTGCACCTTGAGGTCATACTCATAAGTGAAATAAATAGGACACATATATGTAAATGCCAAATAATTTCTTTGGTGTGCAAAATTGAAGGTGTAAATGAGAACCAAAATGTATAATAGATAGTGTTAAATAGGAAGAAAATGTTTAAAGGAAAAGGGGAATGGGGGGGGCAGGAAAATGGAAAGAAGGGAAAGAAAAAAATTGAAAGAAAAAATGGAAACAAAGTTTATGTATATAGGAGTGGAGGGGTTGAAAGGAAGGCAGGGGAATGGGAAAAAATAAGAATCAAGATATATCATGTACCGGTACAAATTCTCAATGATGAATGTGATCATAAGGTACACCTACATGTACCAGTATACTCAATACAAAATTTTAAAAATAATGGATTTGATGCAAGGACTAAACCTAAAAACAAACACAACGGCAAGGTGGAAAGGAAAGTTGAGGTGCCAAGAACAAGACAGGATATTACAAAAAAAAAATAAAAATCACTTTCTTTTTTAAAAATTATCATTTAAATGTAATAACAAATCTCTCCCTTTCTACAAGTTCCCCTGAGGCTAGCTAGGGAACTGCTGTGGTGTGGGTCTCAGATGTCTGTCAAAGGCCTCTGTGTGGAGGCTTGCTTCCCAGCCTGTGTGGCACTAGTGGGAGGTGGTAGAATCTTAAAGAACTGGGTCTAGTGGGACTAATTTAGGTCATTGGGAAGGCTCTTGAAAAAGAATATTGGGACTGTAGCCCCTCCTTCTCTTTTGCTTCCTGACCACCATGAGGTGGCTCCTTCCATTACATTTTGTGTTACTACAAGAACAAAGGCAATAGGGCAAAGTGACCATGGACTGAAACCTCTAAAAACATGGGCCAAAATAATCCTTTCCAGTTGGTAAGTTTATTTGTTGCACATATTTGTTACAATAACAGAAAGTTGACTAACATAAAAACCCACTAGGCTGGAGGCTGAAGAATAGATTTGGAATGAGTTAAAAAAAGCCTTCATATTCTAGTGCTGGAACACTGTCATCAGAGTAGGGCTTTGGTGGCAGGGACAAAAGTGAAGATTTTCATGCATGTAGTAAATAAGAAATGTCCATAATGGGTCAGGATGTAGCTCAGTGGTGCCATGCCTGCTTGACAAACACAAGGTCCTGAGTTTGATCCCTCGAATTGGGGGGATGGTCAGGGGCACAGGGAAGATAGAAGAAATGTCAATAATTCTTCCAAGATCTCTTATCTACTAAGCCATATACAAAAATTCATCAGTAGAATCTCAACAATCAGGTGTTTTCTTTCATAGCTACTATGTGATGAGAGAATTTGAGTTGATGATGCCATGTAAAGATTTTAAATGCATCAAAGTGATATAGGAGGCAGGGTGTGACGCAGCCAGCTGGAGAAATGGGCAGGACCTGTCAATTTCAAGATCCTGGGACAGAGCCAGGTGATTCTCAGGACCTGTATATAGAACTTTTTGGGTGATCCCATGAGACATGGATGGCATAAAAGAGATCAAACACCAGGAGGGGCCTGCCATCATGACTCTTTGTGGTAGTGATTCAGGGTGCAATTTAATTTTGTTTTAATCTTTTCTTTTATTCTTCCCTTATCCCTTCACCCCTCACCTTGGAAATAAACTTTTGGCATCATTTTTAGCTTGTCTTGTCCAGTTCTTTGTTTGAGACAAGAAGGACCTGGGATACTTTTGTTTGATGAGCTATTTTTATAGGAAGTACCTGACAGCATAAGTACATTATTAAGAAAGTACAAAGACAACATGTAGAATGGGGAAAATATTGTAAATCACATTATAAGATGGTAGGAAGAGCTATTCCAACTCAACAACAGAAAGAACAACAACCAAAACTGCTATACAGATTCACTGCAATGCCAATTGAAATTCCAACACTATATTTCACAGAAATAGAAAAAAGAATCCAAAAATTCATTTGGAACCAGAAGAGACCTAGAAGAGCAAAAGCCATCCTAGGCAAGAGACACATGGCAGTGGGTATAACAATTCCCAATTTGAAACTATACTACAAAGCCACTGTGATAAAAACAGCATGGTACTGGCAAAGAAACAGACCTGAGGATCAGTGGAACAGTCTGGAAGACACAAAACCAACTCCAGGTGTACTCAGCTACCTCATCTTTGACAAAGGAGCTGACTATCCCCACTGAAAGAAAGATAGCCTCTTTAATAAATGGTGTTGGGAAAACTGGATTTCAACCTGCCAAAGATTAAAATTAGACCCTTATCTCTCACCATGCACTAAATTAAAATCCAAGTGGATTAAAGATCTAAATATTAAAACAGAAAAACTAAACTTGCTGGAAGATAAGTTAGGCAGAACTCTGGAAGACATTGGCATAGGAAAAGACTTTATGAACAAATCTTCAGTAGCACGGGAACTAGCGTAAAGAATCAACAAGTGGGATCTCATCTTATTAAAAAGCTTCTGCACTGCAAAAGAAACCATTAACAGAACTAAGAGACAACCTACAATGTGGGAAAACATTTTTTACCAGTTGCTCCTCAGAAAAAGGACTATTATCTAGAATATATAAAGAACTCAAAATAATCAGCCCCCCAAAATATAAGGACCCGATTCAAAAATGGGCATCTGAAATGAACAGACATTTCTCAGATGAAGAAATAAAAGCAGCAAGGAAATATATGAAAAAATGTTCCACATCACTGGTAATTTGAGAGATGCAAATGAAAACAACAGTGAGATTCCCCCTCATCCCACAAAGAATGGCTGCTATCAAGAAATGACACGATAACAAATGTTGGTGGGGTTGTGGGGAGAAAGGAACCCTTCTCCATTGTTAGTGGGAGTGCAGACTAGTGCAACCACTATGGAAATCAATATGGAGATACCTCAAAGAACTGGGAGTAGAGGTTCCATTTGACCCAGCCATCCCTCTGCTGTGTATCTTTCCAAAAGAATTAAAAGAATCATACCACAGTGAAATATGTACAGCAATGTTTATAGTGGCACAGTTTGTAATAGCTAAAACTTGGAAACAACCCATTTGCCCTTCAGTTGGAGACTGGATAAAGAAGATGTGGTTTTTCTATAAAATGGAATACTACTCAGCCATAAAGAATGAGAAATTAGATTCATTCATAGGAAAATGGATATATATTGAGGATATACTCCTAAGTGGAATAAATAATTCACACATGTGTAAATATTGAATAGTTTCTCTGGTGTGAATAAACTATAATAGTATATAAGATCCTAAAGAGATAACTGACATGGTGAAATGGGAAGAAAAGGGCTAAAGGTGTAGAGAAAGTGGGAAGGGTAGGGGAAAGATAATAAAGGAAAGAAAAATAAATAGGAGAAATGAAAAAAATGGAAATAAAATGTTTGTAAGTGGGGAGGGGAGGAGGAGGTGAAGGGAGGGCAGGGACAAGGGGAAAAAATGAGAACCAAGACCTGTCAGTAAAGGTACAAGATCCCAGTGATGAATGTAACTGTACCATATACCTAAAATATACCAATAAACTCAATGAAGAAAAAAAATGAGCAAGCATTTGAATAGACATTTCTCCAAAGAAGATATACAATTGGCTAATAAGCACATGGAAAAAAATTCAACATCATTAATTATTAGGGAAATGCAAATCAAAGTCACAATGAGATGCCTTTTCACTCCAATTAGGATATCTATAGTAGGTAAAAAGGGGAGGGCAGAAATAAGAGTTGATAAATGTGTGGAAAAACTGAAATTCCCTATACATCAATGATGGGGATGTAAAATGATACAGTCACTGTGGAAAAGTTTGGAGATTCTTCATAAAGTTATAGAATTACCTTGTGACCCAAGAATTCCACTTCTAGAGATACACCAAAAACAAAAACTTATGTAGCACTACATATTATAACCCAAAGGTGGAAACAGCCCAAGGATCTGTCTATAAATGAATTAATCAAACCAGAACATGCATACAATGGTTCTGACATAATAAGAAACATTTGATGTATGCCCCATATCCTGGCACACAGTTCCCCAATCCCATGAAAACTCCAAAGGAATAAGTAAATTTTTGCATGCTAATGAGATGACTGGTAGCTGGAAGCTTCTTGACAGCCTCAGGGTGTGGCCAGTTGCCAGAGGAACTAACTCAATGATTATAGGGTTGGAATATTCAGCCCCACCTTGAGCCTATGGGGAGGGTAGAGAGGTGAAGGTTGAGTGTTGAGCTCATCACTAAAGTCCAATAATGCAGTCAATCAAGCTTCCTAAGGAGACTTCCTAAGACCTCAAAAAGATGGGTCAGAGGGTTTCTGAGTTGCTGGGAATGTGGTGTGGTGGGGTGGGATTGGGTGCAGAAATGCACAGGCAGAGAAGGTATTGAAGGTCTGCACTCCTTCCTACATCTTTTGCCCTAGGTCCTGGGCATCTCTTGCATTCAGCTGTTGATGAGTTGTATCTGTTATAATAAATTATAAATATTAAGCTTTTTCCTAATTTTTTGAGGTGTCCCAGCTCACTACTGAACCTGAGGAGGTATTGTTGCAGAAAATTTGAGTTCCTAGCCAGTGAGTAGAAGTACAGGAGGCCTGGGTTCAGAGTGAACTCTGATAGCAAAACAATCTGTTGGGACCCATCTTTTCAGTGCTTCAGGCCTGAGCTACTTGGGGTAGTGTCAGAGTTAAACTAAAATGCGACATCCAGTTGATATGAACAGAGACCCAGAGACTTGCTTGTTGAGAAGAAAAAACAAAAAACAACACATTGAGTGTCAGAAATAGTTCCTTTTTAGTGAACTATTATTTAACCAAAATAAAGAATGTACTGCAAGACCGTCACATTAAGTGAAATAAATCTGACACAAATGGCATTCATACACATGCTAAGACATGGATGAACCTTGAAAAACATAGGCTAAGTGAAATAGTCCAGACCCCAAAAGACAAAAACTATGATTGCCCTTATAAAAGATAACTAGTGTAGGTAAATTTTTAGAGACAAAAATAGAGACAGGTGCAGAGAATGGGTAACAGACAGGGAGTGTTTAATGGGCACACAGTTTCAGTTGAGGGTGATGAAAATGGATTGGAAATAGTGGTAATAGTTATACAATATTGTGGATGTAATCAATGCTACACACTGAATCTTACACTTCAAAAAGTGGCTAAGACAACAATTTTATGTTATATATGCCTTACCACAGTTTTAAAAAGTTAACAATGTAATATTCCTTAAAGTGGGTGAATTGTATGGTGTGTAATTTATATGTCAATAATTCTATTTTAGACTTCAAGATGGTGGAGGGTGATGGAGATGTACAAAAGAGGGTACATTACTAGCTGGGAGGCTGTGTGGTTATGCCAGGGAGACCTGACCAGAGAGAGCTCTTGACAAGGGTGGAGGGGCACCAGGGCACTTCCCAGCCCTGCTGACCAAGTGAGCACAGCCCTCCCCAGCAGAAGAGTGCTGAGCCTATGCCCTGAGTGCCAACTGCTGCTCAACAGAGGGGCCACTGCAGAGGAGCCAAGGAGCTGAGCCACAATCCCCACCTATACCCTGTCTCTGGATGCTGGGCCCTGAAGATACCTGGACCCACACCACAGAGGTAGAGGGGGTCATAAATGACATTGTTCTGAGCTCCAGAAAATAGAACCGAAAGAAAGAGGGCCACTCTGAGGCTCCTTGATGAAAATTGAAGCCCACTGGAAAAGTCAAGAAAATCTCTGGAATAAAAGCACACCAGACCACTGTAGTTGGTAAGTTGGAGGAATCACCATCTCCCATCAGACCCTGGACTATCTTCAAGGGAAGGGCAACTGGAGTGTGCTGTAGAACCTTGTAGAGTTCAACTCAGCAGGAGGTCAGGGAGCTCCACTTGGGCCTTGCAGCCAGAAATCAGCCCTAATCTCAGCTGACTGCTGCTGGCTTGCTGAAACTAATTGAATTAGATCTGCATACTGCTGCCCACATTGTCTACTGTTACATTGGAGACATACCCTGAAGGAGGCCTTTATTTTTACTTTTTATTTTCAAAGTTTTTTTTCTTATTTTTAATTTTTTAAGTTTTGTTCTCTTTTCAAATCATTTTTTCTTCTCTCTCTCTCTCTCTCTCTTTCTCTCCCTCTCTCTCTCCCACCTTGTTCTTCATCTCTCTCTCTCCCTTTGTTCCTGTTCTTGTCCTAATTTGTATTTCTTTTTTCTTTTTCTTTTCTTCTCTCTTTTTGCTTCTCTCAATTGTCATTAGTTTTAAAGGAAAGTGAGTGGATGTTAGGTTGTTCTGTTCTTGTCTTTGCTCTTTTGTTCTGTCTTTTCCCCTGTCTTCAATAGTTTCCTAGAGTTTGTGTGAACTTCTTCTGTACACTAGCCTCACTTCTAATATTTCCCTATACTTCTACCTATCTATCCCTCTGTCTCCAAGTCCTCCTAAATCCCCATCCTGAAAGGTAAAGTTGCTATATAGAAGAGTTTATTTACCATAATCATATTTTGGACTGGTCTATGATTTTGACTTAATTCACATGGTTAAAGATGATAGATTAATAACTACCACAAATTGTCATTTTCTAAGATGTTGTTGATGCTATTGTTAATGCTGATTGTATCACTTGGGCTAAGGTGTTGTGATTGATCTAATCAGTTGTCCTTCCTGTTATACTGAAAATGAGATGGTCTCAGAGTCATTAGAAATTCAAAACCTAAAGACCAGCTATATCTGGAAGACACCTCTGAGAAGCAATCATTCCATAAGGGTTCTAAATACAAGTATCAAATATACTCACAATAAGCAATACTGAAGTATCAACCCAGGAATTAAACTAAAAACACTACCAACAACTAAAACATGAATGAGAAGACACATAAGTAAGGTGCAAACCCAAACTTCCAACTCACTAAAGACAAATTCTGGGGGAAACGAGGTGGAAAAGTCTGATAACCACATGGACATCCTGAACTGATAGCATAGGAAATAACAAAAGAGATGAATGAGGCTACAGAAAAATGCAAATACAAATAATTTCCCAGATAACCCCAGAGATAGTGAGCAGAATAAAAAATATGAATAGAGACTCTAGAACAGAAACAGATAAAAAAAAAAATAGATGAGCACAGGACCATGGGTCTGTCTCTTAGTGGGAATTGAACTGAAACAAAACATTAAGAAAGTTACACAAAGAAAAGTTTTTTGCAGCAAATACTGAGACCACAGGAATTATTTCCAAAGCAGCGACTCTCCAATGTTAGGTAAGGAAGGCCAAGTTATCTGAGCAGAGTATGCGTATTAAAAAGGGGTGAAAGAGCCAGATATGATTATGTATATCTATAATCTCAACACTCTGGGAGACTGAGGCAGGAGAGTTGCAACTTTCAGCCCAGTTTGGTCAATTTAGTGATGATCTCTCCCTCTCTCTCTCTCTCTCTCTCTCTCTGTCTCTCCCCTTCTCTCTGACATGATATCTCAAAATAAAAAAATAAATAAAGGGATGGGATGTAGCTCAGTGAGAAGATCCTGGGTTAAATTCCCAGTACTATGAAAAAAGGGAGGTGAGGAGGAGTGCAGGTGCAAGTCTGACACTGTGCTCCCATTGAGTCCCACATTATAGAAATGAGGCTTTCCACTTTCCCCCCAGGGTGGAGATTTTAGCACTAAAATGAGGCAATATAACCTAATGGTCACTGTTACACTCTTTCTGATGTCCTAGTTTGTGAGGACTGGTTTTGGCTGGTTTAAAACTATATATGGTCCTTATCTCTCCAAAGAATCTCTGAAAAACAGGTTAAGAGGCAGTTTGCTGAAAAATAACTTTACAAAGAAAACCACCTATAAAGAACAGGGCTGAGGGCTGGGGATTTAGCTCAGCGGTTCAGTGGCCTGTCTCAAAAACTCAAGGACCTGAGTTTGATCCCTGGTACTTCTGCAATCCTGAGTCACTGTTTTGCTAACACCAACAACACAGCAACTGCCTGATACATATTTTGACCCTAAACAATAAACCAAAACTGTTAACAACAAACAAAAAACTACCCCTTAAGTGACCTTACAGCCTCCTATTAGCAGTAACTCATATTTCTTCTACCTCCCCATACTTTAGAAAGCAAATGAATTAAGTTAATGTCCATTCATTGGTATTGATTGTTGTCATAATTTTTTCTTTCCTAGAAAAAAATGGCTTTTTAAAAAATGGCTTAGTTACCAATGTGATGATAAATTTTCAAAAAATCAAAAATCAAACAGTTGGGTCACATTTCGCACAATGATCATAAAAAACAGAAAACAATGAAAATGTTGAAATGGTATTCACAATAACTTTCTGAGAGCTCAATAGAGTTATGTAATGATGTAGATTTCAGACATATCTTGGGTCAAGTCATGCCCCAAAAGAAATATAGACATGTATACCAGTTGTCTTCTCACTTAACCCAGTATTTTGTTAATTATAGATTAAAAATATTTACAGAAGAGGTTAATATTGATTCTAAATATAGGTGGTAAGTGGAAAAAGTTTAGGTTTTCGGTAACACAATAGGGTGTTTATAATCTGTGACAATTTATGGTGTATTTCAAAATGATTAGAATAGCCCAACATTTTCCAACATACAGAAATAATAAGTATTTCCACCAAACAGTTTCTCTGGTGTGAAAAACTATAATAGTACGTAAAATCCTAATGAGATAATTGACAATGTGAAATAGGAAGAAAAGGGCTAAAGCTGTAGGGAAAGTGGGAAGGGTAGGGGAAAGGTAATAAGGGAAAAGAAAAAATATGAGAAAATGAAAAAATGGAAATAAAGTGTTTATAAATGGGGAGGGGAGGAGAGGGTGAAGGGAGGGCAGGGACAAGGGGGAAAAATGAGAACCAAGACCTGTCATGTAAAGGTACAAGATCCCAGTGATGAATGTAACTGTACTGTATACCTAGAATGTACCAATAAACTAAAAAAAAAATGATAAAAGAAATAATAAGTATTTGAGGAGATGGGAATGCTAATTACCCTGCTGACCATTACACATTACATACATGTATTGAATTATTATACCTCATATATATATGTACAGATATTTTGTGCCAATTAAAAAGAACAAAGAAAAATAAAAAGCATTTGTAGGACAATAAATGTAATCATCTTTCAAAAAAGTTGTGAGTCAAAAATCTATTTGGCCATCAAGAACTTAAATAAAACTAATAAGGTAATAAAATATCATTTGATATAACAAATGGTATTCATTATTATAATACCCTAATTAATAGTATACATTGTTTTAGGTAGTATTTTTATTTGTGTGTATTTTCCTAAATTAACCTTGAAGTAAAAATAGAGGGCTTCAGCTTTGGAAGGTGTGTCAGGTTTCCATTGCTATTGGAAAGTACTTGAAAAAAATCAATGAGAGAAAGGAGGAAAGATTTATTTGAGCTCATAGTTTCAAGGTTTCACTCCATGGCAGCTTGGCCCCATCACTGCAGGACTGAGGTGAGGTCCAGGATCATGGCAGGGAATGTGTGGTGCAGCAAAGCTGCTGACTTTGTGGCAGCCACTCTGGGTCCAAGAACTAAATATACTCTTCAGAGGCTTGGGCCAGTGACATGCTTCTTCCAGCTGGGGTGCACCTCCTCATAACCCTTTCAGCTGTGACCTCATCAATGGGATGATCCGCTCACCATCCTGATGCTCAAATCACCTCTCTAGGCTCCACCTCTGAGCATGGCTGCATTGGTGATCAAGCCTTCAGTTAAAGACTCTTTGGGAGACATTTCTTATTAAACCACAATGTAAGTATGGGAACTTACACTTGTCCTTCCTTAATGTATCTTGATAGATTCGATGCAATGTTCTAATTTATCTTAGTATTTTAAAATTTTCAATTATATTATTTAATATATTCTCTATGCTTTTAGCTTCATGGTAGCATTACCTGGTGGCTAGGGTACAGTTGAAGGTCACATTAAGCTGAGCTCAAATTCGAGTTCTGAGCCAAATGTGATAGCACACACCTATAATCCTAGTATGCTGGGAGTGTGAGAAAAGATGATCATATTGGAGCTCAGCTTGGGCAATTTAGAGAGAACCTATCTCAAAACAAAAATAAAAAAGGCCCTGGGCTTAATTCTCACTACTGCAAAACAAAACTGCAGCTCTGCAACTTTGGTTATCTTGGTACAAGTTGTTTAGAAATGATTCTGTCCCTGATGTGTTAATGATAGTGAATTCACACTCTGGGGCTTGGCCCAGGGATCTGAAGGAGTCAGCACCAGGTTGGGGCTGTGACTTGGGAGGCAGAAACAGAAGCAGTTCGAGAGTGGCTGTTCGGACAGAAAATGCAGGCCTGAGGAGATGGCTTAGCTGGACCTCAACTGAGGAAGCCCGGGCTGTGTGGGAGGAAAAGACACTGCACCCAAAACACCTAAGCTTCCTGGAATTAGAAGCAGTGTCCGGAGTAAGACTCCTCTCTTCGATGTGGATAGACTTTATTAAACATACCAGACAACAGTCCTAGCCTAGAAATCTGGCTCTCAAGAGTACTGGCGAGGTCACCAGAAGTTAGTATACCCAAGAAAATGCTAACCATGAACCTGAACTAACAGGACATGAACTGATACCCAACACATACACATGCAGCTTGTGTGAGTTTGACTGGCACAGATTACCCCTGAGTGGAACCACTCTGGGATGGGACTCTCCACACTCAGCCCGCAGGGTCTGCTGAGGCTCAAGCTTCCTGTGCGGACACAGTAGCCTCATCTTTACCTCTTTTTAACTCACAATTAGCTGACATTCTCTCATAAAATAGGAGCGGGCCAGGGATTTAGCTCAGTGGTTGCAGCGCCTACTTTGCAAGTGCAAGGACCGGAGTTCACTTCTAGGTACAAAACAAAACAAAACAAAATTGTAAAATAGGAGCACAGCACCCTCTGTTTAGCTTTATTGTGATTACTGGACAAGGTACCATCATTCCTGATGCTTCAAGCACCCCTGGCTCTCAACCAACTGCTCTACATCCCCCCCACATGATTTTCATCCAGACTGAACCACAGTGGGTTACAAGATTTAAACTGTTCGCCCCAAGTCATCTTCTCTTCTTCCAAAAGAGGTTAGATTTCCCAGGATTCCTTTCAAGTAGGTGTGGCCAGGTGATTAACTTCTATACCATGAAAGATGAGCTGAGAGTCTGCAGTTTTGGGCAGGGCTTTTAGAGACACCTGTGAGCACCCCTTTTCACTTCACATTCATCTTCCACCTGCTCAGTTGGAGGCCAGTGATAGTGAGGCTGTAGAAATGGCAGCACCACATAGAGAAAGAGCCTGGTTTTTGGACTGTCTTGTGGAAACATAGACTATATATTTAGAGCTTGACATGAATAAGAATTTCTCTTGCCTTGGAATTATTTTATGTGTATTGGGGTGTACTTAGTACAGCAAATTGCCTGAGCCTAAATCTGTACCCACATAGTATTCTAGGAGAATGCAGAGAGGAAGACAAAACAACTGTCAAAAAATTTGAACTTTAAATAGAATGGAGTATAAATCTTGAACTCAACTGAGTAAATTTCTAAGCTAGCAACTAAACAACAGAAAAACAATTCAATAATAGGTAAAGGACCTAAAGAGACATTTCTCCAAATAAAATATTTAATGGTCAATAAATACATGCAAAGGCATTGAGCATTGTGAGTCATTAGGGAATTGCAAATCAAAATCACAATTAGATAGCACCTCACTGTCATTACCATATTATTGTCCAAAAAATCAGAAAATAACAAGTGAGAATGTGGTGGTACTGGAATCCTTCTGCATTGTTGGTGGAAATGTTAAATAGTGCAGCTACTGGGAAAACCAGTATGGTGTTTCCTCAAAAATTCAAACATAGAATTATGATCAGTATGATGCAGCAATTCTGCTTTAGGTGTATATCCAAAAGAAGGGAAAGCAGAAACTTGAGCAAATATTTGTGTTCTCAGATGCACTATTTACAATAGCCAAAGGTGGATGCAACTAAAGTGTCTGCCAGTGGGTAGATGGCTAACAAAATGTGGAATATTTGTACTACAGAATATCATTCAGCCTTAAAAGGAAGGAAATTTTGGTGCACTCTAGCACATGAATGAACTTTGAGGAAATTGTGCCAAATCAAGTAAGCCAGACAAGAACAAAAATTGTATGATTTCTCTTATATGAAGTTCCTAGAGCAGTCAAAAGATAAATAAGACAGGATGGCACACTCCTATAATTCCAACATTCCAGAGGCTGAGGCAGGGAGGTCATGGTGAGTTTGAGGCCAGCATGGGATACATAATGAATTCAAGGCCAGCCTTAACTACATAGTGAGACCCTATTTAGAGAGAGAGAGAGAGAGAGAGAGAAGAATGTAGTCTTAGAGATACATGTAGGGAATATAGCAGCTGTGTAGAATGTAAGAAAAAGAATGGTGCTTGCTAAGTGCTAGGGTCAGGGTGGGTGAGGGGTTGATGTTTGATGGGCACAGAGTTTTAGTTTTGCAAGATGGAAAGCTTAATATACTTAGTTGCATTGAATCATACACTTAAACATGGTTAAAATGTCCAGTTTCATATTATGTAAATTTTTCCACAATAAAAAAATCCTAAAAAGGATTATGTTAAAGTAGAAGAAGCCAAGTTACCTCAAAATAGTGATTAAGTACTTTCTGTAGTGGAGTGGAATGATAGCACACTGGTAAGTTGGATTTGGCTTCTATGTATGAATTGCAGTCACCATTTTATTTTAATTAACTACAGTGGCCTATAATAAGATGGACCGCAGAAGAGCTCATGGTATTTAGTAAGGCTAAGTACTGCTTAGTGGAACTTTTAGCTCCATCACGTAGTATGGTTGGATATGGTTGCAATGGAACAATCTTACTATTGACAGGAATTTGAAAGCCACTGTCAAAACCACCATTTCCAGTGACACCTGACACCAGTTCAATGAATGTGCTGTTCTTACTTAGAAGGAATAATACTCAAGTGTAGAGTTGTCGTTTTAATGCTGCAAGTGATTCTCTCTCTCAATTACAAGAATATGGATGATTTTGTCAACTCTTCTTTATTTTCCAAATTATATGCAGTGAGCAAGTCTTGACTCTATAACTATTTTAAGGAGCATCAATGGATTCAAAGCTAACCAGAAGTGTTTCTCCCACAAGAAGCTGGTGGGCACAGTATTTAGGAGACATCTCTGGCTTTATGTATAGAGGAGGCTCACATGCCCACATGGTGTCATGACAGCTTCCACATCAAGCATACCAAGATTCAAAGGCTCAGGCACCACGCATGGGACATAGCTAGAAAACCACAGTACAGGGAGGCAGACGCAGCTCAGGATCCGCCAACTGCCTCTCAGCTGCCCTTCTACCATAAGTAAAAGGTGGACGTTTTTCCTGGTATCAATTTTATTTTCTCCCCCAATTGTTACTTTGTCCCTAAGTCCCTTCCCTCAGCAACATGCCGCAGCCATGAGTGAGCAGCAGCTGCCTCTATCCTGCCTGGGGTCCCACTCCTCCTAACCACACTCCTGCCCATGAGAGGCATTGCCAGAGCAGGTGGGCACATGAGGGTGCCCAGGAGCCCAAGATCATAAAGAGCAGGTGTCTGGTCAGCCTGGAGGGTTGGTGGACCCCACACTGTGGGGCAACAGTAGCACTATGTGGGCACATAGTGCACAAAGAGAGGCAGGGCGTGCAGAAATTTCAGAGAAGAGGGCTCAAGGCACTTTCATGTACAGGCTGAGCATCCTTAACTTGAGAATCACAACTCTCAAATCCTCCAAATCCAAAGCTTTTTGAGTGCTGACGTGACATCTCACTTGCAAAGCTCCGTACCTGGCCTTGAGTGACAGGCCATGGTCGGAATGAAGGCACAATAACAACAGAATGCAGAATTACCTTCAGTCCGTGTGAGTAAGGTGTATGCGCAGCAGAAATGAGCTCTTGTTTGCACTCAGGCCCCCTAAGATACCCCATTGTGGCAAATATTCCAGAATCCAAAAATGGTATCTGCAACACTTCTGATCCCAAGAATTTCAGACAAGGGATTCTCAAACCACTGTGTGAAATGGAATTGGCCAGGAATCTCGGAGTACATGAGAGATAGCAAAGGTGAGGGCCCTTATGTGATTTCAAGTGCGGAGACACAAACCCTCTCAAGTATACACACACACACACACACAGCCTCCCACATGCTGGGATGACATGCTTGTGCCACTACGCCTGGCTAACAGTTCTTAAGAGGCCATCATTTATTATTCTAAATATATATATATATATATATATATA
>NW_022900950.1:25196839-25209772 GCF_012274545.1 Fukomys damarensis
ATATATATATATATTTCCCCTGAAGTTTATAAACTAAGTAGATTGTGCGTGTCTCAGAATGGTGTTTATCACAAAAACCCCCCGAGGACACACAGGAGACAGTGTCTGCCCTGTGGCGGAATCAGGCTGGTGAACTGAGCAGAGGTGTCCCCTCTGAGTGCAGCTGAACTCTCGCTGAAAACATCCTGTCCTAGTTTCTGCACCTTGAAACCTGCCAAGAGCTACTCAAATACTTCTGAGCTCTGACCGTTGCCTGGGGAGCAAGCTGCTGCTGCCAGTGAACCCATACACAGTGACAGGAGACAGACACTAGGGAGGTCTGTGGAGGAAGGGCACATCGGCCCAGAGGGAACAGCAGGAGGGATCCACCCCACTAGAAAGAGTGGGAGGGAGGCCCGGCCTGGCACGCACTTTCTAGCTGAGTGTTGATCAGCAAGTTACTTAACTTCTCTGAGCCTTGGGTTTGTCATCTTTAATTGAGGGCAATTGTGACTGCCCCAGGCCTCTCAGGGTGGTTGCAAAAGAGCGTTACCAATGCAGATCACAATAGAAGTTAGGGATTTATTATTATTATTAATCCTAATAACAACCTGGCAGGGCAGGTAGAGCACACAATCATTCCCATTTCAAGAGTGAAGAAAGAGGCTCAGCAAGGCCAGCATGATTCACTGGGTGTCACCAGCTGCCTGGGGAGGAACAAACTGAATCCAGGCTTTCTGATAACCCAATTTAGTGCTATTTTCTCTGCAATACAACAAAGAGAGAAGGCAGTGACCTTCTACTGACATTTTCTTATTGCTGGATCATTGTTTAATTCTAACCAAGTGTTATGATGAGATGCTTTTTTCCTCCTAAACCCTCACACACACTGAAACCGTATAGCTGTGTTCCTCATCTAGGCTCAGACAGCACAATGCCCAAGGAAAACCAGAGAAAACAATGAAATACTACAACAGGACAGCTACCTGTACTAGTGTTGGTGGTCATTGAATTAACTTTAATGACCTTCTGTGCATGTGTGTGTGTGTGTGTGTGTGTGTGTGTGTGTGTGTTTTACTGGGGATTGAACACGGGGTCTTTGCACTGAGCAATGTCTGCAGCCTTTGAAAAAATTTTTTTGCCACTTTCTGACATGAAACATAAAACACAAATTACACAAAAGCTATGTAAATTAATTCTAAAATTCTGTTTCTACCAACCCATAGCTTTGTTTAATTTGTGCTTTATGTTAGAAAGTAGCCAAAAAAATAAAACTCTATCTGTGAATTTTGGTCCAGCTCATGTTATGTGAAAAAGGTGCATGGTTTTGGAATTCCTTCCTAGCTGAATGAAGGGAGAATAAATTATTTATCTGGGCACATGCCTGGCACACAGTAGGTACTCAACAACTGTGTATTAAATATGAGTTATTCAGTAAAGCTGGGCCTCACTGCCTTTAAAATAAAGAGTACAGCTGTGAAGCCTGAAGGCAGAAGGTCTGGATTTGGGGCCTGGCTCTGCCCTTTATAGATTCTGGTTTCCTCATTTATCCTCTCTCAGCTCCACTTCTCCAATAAACTGGAAGCAACAGCGAGCAAGGTTCCAATCCAGGCCAGCCGCAGAGAGAGGCTGTAGTGGTTTCAGGCTGTGGCCAGGCTCCAGGAAAGAGGGACCAGGTGGAGTGGTGCTGTCTCCCAGGGTACTGGCCTCAGGGTGGAAGGTTACGTGCTGCACGTTTGCCATTGCAGGTCTGAGTCATCTCTAAGACCTCTTAGTTTTGTTAATCTGCAATCATGAAGGTGCTCGGGTTGGTAGGCACAGAATTTTAGAAGTAATTTCCATGGCTTTGTGGAATTTGTGTTTTATCTCAGAGGTGTCTTTTCCTCTAAGACCCAAAAAATAATGAGTCAGATACCTGTACACAGAAGAAACCTGTGTTAGTTTATAGGTGAGAAAACACCCTGACAGTTCTCCCAGCCTCTTCAGGAAGTTGAGAGTGATTACTTTTCACAATAGTATTTCTCCATTTTGTAGAGAAAGGCTTTGAGTCATTACAGGTAGAATTATCAGCCTTAGGTCATCTGTAGGTATAGGCATGTAATTTAGGTCACTTTTAACTTGTTTTCCATAAAAGGAGTAGTCATGGCTAACTCAGGCATTTGTGCCTCACACAGCCTTTTTCCTGTCCCCAGCGACCTTCATCCGCCATTGTTAACAGGAAGAACTATGGAGGAATTAAATTTAATGGAATTGAATTGAGCAGAGAAGGATTCCCATATTTGACAGCCCTCAGAACCTAGCAGGTCCTCAGAACTCCAGCCTTGGTCAGGACAGAAAACAAAAGTGGCACACACAGACAGCTTAGTTGGTTAGAGTTTAGCATTTTGCCTTCTTTAAATCAGCCAGCCTGCTGTGATCATCTGATGCTCAGCTCTGTATTTGAGGAGTCACAACTACTCCATAAGGACAGAGACGCTCTCTGAGAAGTGCAGCATTTGGTGATTCTGATTCTAGGAAGTAAATTCTCAAGAGTGTGTCACACAGACAGAGCTGGAGTAGATAAGGCCTGTCCTGGGCCTCCATGTGGTCCAGAGATCGAGAAAATGTGAGGTGTGAGGCTGTGCCCAGTGGAACTTAGCATATTGTTGACAATAAACTTTTTTTTTGTACCAGGGATTGAACTGAGGAACTCTCTATTGCCAGGTAGGTGCTAGGCTGCTGAGCTAAATCCCTGGCCCAAGTAAACTTAAAAAAAAAAGAGAACACTTTAAAATGATGAAGAGTAAGTGAACACATAAGCCAGCACTATACTTGTTTATTGTCATTATCAAGTAGAATGTGCTCTGTGATCGTACCATGATATTTAAATATGCCTGGCAGAGCAGTGGGTGTGTCTGCAGCAATGTTACCATGCACAGGCTTCATATGTTCTGCTGTGACCTCATATGGGCTATGACCACTGTGTGATAGGAATGTTTCAGCTCATTATTGTCTTAGGGGACCACCACGGTAGATGTAGCCCCAGCTGGGGACCCTTGACTTAGGCTTTCATTGGTTTCCCAGCTAAGTCAGACTGCAGCTCACAAAGGAAGAGCTTACATGCAGAGGCTTTCTTAGGCCAAACTCTTATCTCACCCCATCGTACTAGACTTGCTGTTTCTGGCAGATGTTCTCTGTGCCTGGCTCCCATGAAAGGCCTTGTGCATTCATTGTTACCTCTAGTGATTCTCATAGAAGCTTTAGCTGACCAAACCCTACAACCTCCTGACCCTCTCTACTCCACGTTCTCCTGTGTGGCCACCACAGCCAACAGGCAGCTAGTGAGCAAACATTTCACAAAATATGCTCTGTGCCCTTTGCCTAGCCTTTGTTTTTTTCTTTTTTGTAGTTCTGGGATGAACTCAGGACCTTGCACATGTTTGACACGAGCTACACCCCTAGCCCTCTCCTCCTCACCTTCAATGTCAATCTGGGGTAGGGGTCCTTGGGTGTGAGGCTCACTTAGAACAGAAGCTTTTAAATGCTCAGAACTTCTCAGATAACATCACACCATAGAAAATGAGTAGACCTGGAAAAGAGTCTGGATTTTAGTCTTGGGTTTCCTCTTCTTTCATTGTATCACCTTGGTTTTTTTGTGAGCCAAGCAGATGGCTGTGAGAAACAAAAGGGAGACAGTTTGAAAGTGCTGGTACAATACCTGAACATCACAGGGTTCCATACATGCTAGTTTCTTCCTCTCATGAAAAAAATCACATCACAGAATAATGACTTCAAAATGTCACATACCAAGAAATAACCCCAAAGTTAAAAGTGCTTGAAGTTAAAAGTGCATGATGGTGTGTGTTGCTGTTGTTTAGCAGTTCTTGCTGCAGTGGAGAGGAACAGAGGTCTCCAGAGCCCTTGGAACTGGCCAAGAAAGGAGGTGACAGGGAAGAAGGGAAACAAGAAGGAAAGTTTTTTCTAATAAAGCTAAATATAAATTAATATAATAAACAAGAGGTAAATGATGTGGGCCAGGAATGGTGCTAGACATGTTTTTATATTAACACTTTGAAATTCCATATTAATTGGTTCTGGGAAGTGTGATGAATACCAAAAACCGTCAGTGCCATTTTGGCTAGAAAGGGTGGTGATCAACACTGACAGGTTCTACTTTACTCATCAGTGCCAAACAAATGATGTTGAGTTCCAGTTTTCACGAGTTTCAAAGCAGTTGAAGACCAAGGCATGACAGTAGCTTCTTACGCCCTGCACTTAGATGTAATGAACGGAATCCAGGAATATCGCAATCTGCAAAGGGAGCTGGTATAGACAAACTGGGTTGGAAGGCCACACGAACCCTTCACAGAGACTCTTCTGCAGAGTCAGCACCTTCAGGATGTGCTCCTACCTGTCCTGGAGCCCTCATAGGGCATGAGGGGTGGTCTCCTGGGGGCAGCCTGTCTGAGGACCAGGGCACAGGTCTCTGCTGGAGACTACTCTCACAGTAAGCTGGAAGTATCCTGGCTCAGTGTGAGGGCAGAGGAAGTCCAGGCTGCACCCCATCTCTCAGCCACCTTGTTGTTCTTCTGTTTCTCACCTGTAAAGAAAAAGCTTGGACTCTGGTTAAGAACCCTCTGCAGGAAGGTTTTGTGGAGTTTCTGACAACCCCAGCCTGCCCAGGCACTGTATTCTTTCTTTCTTTTTTTTTTTTTTTTTTTTTTTGAGACGGGGTCTCACTATGTAGTTCAAACTGCCCTGGAACTCACTATGTAGCCCAGGCTGGTCTTGAACTCACAGTGATCCTCCTGCCTCAGCCTCCTGAGTGCTGGGCTTATAGGCATGTGCCACCGTGTCCAGCAAGGCACCGTAATCTTTATACAGAGGACTGGAAATATCCTAAATGTCCCTGACCCTGGCCTCTGCCCTCATTTCTGCAAGATATCCCTGGTCTGTTTCTCCTGTCTAGAGATGAGAAACTGTGGCTCAAAGTTATCACAGTCACTCATGCTTTGCATTTGATGATTTCATCAACAGTGACTTTCCCGAAAGCCAGGAAGTTCAGTGGGTGAATAGACCAAGTGACTTGTGCAGGGTGCCAAGAGAGCTTGAGTCACTACTGTAATGGCTACAGTGCATGGTTGAGTCTGCTGGGGCACTGCATTCCCTGACTGCTGATGGGGATCAAGTTGGTGTTTTCTGAGAGCAGTCAGGTATATATGTATTGACAGCCTTACCATCCTCCTGACTTTTACTCAGGAATTCTGCTTTCTGAAGTCATCACAGGAAATAGCAGAACTTCTGTCAAAGATGTTAGAAAAAGGTTGCATTGTAGTAGAATTATAGTCCAGGGCCCATCAATGATCCTATCAGAGGGGCTTTGTGTCCTGCATTATTTGCAGAACTGGAGAGAAACCCAGGTCCTAGAGCACTTAGGCAACCTATCCGCCACTGAGCCTCCTCAGCCCAGGTCAGCTTCTTTTCAAAGCCCTTCCTGTCCATTTCTTTCTCATTTCAAGGCATTCAATGAGTTATGATAGAACTCATTTAGAATCATAATGTTGAACATACTGAATATATTCTGCAATATCTTTCATTTTGCAACATGGAAAGGGAATTCTTTTTCTCTTTCAAAAACTGCCACCAGTGAATTTATGGTAAATTTGCTTTTCACTTGTACCTGCTTCTTGGCTGACTTTTTCTCCTCTGGGAGGAGAACCAGTCTCTCTGCAGATGTAAGTACAGTGGATGGGAAGGGGGAAACTAGGACTTAAGGGAGCCCTGTGATGGCTCAGGTTTTGATCTGGGCATTTTATAAGCTTCTGTCCTCGTGGGCTCAACAGGGACTCAGACAACAACTTGCAGGGGCCCAGCAGACTTCCTCGACAAGATGCAAGACTGGTGCATTAAATACACAGATGGGTAGATAACTGGAAGGCATTCTAACTCCCACGTTCCCTGGCCACAAATGACTACTGTACTTACAGATAAACTCTTGGAATAGGTTTATTGTGTGTTGAGAACTGAGCCATGTGGATTGTTTTCCAAATGATTTGTCTTCTATTTTGACACCATTTGTTTCAGGTTTTAAATCCACAGTTACTATGTCTACTTAAGTTTACTTCTAAATTTCCAGTTTAGGCCCATTGATACAGATATTCCTATATGAGCACTATGTGCTCATTATTATAGCTTTATAATGTCATATAAAGTATAATTCTGTAGTTACAACTTGGGATTGATTTTCTCTATATTTGTTGGAACAGATGAAATTTAAATGTAGAATCATGCCACAAAAGCACCACATCTGGATTTTGACTGGGACCACATTAAAAACTTTCTGGCAGGGTGGGTGCACTACCTCCTGGACTGTCCGCCACCAGATCCAGTAAGGACCCAAGGACCCCAGAGGAGGTCTCTCCAGCTGCCTGCCCGGGACCACCCGGCGGGTGCACGACTTCCTGGACTGAGCACCACCAGATCCAGTAAGGAAGGTAGTCTCGCGGGCGCCCTTGAAACACCCCCCACGACCTGCTCTCTTCCCCCCACCATTTTCAAACCTCCTAATTCCGCCAGTCCTTGGACCAACTCTGCAGAGGCATAGGTTCTCATGAAGGGTAGTTTTCTGAGCTCCCAACATTGAACATCTTTAAAGAAAGGGCAGGGGAATCCTGTAATAGAACTGAGTGGAGTTCAACCCTGTGGGTTGGGAAGCTCTAGTTAGGCCTTGTGGACTGAGGTCAGTCTCAGTCATGGGGACCTGCCATTGGCTAACCGAGACCAGGGGATCCAGTTCTGCATATGGCTGTACATGTGGTATAATATGACAACATAGACATAGTCTGAAAGAGGCCCTTCAAATTCTTTTTTTTTTCTTTTTCTTTTCCTCATTCCACCCTAAAATTTTTTTTCTGTCCTCTCTCTCCAACTCAGTCTCTTGCTCCACCATATTATCTCTCATCTCCATTTTATTCCTGCTCCTGCCCTAACTCAGACTTCTTCTTTTCTTATTTTTCCTTTTTTTGGGGGGGATCTTTTGTTTTGTTTTGTTTATGTTCTTTTCTCCAGTCATTTTACCTTACTCATGGCTCCATAGCTTCAAGGGAAGACAAGCACCTGTTACTGTTAAGAGGATATATTCTTGTCCTTATTCCTGCACTCTGTCTATCCCCTCTGAAGTTAATAGCTTCATAAAGATAGTAAGGTCATTCTACATCCTCTGGTTTCACTTCCAACCTGCTCCACTTCTTTCCCTTATCTACTCCTCTCATCTTAACTCAGTCTAACCCCCCATCCTAAATGGTAAAGATGCTATATTGAAAAGCATATTCACCGCAAACATATTTTGGGCTGCTTCTTGATATTAATTTAATTCACATGGTTTAAAGGTGATAGATTAATGACTACCACAAGTGGTCAGTTTGCAAGCTGTGCTTGATCCTATTGGGCTGCTGAATGTATCAATTGGGATAAAGCATTGTGATTGATTTAATGAGTTGTTTTCTCTGATATTATGAATATGAGGATGTCTATGAGTCATTAGAAACTCAAAAGCTAAAACGCAACTATATCAGGAAGATTTAAGTAATACCCAGAAATTAAAGAAGGACAACTCAACACCAAAAATAAAAATGAGAAAACACTTAAGCAAGACACAAAGACAGATTTCCAGTTCACCAGTGGCAAACAGTAGGACAAATGAGGATGAAAAGTCTGATAGGGAACCAGCAGGACACCCTGGACCCATAGCACAGGAGGTAACAAAACAGATCAATCAGGCTCTAGAAAAATTCAAATCAGAAATAATTTATCATTTAACCATGGAGATGATGAGCAAAATGGAAGTCATGATTCGAGACTCTAGAACAGAAACAGACAAAAAAATAGATGAGCTCAAGACCATGATAGAAGTCATGAAGACTCAGCATAAGAAAGAAGTGAAAACAATGACTGCCCAACAGAAGAAAGAAATGGAATCCATAAAACAGATTCAAACAGATATCCAGGAGATTAAAAACTCTATTGAAAGTGTACATAACAGAATAAAAGATTGCAAAGATAGAATTTCAGATATAGAAGATAGGATCGCAGTCAGTGACTGTGAAAAAAGAGGTGTCTCAAAAACAGTAAGGGATCATGAGAAATCAATCCAACAACTTCTAGACCATGCAAAGAAAAATAACATAAGGCTGATAGGAATTCATGAAAAAGCAGGAGAAAACGCAAATGACCTAAAAAAGCTCTTCACAGAATTAATGACAGAAAACTTCCCAAACAGAAGGGAAGAATTAGACATACAGATAAGTGAGGTATGTAGAACTCCATCTAGCCACAATAAAAAAAAATCTACACTTAGACATATAATAATCAAGATCCATAAATCCAACAGAAAAACAAAATACTACAAGCAGTAAGAGAAAAGAAACAAATCACATGCAAAGGAAAGCCCATTAGAATCACAGCAGACTTTTTAACACAAACCCTTTGGTCAAGGAGAGCCTGGATTGTGGTAATCCAAGTCCTAAAAAAAAATAACCTCCAACCTAGACTGATGTATCCTTCAAAACTCTCTTTCAAAATAGATGGGGAAATAAGATAGTTCCATGACAAAGAACACCTGAGAAATTTCATGACCACCAAACCAGCACTGCAAGGAATTCTAAATAATATCCTAGAAAAGGACAATGAAGGTCACAATACCATGAGGCCCAACAGACCAAATCAAATAGGCAAGGCAAGAAACTAAAAGGAGATAGGAGAAAAAGTAAAAAGAGTCAACAAAAGGACAATAACATGACAATAATAAGTAAGACTATATCAGTTATAACCATCAATGCTAATGGCCTCAATTCACCAATCAAGAGAAATAGACTGGCAGAATGGATTAATAAGCAAAATTCAACAATATGTTGTATACAAGAAACACACCTAGTGCAAAAGGAAGCCCATAGACTGAAAGGGAAAGGATGGAAAACAATTCTCCATGTGACAGGAGCCCAGAAAAAATCAGGGGTAGCAATCTTATTTTCAGATAAAGTAAATTTCAAACCAAAACTCATTAAGAGAGACAAAGAAGGACACTACATCCTTGTAAAGGCAACAATTCAAGAGGAAGAGGTGACAATCATAAACATATATGCACCAAATATAAATGCCCCTAACTATATAAAACAAATATTAAGTAACATGAAAAACCAAATAAGCACTAATACAATTTTAGTGGGGGATTTAAATACCCCACTATCACAAATAGACAGATCATCTAGGCAAAAATTCAACAATGAAATAATAGAACTGAACCAATTTTTGGAACACATGGACTTAATAGATGCATACAGAGTATTCCACCCCACAAAATCAGAATATACATTCTTTTCGGCTGCACATGGATCATTTTCCAAGATAGACCACATATTGGCTCACAGAACAGGTCTGAATAAATGCAAAAGAAGTGAAGTCATCCCCTGTATATTATCAGATCATAGTGCAATCAAACTGGAGATCAATAGCACAAGAAACTGTAGGAACTTCACAAGCACATGAAAACCGAACAACACTCTCCTAAAAAATCAATGGATTACAGAAGAAATTAGACAGTTTTTACAAATAAATGAGAATGCCAATACAACATACAGGAATCTATGGGACACAATGAAAGCAGTTCTACGGGGAAAGTTCATAACATTGAATGCCCACACTAGGAAAACAAAGCAGGCTCAAATAAACAACTTAATGATGAAACTTAGACTCCTAGAAAAACAAGAGCAAGAAAAACCCAAAGCTTGAACAAGAGAGGAAATTATAAAGATCCGAGCAGAAATCAATGCAATTGAAACTAAGAAAATGATACAAAAAATAAATGAAACAAAGAGCTGGTTTTTTGAAAGAATAAATAAAATTGACAAACCCTTAGCTAATCTTATCAAAAAAAGGAAAGAAAAGGCTCAGATACATGCAATCATGAATGAAAAAGAAGTCACAACAGATCCAAAAGAAATCCAGAAGATCATGAATACCTACTTTAAGAACCTGTACTCCAATAAAATGGAAAACGCAGAAGAAATGGACAGATTTTTAGATACTTATGAATTACCAAATTTGAACAAAGAAGATAAAAACATTTTAAACACCCCAATTACAGTCAGTGAAATTGAAAATGTAACTAAAAATTTACCAACAAAGAAAAGCCCAGGCCCTGATGAATTCACTGCTGAATTTTACAAGACATTTAGAGAAGAACTACTGCCATTACTCTTCAAATTTTTCAATGAATTTGAAAGGGAAGCTATACTTCCAAATTCATTCCTGGAAGCAAGTATCACTTTGATTCCCAAACCAGGGAAAGATGCAACTAAAAAGGGGAACTACAGACCAATCTCCTTAATGAATATAGATGCAAAAATCCTTAATAAGATACTAGCAAACAGAATACAGAGGATTATCAAGAAGATCATCCATCCTGACCAAGTCGGATTTATTCCAAAGATGCAAGGGTGGTTCAACATACGAAAGTCAATAAATGTAATACATTATATTAACAAAGTCAAGGACAGAAACCATATGATCCTCTCAATAGATGCAAAAAAAGCATTTGATAAAATTCAACACCTTTTTATGATAAAAACCCTGCAAAAAAATTGGAATAGATGGTCTATACCTCAACCTAATAAAGGCTATCTATAAAAAACCAACAGGCAACATCATATTAAATGACCAATAACTGAAAATCTTCATGTTAAAATCAGGAACAAGACAAGGATGCCCATTATCACTACTCCTCTTCAATATAGTTCTGAAAACATTAGCCACAGCAATTAGACAAGAGAAAGAAATTAAATCAATAAAGATAGGAAAGGAAGAAGTTAAACTATCATTATTTGCTGATGATATGATACTCTACAGTGAAGACCCAAAAAACTCCACCAAAAGACTTCCAGACTTAATTGACAGGTTCAGTAGAGTATCTGGATATAAGGTGAACAACTAAAAATCAATAGCCTTCTTATACACAAATAACAGACTCACTGAGAGAGAAATAGGGAAAAAATTCCTTTTACAATAGCATCCAAAAAAATGAAGTATCTAGGAATCAACCCAACAAAAGAAGTAAAAGATCTCTACACTGAAATCTACAGTACTCTGAAAAAAGAAACTGAAGTGTATATTAAAAAAAAGGAAAGATATCCCCTGCTCCTGGGTAGGAAGAATCAACATAGTGAAAATGGCCATACTACCAAAACTGCTATACAGATTCAATGCAATCCCTATTGAAATTCCAACACCATACTTCACAGAACTAGAAAGAAGAATCTAAAAATTCATTTGGAACCAGAAGAGACCTAGAATAGCAAAAGCCCTCCTAGGCAACAGACATATGGCAGCGGGTATAACAATTCCCAATCTGAAACTATACTACAAAGCCACTGTGATAAAAACAGCATGGTACTGGCAAAGAAACAGGCCTGAGGATCAGTGGAACAGACTGGAAGACACAAAAAACAACTCCAGATGTACTCAGCTACCTCATCTTTGACAAAGGAGCTGACCATCCTCAGTGGAGGAAAGATAGCCTCTTTAATAAATGGTGTTGGAAAAACTGGATGTCAACCTGCCACAGATTAAAATTAGACCCTTATCTTTCACCATGCACTAAATTAAAATCCAAAACGATTAAAGATCTAAATATTAAAACAGAAACATTAAACTTGCTGGAAGGTAAGTTAGGCAGAACTCTAGAAGACATTGGCATAGGAAAAGACTTTAACAAATCCTCAGTAGCACCGGAACTAGCAGATAGAATCAACAACTGGGATCTCATCTTACTAAAAAGCTTCTGCACTGCAAAAGAAACCATCAGCAGAACTAAGAGACAATCTACAATGTGGGAAAAAATTTTTACCAGCTGCTCCTCAGACAAAGTACTATTATCAAGAATATATAAAGAATTCAAAACAATCAGCCCCCCCAAATATAAAGACCTGATTCAAAAATGGGCATCCGAAATGAACAGACATTTCTCAGACAAACAAGTAAAAGCAGCAAGTAAATATATGAAAAAATGTTCCACATCACTGATCATTTGAGAGATGCAGATGAAAACAGCACTGAGATTCCACCTCACCCCACAAAGAATGGCTGCTATCAAGAAATCACACAATAACAAATGTTGGCGGGGTTGTGGGGAGAAAGAAACGCTTCTCCATTGTTGGTGGGAGTGCAGACTGGTGCAACCACTATGGAAATCAATATGGAGATACCTCAAGGAATTAGAATTAGAGGTCTCATTTGACCCAGCTATTCCTCTGCTGGGTATCTTTCCAGAAGAATAAAAAGAATCATATCACAGTGATATATGTGCACCCATGTGTATAGTGGCACAGTTAGTAATAGCTAAAACTTGGAAACAGACCATTTGCCCATCCATTGGAAACTGGATAAAGAAGATGTGGTTTTTCTATAAAATGGAATATTAGCCATAAAGAACAAGAAAATAGATTCATTCATAGGAAAATATATATATATTGAAAATATACTCCTAAGTGAAATAAATAAGACACATATATGTAAGTACTAAATAGTTTCTCTGGTTTCTTATTAGAAGATCCTAATAAGATTACTGACACTTAGAATTGGGAAGAAAGGAGCTAAAGGTGTAGGGAAGGTGGGATGGGTAGGGGAAGGGTAATAAGGGAAAAGAAAAAAATGTGAGATAACGAAAAGATCAAAATAAAGTGTTTGTAGATGGGGAGGGGAAGAGGGGGTGAAGGGAGGGCAGAGACAAGGGGAAAAAATGAGAACCAAGACTTGTCATGTAAAGGTACAAGATCCCAACAATGAATGCAACTGTACTGTATCCCTAAAATGTACCAATAAACTCAATTAAAGTTGAAAAACTGGCAAATTTGACATATTTGCATCTTCATATAATTCTCTTTAGGAGCAAGGAATCCATCTGTTTATTTGTTCAAGTCTTAA
>NW_022900950.1:25210672-25231505 GCF_012274545.1 Fukomys damarensis
GAAGATATACTCCTAAGTGAAATAAATAAGACACATATATGTAAGTACTAAATAGTTTCTCTGGTTTCTTATTAGAAGATCCTAATAAGATTACTGACACTTAGAATTGGGAAGAAAGGAGCTAAAGGTGTAGGGAAGGTGGGATGGGTAGGGGAAGGGTAATAAGGGAAAAGAAAAAAATGTGAGATAACGAAAAGATCAAAATAAAGTGTTTGTAGATGGGGAGGGGAAGAGGGGGTGAAGGGAGGGCAGAGACAAGGGGAAAAAATGAGAACCAAGACTTGTCATGTAAAGGTACAAGATCCCAACAATGAATGCAACTGTACTGTATCCCTAAAATGTACCAATAAACTCAATTAAAGTTGAAAAACTGGCAAATTTGACATATTTGCATCTTCATATAATTCTCTTTAGGAGCAAGGAATCCATCTGTTTATTTGTTCAAGTCTTAAAATTCATCAGGATGAACACAAATTTTACAATCTAGTGGGGAGACTGACAGTTGAAAATTTCTCGATAGAGAAAATTGTTAAAATATTCATAGGATGTTGCAGATTGTCCACTCACTTGCCTGCTAACAAACACATCATTGGACCCATTCCTGCTCACATCCACATCCACATGCACATGCACACATGCATGTGCCATGTGGCCACATGACTCCTGCCTTGCCTGTACCATCTCTGTGTAGACCACTGCCCCTCGTTCCCCAGCCCTCTGACCCATCTGTGTGTTGCTGTTCTGGTCATTTCTTGTCCTTTGAACTCTGTTCAGGTATCGCTTGGGGCTCTTCCCTCATCTCCCTGCACCAAGTTCTCCAGTCCAGCATCATCTCTATCCTCCACATCTCCACCCATGGAAGCCCATACTTTGAGTTCCCTGAGCAGCAGGACTTGGTTGTAGCACTTAGCGACATCCTCACCACGTCTGTGGTGCTGGCCTGGAGGCTGCCTCACTCTGCAGCCTTTTCACTCGCCTTTTCTGTATCAGCCTAGCTCATCAGCTGGCCGGCATTCTTCTGTGGTCAGTGTTGTCCTTGGCAGTGAGCCTTCCAGAGGGTCTCAAGAACAAATGTGTATCAGAACACTCCAGTCTCTGTATGCTCTGCTTTCCTTCCAGAACCGCTCCCTTTGCAAAACTATGCTTCAAACAGGAGGTGCACAGAGCAGCAGGCCCTGCCTTTCCAGGTCCCCTCCCTCTCCACAGGTGCACAGCAAGGGCCCTTTGTCTGGAGGGGGCAGGCCCGTGCAGTGTGGGCCCATCCAAATATTAACTGTGGACACTTTCCTACTTTGAAAACATGAGACACTCTGAGTACAGAGCCTTGCCGTCCAGAGAACACAATCACTTCTGTTTTTCTTTTTTTCTAGGGGATTGAGCTTGACACTGGAGGTTACCTTATCTTCACAGTGCCCACAGTTTTGGAAAGTTGGGGCTTAGGGCTGCTACCCTTGGGCAAGCAATGTCTGCTCTCCACTGAGCTTCGCTGCCTGGCCCCAGACAACAGGAAGGAAATAGAGAAACAGGAGACGTACTGCCCGATGAGTCTACAGTGGATCCCAGGAGGAAGGGAGCCTCAAGAACTGGACTGAACTGATGTTTAGTGCTTTACCTCCTCCACCTGGTATTAGGATGGTTCCAAGATGCATCTATAATTTGTGACCAAAAATAATATTTTTGCTGTCACTATCTGATCACACAATGAAGATAAATTTATCAAATTAGAAAAATGTTGCACAAGGGGGCAAAATTGAGTCATGGTTTTTTTCCTAAAGTGGATCCAACTGAAGCCAGACTGTGGCTTGTCAGGTTTGACTGTCTTTTTCTCACAGTAGATTTTAAAGCTCAATTGACCAGTGTGTTGAGAAAAGTTCACACTCACTTCAGTTGCACTCTTCTTCATTCCCAGTCTCGAGCATTCCTGTGGGTGGATTCCAGGAGGACAGACACCTGCCAACACCAGCCCCTAACACAGGGTTCCACCTCCAGGATAGCTCTTCCCAGTGAAGCATCAGAGGAGACAAACTGCACAGCCCAACAGTGGAGACAACCCATGGCCTATCACCCAGTGAATAGACAAATAAAATGTGGCAACAGCTATACAATGGGACAAAGTACTGGCACCAACTGCAGTAATGAGGAGCCTTGCAAACATTGAAGAAGCCATTTATGGACAAATTCTGTACCACTGATTTATATGAGCAGGCACATCCACAGAGACTGAAAGTAGAATGGTGGCTTCCAGAGGCTGGGACAGGGGTAATGGGCAATTGCTGCTCATGGTTATGGGTTTCTTGAGGAATGATAAAATTGTTCTACAGTTGGTTGTGGTGATGTTTGCATAACTACACGAGTATACTAATAATCACTGAATTGTATACTTCAAGCGGTGAATTGTTATGTGATCCAAATCTCAATTAAAAATGTTTTTAAAAAAACTGTAGAGCTTCCATTATATATACAAACCCATTTAAAACAATTCCAATTAACAAAGTGTTAATCAATAGTTAACTTTTAATTTTTAGTTTGTGGAAAAGCAAACTAAACTACTTTCCCATCCAAATATCTACTTGGTCAGAAATATGAGTGTTCGATATGGTTAAGGCTCACAATAAGAAGGTAAAAATAAATAGAAATACATCAGTAATGGAAATAAACATAAGAGGGCTGCACTCACCAATTAGAGACAGAGACTCCAGGCTTCACACTCACCAGCTCTAGTCTCTTTATTTTCATATTTGTACCTCTAGCCCTGATCTCAACACTGATCCAAACTTCTATATCCAAGTTTCTACTTCACATCCTCTTTGGAAGAAGGGTAACCAGCTAGAGCTTAATGTGGTCAACACAGAATTCTTAATTTCTTCTTCAAATAGCTCCCTTGTTCTCTTTCACCTCAGACTTTCTCATGTCAGTGTTCACACCATCAGGCTCAGTTGCTCAGACCCAAAACTCAAGACATCTGTGGTTCTTATTTTTTTCCACAATTCTTCATCAGCAAGTCCTATTATTTTATCTCTAAAACAAGTTGTGATTTTATCCATTTATCTCTGACTCCATCAAGTCCAAGTCCTCCAGAGTCTAACAGAACCCTTTACAATGTATCCAGTTTCTCTCTTACCCCTCTACCAACTATTCAGAATATAAGATTCTTTAAATTATATAAATATTATGTTATATATTATCAATATTATATATACTATATTTACAGTTTAAAATACTATAAGTACACTATAAATACACTATATATATAATTTAAAATAAAATAACTCTTGCAAATCTCCCCCTCAGTGGAAGAATTTAGCATACATTCTTGCAAAAATTAAATCAGGTATGTTGCTGTCCTATTTAAAGCCCCTCTAGGGTTACATTAAACTTTAAAAATGATCCTAACTTTTTTCCTCTCCATTCTCCTTTTTGTACTCTTGTGTCCTTTTGTCACTGGGTCCCAATCACAAGGATTCTCTGCTCCTAGAGCCTGCCCCCAGGGCCTTTGCACTCATGGGTCTAGATCTTCGGAGGGCTGGCTCTTTGTGTCATTCAGGCTTCAATTCAAATATGGCCTTCCCAAAGGGGCCTGCCCCACCACCTCATTAAGAGTATTTCTACAAGAGTCCTGTTTCATTTCCTTCCAAGCACTTATCACCATTCAAAGGTATTTAATTAATTTTGTTTATTTTCTGTCTTCTTCCTATAAATTCCATGAGAACAGAGGCTTGTTTGTCTGGTTATTCCCAGGTGTATCTTTAATGTCTAGGACATAGTCAGTGCTCAGCAAGCATTTGTTGAGTAAATATGCAAACCAATACATCTGATCTAAGTTATAAATACTGCATTGTGGTTAACACTCCCTTGTTTGTAGAGTTTTCTTGAGTTCTTTGTTTTGATCCAAGAAACTCTGTAAACCTTAGAGGCGGCATATTATTCCTATAGCCCAAAATCTAGCTGGGTTTGGAGCCTTAGAGACAACTGCAGGTTTGCAACTGAACCTACATATCTGACTCCTGAGGGAAGTGGGCCGATGGGTCACACTTTCTTTCATAAGGGACTGCTAGGAAGTCTGCCCAGCCCCAAGTACTTTCCCCCTGATTTATCCAATGAATTTAACCAGACTGTAAGATTCTAGATAATTTTGTATGTTTTCCATGGGGTGATTCATGAAGCACACATCACCTTTCTACTTTCATGCCTGCCTAAAACACAGGTAGCTTTTAGGTCCTGAAACATCCTCACACTGCCCAATGACTTCTCATTACCCTGCTCAGTGGCCTGAGCTTCCTTGCCTCCTCTGTGAATTTATTTCTGTATTGAGCAACTATCATCTGCAAAAGCCAGGCTACAGGCTGGAAATATGTCTGCAGTCAGATTTCAGGGCACATAGGGATTAACTGTGGTGTTGCTTTAAAATGCAGCCTTCTGGGTTCAAGCAACGGTTTGGTAAGTTTCAGGTAAGACATAGGTTTTTTTTCTAACCTGATTTTTTTTTTCCTTCTAACTATCTGTATTGTATTTTTAAAAGGTTAACATTACAAAGGACCATTGTTTTCTTTGAAATCAAACTTCTTGCATATGTTAAGCATCTTTCTTCTGCCTCTGTTCTTCTGCCAATTTATTCAGAAATTCTTTAACTTCTGATAATGAGGAAATCTGCTAACGTTGGTGTAGTATATTAATCCACTGCAGCCTGAGCATCTTCATTTGCGATTTCAATAAATGCCTCATTAATTGTATTTAGAATCAGATGATTGGAAAGAACTCCAAATGGTTCCTCCAGCTGAATACTCCAGCGTTAGTATTTGGCAAGTTAGTGAGAGTTCATTTATCCCAGAAATATAAAAGAATAAAGAAACCTGAAGGAAAGCCAGATCAGAAGTTTGATCAAAAGCAAGAACATGGACTCGTGATACGTCTCAGCAATTTAGTAGCCATTCTGGCTACTCTGACAGTGCTGTCCTCAAGCTTGCTGAGCCTTATGGAAAAATAAAGAATTATATTATCAACTGGTTCCTCCAGTTGGTGCCTCAAGTTTTTTCTTCACTGGAAATCCATGATGTGAACAACTCGGCTAATTTCCACTCTGCTTTTCCGCATGTGTCTTGGTCCTTGCAGGTTCCCATTTCCAGCACCCGGACTTCCTCTTGGTCTGACTGCTGGTTCCCCAAGATGAAATGAGGGAGGTGGCAGTCCCAGAATTCCTGGCACTGGGTTTGTAGACTGCTGCAACATGAATGGATCACCCATTTCAAGAAGAAGTTGGCATCGACGACTGTGACTTGCTCCACTGATATGTTGACTCCACTCCTTTAAAGTTTTCCCTCTTAATGGAGTATGGGCCTGAGTCCTAAAACTTGGTCACAGCAATGAGGGTATTTGTGTTTATTTCTACTATGGCAGTGAGAAGCTTGTACATTTGGACCATTAACTCTGTCAGGCTAATTTTCATTTTCCACTGCAACATAGAAGAAGAATGATAGAGTTGAATAAGCTAGGCTAAACTTTACTTAGTCTTCTTATAATCACCAGGACAAAAGTTTCTCTGCTGGTAATTTGTGATCAAAGGCTGTGCTGGAAAGGGAGGACTGCTTGCTGTTCTTAAGACTCCCCCTTGAGTGTAGATTAAAAGTTGACAATGGGGCTGGGGATTTAGCTCAGTGGTTCCACTGCCTGCCTCAGTGTGTCATAGGGGTGTCAGACATCTGAAGTCCTGATGGATGCAGGTTTTTAATTCACATGAAAGTGTCTGAAAACTCCACACCCATTCTGTCCACCTGCCATTATTTCATCTTTTCAGGTGGGTAAATACTGCTTTTATGTCATCCTAGGCTCTCATCTACCTGAAGCCCACCATCAGCCATACCGCATGTGTCTGGAGCTCAGCAGGGAGAACCAGCCCTCACAGAGGCTGTAGTTAAAAGGGTGATTTTATTTATTTATTTTTTTTTTGAGACAGGGTCTCACTATGTAGTTGAGACTGACCTGGAACTCACTATGTAGCCCAGGCTGGTCTCGAACTCACAGCGATCCTCCTGCCTCAGCCTCCCAAGTGCTGGGATTACAGGCATGTGCCACCATGCTGGACCAATTTTTACCTTTTGATTCATACCACATAAAGCCTAGGAGGTCTGCTAGCAACACTCAGGAAGACCTGAGGAACTGGATGGCACTTGCCAGGGTTTGGGATGCATAGCAGACTCTCAGGGCCCAGAGTAGCAAATCTTCCAAACTGGTGCCTAGCATGTCTGTGTGGTGGGCCTCAGTTCTTCTTCCCAGCCTCACTGCATTCCACTTTGCATAGCTAACAATATATTAAAAATTTTCATTGCCACAACTTACTCATTTTTTTTTTTTTTTTGCACCAGGAATCAATGTCAGGACCTTGTGTTTGCAAGGCAGGTGGCAGCACCACTGAGCTAATCCCCAGCCCCATCTTACTCTTTTTTAACAGACTTCTTTTTTTTTTTTTTTTGTAAGTTTTAGTTTTACAGAAAAATTGAACAGGAAGTACAGGGAGCTTCCCTACACCTTTTTGTTTCCCTTCTTACTAACACCTTAAATGAGCAGCAACTTTGTTAGGAGGGAGAAAGCTAGATGACGCCTGAGTGTTCCTCATGTCCACAGTGTACACGAGAGTCTACCTAGATGTCGCACGTTCTACATGTTTGACAAATGCATGTATCCACCTTTACTATGTCACGCAGAAGAGTTTCACTGCCCCCAAATCCCCAGAGCTACCCTTCCTATCCATTCTTTCCTCCCTCCCTCTCTCCCTTCCTTCCTCCCACAAAAAGTATTTTTCATTTTAACAGATGCCCGCAGAGGATCAAAACTAGCTTCATTGATTCATTTTCTTGTTTTCATAAACATCTTTCATCTGAAAGTATGAATTTGGATTAGCCTTTGAACTTGATATAATTTATTGGATTGCTACAATCCGAGCATCAGCACCTGAAAGTCTGTCTGCTGGAGCCTCTGGCCATTATGGGGTGCATTCCAGAGCTGCTCTGGCCGTACTATGGGTCTTCCTTGAAAAGCCTCCCGCCCTCACTCATCTGTCACAGGTGCTCGCATAGCCTTTCCAACGGGGAGCTGCGTTAGTTTTCCCACCTGTCCCCAGCGGGTGTTGGGGGTCTTGCTAAAATTTATGTTGGCTGTCTCTTTATAGCTTTATAGCATCCCAGATAATTGTATTTCTAGACATACAAGCATAAATATTACATATGACATGAGAAACCAAACTATAAATCACTTAAACAGTAAAATAAAAAATAGGTAATATGAAATGGGAAAATAGATCCTTTGCAAATGGGGAGGGGATCTAGAGATAGAACAAGGGCAAGGGGAAGTAAAAAGAGTTAAGATGTGCTGTGTACATGTGCCAGTTCTCCATGGTGAATGTAATCATGTTCAGCAAAAATATGACATTTAAAAAAGAACTACATTCCTAGTTGTGACCTAAAACCCAAGTTTAGGGCACAGCAAAAGCCTCCCCAGATACCTGGCTGCAAGTAGGTTGGAGGAATTGCCAGCCTAAGTGGGTGCTGTGGAGTTCTCTGAAGGCCTGGAGAGCAGTGACACACTTTTGGAGGGTTTGGAAGGGAAGGCAGCTTCATTTCTGGCACTGATCCACTGCCCTCGTGTGGATGTGGTCTATCTCCCAGAGGCTCACTTGCCGGAAGCTTGGTCTTTGATGAGACCTTTGAGAGGCAGGGCCCAGAACAAGGTGATTGAGTAACTAGGGGTGCTGACCTTGGAAGGGATTAAGGCGATTCTCCTGGGACTCTACTTAGTTCCTGAGAGAGCAGGCTGTGATGAAAAATGAAACCTGGCACTAAATGCCTCAGACTCCCTGTCTTACCCTATAACCCCCAAACTTGTTTTCACTGTGATGCCACCCACCATGTTGTGACATGGCCAGAAGGCCCTCATCAGAGCAGAGGCTGGTGCAATGCTCTTTCAGCCTCTAATACTGTGAGCTAAATAAACCTTTTTTCTTTATGCATTAGCTGGCCTCAGATATTTTGTTACAGCACTAGAAAATAGACTAAGACACCCCCTCCGATGCTACTTACTGGCTTCTGCATCTAGTCATTCCAGTAAGTAATCTGCAGGGTCCAGCCTCCTCTGACCCATTTTTATGACCAGAATTATGAGACACATGAGTTTTCTGTTTCTATGGATAAAGAAAACAACCATATCTGTCATATTGTTGTTGTGGACATTAACAATCAGCAACAAGAACAAAACAGTGTGATCATATAGTTTCCACCCTTGCTGATATTTTGAAACTTGTGTGCTTAATTAATTTTTTAAAAAGAGAAAGGCTACATAAGAAATAATAAATCAGCTGAAGGGAAATTGGGGCATTTTTTTCACACAGACAGTGGAGCTTAGCGTCTTTTGCATCCTCTGTGTCCTCTACAGAGGTCTAGGTGGTTCTTCATCTCTCACATCATCTTTACTGCCACCCTGCCAAGGTGCACTGTGACATGGGATACCCCAGCCAAAGCCAGTTTGCTTCCATCTCTTTTTCCTGTAGGAAATGTTCCCAGGGCCAATTTTAGGACCTCCTGCCTGGGCATCATTCAGGTGGTGCCAGGGTGAGCTGTAGGCTCTGGTCCAGAGGAGGTGGCCAGGTCCCCAGTGCCACTTTGCTGACACAGCAGAGACAGCATAGGGCAAATCCACTGGCTCTCCAGTCTCTCAGAAGATTGAAGTGAGCTCAGTCCTCCAGAAAGAAATGATTCTGCTTTGTGGGGGTACAAGGAGGAGTCCAAATCCAGGCTTTGGAAACAGCTGGGGTCTGGCATGATCTGCAATTCCTCCCCACCCCCAAGTGGGCCCTTGCCTTCTCCTGAGGCATCAGCTGTCCCAGGATTCTCAGACCCAGGAGCTTGGGGATTGGATCTCTTGTTTGCAGGTAGAAAGAGGATGGTTCAGAGTTGCATGCTCGAGTTTGCCTGGAGTCACATGTCAACCTTTACATCACATTACCGTGCAACCACCCAGGAGATCACAAAGTGCTCAGAGGTGCATGCCCCAGTACCAATCAATCAGTTAATCAACAACTTGCTTCAGCAATTGCACCCTTGGCACACCACAGAGAAGGGAAAGCACACATCTACATTAAAAATTTGTACACAAGTATTCATAGCAGTTTGATTCCTAACAATCAAAAAATAGAAATGACACAAGTGTTCATCAACAGACCAATGGATACACTCAGTGTAGTCATTGCCCAAGGAAGGATTGCTAGCTGTAGACAGCAGTGAAGTGCAGCTACATGGTACACTAAAGGTGAACCTAGACATACACTGAGCGGAAGAAGTCAGACACAGGATACACTGAGTACATTTCCATTTGTATGAAATGTCCAGGATGAATCAACCCACATAGGCAGGACATAGATTAGAGGTTCCCAGGGCCTGAGGAGGGACAGTGATATGAAAAGGGATTCTGTTTCAGTGATGAAAATGTTCTAAAAAGGGTGGTGATGATTGCACAGCTCTGAATATAATGAAAGCTCAGATTATACACTTTAAAGGATACGTTTTATAAGTGATATGCTCATGTAGCTCAGTAAAGCTTTTATTTAAAAACAAGGTAAAAATCATTGTTCCTAGTAAAGAGACTGTGATTCTCTTTGAGGGCAAGGTGAGGACATGCATTGTTAACACCTTTTCTAGTTGCAGTCAGGCCTTATTTCCTGGAGGCATTTAATAACAAGACACAGGCAGGTGGGACAGAGGGCTGCCCACCCCCACTTTTTACCCTCTGAGGGCAGAGGGGAGGTCACAGGATTGGAACAGGGCATGTACCTCTGATCATTCTGTGATTTATATACACATTCCTTCTCTTCAATTCAAGAGATTCTTGAGGGCAGTAAGTATTTATTGTTAGCTTTGGAATCCTCCTTTCTGGCACCTTACCTGAAAATAAATCATTGGATTTTTCTCTCACTTATGATCTTAATTATGCTGGAGAGGCAGCGATAAGATCTCTGCTCAGCAGCCTAGATTTCCCTAGTAACAGGCAGGATAGTCCTAGCACATGGAGAACAATGGGTGGCTCACAGATGGGCCATGCTCAGGTGGCCAAGGTAACCACCAACTGGCCCACTCATCAAGTGGTCTGTGTTCGTGGTGATCCCCACTCCACCCTGCCAATGAGCCCCTAGACCTCCTCCTCCCTGACCGAGTACACACGGGCTGGTTCCTAATGGGCCTCAGGGCAAGCTGGCTCCCGAAGGAGGGCACTTCCCATATCACACTAGTGGCCCAGTGAAGTCTCTGCCATGGGAAGAGTCCCACTTCAAGAAAGAATCACCTGTTGGACCCAAACACCTCTGTATCACCTCTGGATGTGTGACTCACCCAGAGCAGCTGTGGATCACAGAAGTGGAATGAAAGAGACCCCTAAAATACCTAGGGCAGCTACTGCTCCAGCCCTAACACAAAAAGTTCTCTTTCACGAGATAATGTAGATTTTCCCAAATGGAAATCCACTGCTTAAAACAAAGAAATAGGGGGAAAGTGAGTTATAAAAAATTAAAAATGGTATTTTCTCCCAGCTTTCTCTCCATGATTTAGCACTGCTAACAAGCAGAACCTCTCCCATCCATGCATCTGTTCTGTTGTTTGGCTGCCAACATGTGTGAATGTGTGTGTGCGTGTGCGTGCGTGTGTGTGTGTGTGTGTGTGTGTGTGTTGTTTTTGGAGACTGAGCCCAGGACCTTTGCACTGCATCCCCAGATCCTACCTCTCCCTTTTAAATTCTAAGACAGAGTCCAGCTAAATTGCCAGGCTGGGCTGGAATTTGGAATCCTCCTGTCTCAACTCCCTAGAGTGCTGAGATTGCAGATTTGCATCACCCAGCTTTTTCGTTTTACATGCTTTGGAGAGATGTGGAGACACTGTCCCTGACTGCAGGCAGCTTCACCCTAAGGGTAGCAACAGACCTTCCCCACCCAAAGTGATCAATATTTCAATCTCCAGACACAATTATTACAAAGGGATAGGAACAAGTTACTGCGGTAGAGGGAGCTGGGGGAAGAAGAAATGAATTTAGCTTGGGATATCGGGGAACGCTCTGAAGAACAACAGTATTTGAGTTGGGTCTTACGCCGGTGAACACAGAGGAACATCCTACAGGTGGGGTCAGGCATCTCTATCCTCCAAGCCAGGTAGGTGTCAGGTACAGGTATATTATTGTGGGGGGGTGGATAAGTTAAGCAGGTGGAGAAGAGGGCTGAGTCCTACAGAGGAGCATGGGCAGGGTATAAACAGGGAACTGGTGAGACTGACACTGTGCAGAGAGAGGGCGGGGAAGGAAGGCTGGAGATGGCAAGGGGCTGCTGCAATGATCCAGGCCAGGAGCCTTAGTGATGCTCCAACTTGGGCAGCAAATGTATCAAGGAGACTTTTATGCATGATTCAGTTCAGCAAAAATCAGGAACCCACTCTGTGTAAAGTGGGATGCCGCACAAGCAACGGGTCAAGTGTGTAAAGATGGCACTCACACTCCCTGTGGTGCAGAGTGGCCTCTAAAGTGGAGCGATGTCCTCTCTAGAACTGTTGCTCACACACCCATGGTTAATGATGCTGCTTCTGGATGGCCAGCTGTGCCAAATGTAGTCATGTAAATATAAGAAATAATGAGTGACAGAAACTCATTCTTCATTGATCATATGATAAGATACAGAAGATATGGCTAATTAACAGAAGATTGCTCTTCCGTCTCTCCTAGGAGGTGCCTTTGGGGAGCACATAATTGTCTTGGCACTGAGCCAAAGATGGGAACCCACGAGTGGAAGAACTGTCCTTCTGATTCTGCGAAAGGCCTGGTCTTGCGCCTACAAGTCATCTGGGTGTGCAGAGGCTGCAGCTAACATTGTTGGGACTTTGCTCCTGCAGTGACTCCAACGAGGAGCCATCATAATAAAAGAAGAGGGCAGAGGCTTCATGTGTGACTTCATCTATCCTCAACTCTCCAAAACGGGGGTCAAGTGATTGCAGCACTGGAGCTGAATGTGAGGCTGTATCAGCAAGAGTTGCAGAGAACAAACCCACCTTAAATCAGTTTTAGCAAAAGGAGGCTTATCACATGACACTCAACAGCAGATAGCACAGGTTGAGTATCCCTTATCCAGAATGCTGGAAATCAGAATTTTGTACAGCATCTTTAGTGCACCTGAATTTACACTGCAGCCATCATAGGAAGTCAGGTGTGGAATTTTCCACTAGAGGTGTCATAATGGTGCTTGAAAAGTTTTAGATTTTGGAGCATTTAGGATTCAGATTTCTATCACTTCTCAGCCTTTTGGCTAAGATCAAGTGTAGGATTCAGATTTCTGGATTAGAGATGCTCAACCTATATTACATGAAGTAATAGATCCAAGGTTCAGAAATTACTCCCAAAGCCACACCTCAGAGCCAGGCCATCAAGGAAGCTGCTGCCACTCCCAAAAGTGGAGACACACACACTCCAGAAGCACTTCATCTCTGTCTTTACCTGACCAGAAGCCACAGCTTCTCTTGGACCAAACTCCACCTGCTACGATCTGCATTGCCTGGACGCCCTGGAGCCCACCTCTCGGCTCCCTCCTTCTGGTCCTGATCAGCCCTCCACTCCAATAGGGCCCCTCGGTCTCTCAAGGGTTTCAAGTCAGCAGAACACAGTCATACTCAGGTCTGAACTGCAGCAAGCCAGAGAATAGAGAGCTTCGTGTGTACTTTCTGCAGTGCAGAAAGGAGAGGGGAGTGAGCATTGCCACCAGGCCACATCTCAGCATAGCTCTTGTTGTCATAAGGAAGACAGAGACCCACCGGTTGGTCATTCCCAGATTCAGAAGCCACAGGCTCCTGTCTTACCACAATTCTTTCTGAGCAGGTGGTCTGTCTGCCACTCCAGGGCCATATGGGCATCTGTATTCTACTCCCATTCAAAGTCTTCCTCACCCACCTGATATCCTGTCTGTGCTCCCTACTCAGAAGAGTCCCATCCACCCTTCAAAATATAGTGTAAGACTTCAGTGAAAACTCCCACTACTCCAACCTTACAAGGTCTCTAGCTCCCTGTGATTTATCATTTCCTCCGAAGTCCTCAGCACACATATAAACCTTAGTGTGTGAGTTCACTGATCACCCTCTAATAGTTTCCTGTATAAAAATTTTGAAGCTACAAGTGATCAAGAATTCTGTAGGAAGATCTGGGACTTTCCTACAGAGGTCCAAAGCTTTCCTTCTATTCCTTACAGTTTTGGAAGTCAGTGTTGAAGATAGAAAAGCCACTTAGCAACTGTTCCCAGGAAAGTCTGTTTCCTACATTACAAAAGGGGAAATATCTGTTCTCTCTCTGTGTGTGTGTGTGTGTGTGTGTGTGTGTGTGTGTGTGTGTGTGTTTCCTGGACTCGGGATCAAAAGAGTTAATATGAGAGAAAAAAATGCTGTGATTGTTAACTGCTGCTAAATGAAGGCTGAGTCTGAGAATGTGGCCCAGTTAGCTCAGCCTCGGGGCCCCCGCCTCACCTGTAGACTTCCTGCTCTGTGGAGACTTGCTGGGCCATGTCTCCCAGGCAAACAGCTGAAGCAAAGCAGGTGAAGCATGAAGCATGAAGACAGGAGATAGACACCTAACATACGGTTCGGGCTTGATTGCGGGAATTAACTAGATTTGGCGCAGATGTGAGCTCTTTGCTTCTGTGTTTCTCCTAAACAAGCAGAGTTGGGTAAGAAGGCCTTCCTTCAACACCTTGGAGCTGAGTTCTTCTTTCTTCCTCTTCAGGGAGGTCTATGAGACACCAGAAAGGTAGTCAGTCCTGGCAGACGTGGTCTTGGCCACTCCCAAAGCATGACCAGACTGGTTGTGTGGATAGTGGTTTCAGAAGAGAGAAAAATAAAAATGTTAAGAGACTTCAATAGTTTCCCCAGGCCTTTCTTCCCACTCTCAGTGCAAAGGAAGAATAAGTGGCCTAGTCTATTTTTATGTTGCTATCACAAAATACCTGAGGCCACATACATAGTAAAGAAAAGAGGTTTAGTTAGCTCACAGTTCTAGAGGTCTGAGAGCATGGTGCTGCATCTGCTCCTTTTCTGGTAATGCCCCATGTGGACAGAATAGCATGGCAGGACTACATGGGTAAGAGTGTGTGTGAGAGTGTGGGAGGTGTCAGGTTTGTTCTCACAAAAAGCAGCCTTCTCTGCTTGCTTCAGTACCAAGAATTAAACCAGGGCCTTTTCCCTGAGCCACATCTCTAGCCCCCTTTGAAATGTTTTCTTTTGAGATAGCTGTTACTAAGTTGCCTGAGCTAGGCTCCATATTGCAGTCCTCCTACTTCAGCTTCCCAGAATGCTGAGATTACAGGCCTGTGCCACCTTGCCTAGATATAACCAGCCCACTCTTGGGGTGCTCCATCCTCATGACCCCACATGCTTCCACCTCTCAAGACTTATAGAATAGGGACCAAGTCACAGTATGAGTTTTGGTGGTGATAAACACAGCAAAAAGCAAGTAGGTCTTGGATGAGTGTTGAACCCAACTACACAAAATCATTTAGATATTCTCTATGTTTCAACAGAAAATATTTTCCCCAGAAAAAGTCTATTTGTTGTTGCTTAAACAGGTACAAGTGAAACATGCACAATAAAAATGCACTTGGAGACTATCCAGGGAAGTGATTGGAGTTTGGGATGATTTTGTGCCCACACCTGGGTTTTTAGTGAAGGCTGAGTATATATGAGATACCAGAATACTGGGCTGTACTGTCCATCTACCAATTGCTAATGTATATTTGCTAGGATTAAATTGTGATTCATCATGAATTTGAATTAGAATAGCCAACTTTTCTTTAATCTATTTACACTACTCACTCATTCCTGCTTTCTCCATGCTTTATTTCCTCTCTTTTATGGTGCTGAGCATGGAACTCAGGGCTGTGCAAGTGCTAGCACTGCCACTGTGCCACACCCCAACCTGCCACACAAACTCTGCCTGGGAGTAAGTAGCACAGCTGCTTTTCAGACTCTGCAAGTAACTAATTGTAGCAAAACATGGTGAAAGAGAACAATGACTCTAAATATTAAAATCCAAAGCACAGGCAGTACCAAAGAGTGGATGTTAATTTTCAGCTATTCATTCAAGAAAATGAGCCTGGCTCAGGAGATAACACGTTTTTAAAGGTGGTTGAGGGAACTTGCTCAGTGATCAGTTCAGCTCTGGAGTCACCCTTGAGGCTATGTAGAGTCTGGTGATTTTTTTTTAAATGTCCAGATCCAGAATTTAGGCTGTGGATATTGATGGAACTTTATGACACACAGTGCCCAAACCAGGTGCTGTGTAGTTGGAAGGATAACTGCTGGGGTATGAAACATCACACCATAATCTCAGCCTCTCCACTTGGCTTCAGAATCTCGTGTAAAGGAGAAAATTGTCTTTCAATTAAAGAACATTGTAATACTTCATCTGGGTTACATCTTTCCTCAACCCCTCAACTGAACTCCCATCGCTATATGTAATTTTTACACTGCATAGTCTCAGTACTTTGAAAAGAAGTTGCAGGGAAGGCACAAGTCTTATGATGGGGATTTAGAATATTTTAAATCTTCAGCTGTCTAAAGCAGGAAAGGAGTTGCTTCCCCACAATGTAATGAACTAGATGATCCATAGCCCAGTGTAAAATGAACATAGTCCTCCTGAATTGTTTTGAATAACAAGATACATTGGAGAAAAAGCAATACTTTCTAAAAGTACTAGGGTTTTCATAGTTGACAATTATGGAAAAAATGAAATCCAAGTATAAACTTGTATGAGAGAGAGAAAGACTCTTACAAGGAGTGTTAAGAAAGCCATAGACTGGAGATATATCTGCAGGATACATTGTTTTTTCAGGAACTTCTGTCCAGAGTACATAAAGAACTACAAATCTAGAATGACAAGACATCCATTAAAAACTGAGATTCTGAATACAGAATTGCATGGAAGAAGATATATGCATGGCCATGCACGTGAAAAGATCTTCAATATCATCACCAGAAAAGTTTAAGTTAAAACCACATTAGGATATCTTCATATTCACTAGGATGACTAAACTTGAAAAGATTCACTATACTTTACTAAGTGCTGATGGAGATGTGGAGCAACTGAAACTCCTTCATGTTGCTAAAACAATATAAAGTGGTCCAGCAATGTTGAGCAGCAGATTTCTTTTTTTTTTTTTATTGAGTTTATTGGTACATTTAGGGATACAGTACAGTTACATTCATTGTTGGGATCATGTACCTTTACATGGCAAGTCTTGATTCTCATTTTTTTCCCCTTACCTCTGCCCTCCCTTCACCCCCTCCTCCCCTCCCCATCTACAAACACTTTATTTTCATCTTTTCATTCTCTCACATTTTTTTCTTTTCCCTTTTTGTTCTTCCCCTACGTATCACACCTTCCCTACACCTTTAGCTCCTTTCCTCCCATTTCTAAATGTCAGTAATCTTATTAGAATCTTATGCATTGTTGCAGAATATTCACACCAGGGAAACTATTTGGTATTTACACATGTGGGACTTATTTATTTCACTTAGGAGTATACAATATGTATCCATTTTCCTATGAATGAATCTATTCTCTCGCTCTTTATGGCTGAGTAATATTCCATTTTATAGAAAAACCACAACTTCTTTATCCAGTTTCCAACGGATGGGCAAATAGGTTGTTTCCAAGATTTAGCTATTACAAACTGTGCCGCTATAAACATGGGTGCACATACTTCTCTGTGATATGATTCTTTTAGTTCTTGTGGAAAGATACCCAACAAAGGGATGGCTGGGTCAAATGGAACCTCCAGTCCAAGCTCTTTGAGGTATCTCCATATTGATTTCCATAGTGGTTGCACTAGTCTGAGCAGCAGATTTCTTATAAAGTTAAACATCAACTTATAATATTACTATAGTTTGGATGTTGAATGTCTCCCAAAAGGCCCATGTGTTGAAGACTGGTCCACAACTGGTAGTACTATTTGAAGGTGGTGGAACCTTGATGGTATAGGGCCTACTGGAAGAACTTAGATCATTTGGGGTCTATGCGTACAGGGGATATCAAGACATCTTCCCTTCTTTCTCTCTTTTCTTCCTTAAGGTAAACAGTTTCTGATGCCTGGTACTCCTACTATGATGTTTTGGCTTGCCACAGGCCCAAAAGAAATGGATTCCATTGACCGTGGACTTAGAACTATGAAACTATAATCCAAAATAAACCTTTCATAATAGCTAAAATTGATACAGCCCAATTGCCCATCAACTGGAGACTGGATAAAGAAGATTTTTTAAAAATAAAATGGAGTACTACTCAGCCATAAAGAATGAGAAACTAGAGATATTTATAGCTAAGTGGATACATATTGAGGCCATACTCAAGTGAAATTAATAAGTCACACATGTAAATACCAAATAGTTTCTCTGGTGTGAAAATCTAAAAGTGCAAATAAGGGTCAAAATGTAGAATTGATATTTTGTAATAGGAAGAAAAGGTCTAAAAGAGTAGAGGAAGTGGGAGGGGTAGGAGAAAGGTAAAAAAGAAAAGAAAAAATATGTGAAAAGGAAAAACATGGAAGCAATGTCTTTGTAAACAGGGTAGGGTAGAGGGGGTGAAGAAAGGTCTGGGGAATGGGAAAAAATAAGAACCAATGATAAGTCATGTAAAGGTACAAGATCCCAATGATGAATGTAACTTTATTATATACCTAAAATGTACCAATAGACTTAATAATAATTTTTAAAAACCAAAATAAACTTTTCCTCCTTACAAGTTGTTTATTTCAAGTATTTTGTTACAGTGACAGAAAGCTAATAAATACAATTAATCACTTATATTTAATGATAGAAATAAAAACATATTTTCACAAAAAGACACCCCTGCAGTGAGTCCTGGTCTCCTGTGAGCCACAACAGCACAAGGCAAAATAATAAATAAAGACAGGAAATATGCCTTAGAGAAGAAGCTGAGCTTTGGGCCTGATCAATGCTGCTCTGGGCAGCAAAGATGAAGGCAGCCCAAGCTTGCCATTTTTTATCGGGTTCACAGGGAGTAACAGATGACTCCAAGGGCTATGGTAATTCTAAGACCATGAGGATCATATGCAGATAAGGGTCTTATGTTGATTAGGCTGGCAAGATGAGCAAAGACATTCTTGGGATGAATCCCACTTGATCAGGGTGTGTGACCTTCTTGACATCATCTGCATTCTGTTTGCCAGCATCTTATTGAGTAATTTTTGTGTCTATGTTCATTAGGAATATTGGCCTATAGTTCTGTTTTTCACTTGGGTCTTTCTCTTTGGGGATCAAGTTGATGTTTCCAGGAATGAATTTGGGAGTACTGCTTCCCTTTCAATTTCATCGAAGTGTTTAAACACTAGTGGCAATGGTTCTTCTCTAAATTTTTGTAGAATTAAGCAGTGAAGCCATCAGTACCTGAGCTTTTCTTCATTGGTAAGTTTTTACTTATGTTTTCAATTTCATTGATTGATATTGGGTTGTTTAGAATTTTTAGGTCTTTTCCATTTAACTTTGGTAATTCATATATATCTAGAAATCTGTCCATTTCAAGTTTTCCACCTTACTGGCTAGAGGTTCTCCAAGTAAGTATTGATGATCCTCTGAATTTCTGCTGGGCCCATTGTAATTTCACCCTTTTCATTCCTAATTGCATGGATTTAGGCCTTTTCTTTCTTTCTCTCTCTCTTTTTAAAATAAGCTTGGCTAAGGGTTTGTTAATTTTGTTTATTCTTACAACAGTAGGGGGGATGAATTGAGCTGATAAGGAATTTGTCCCTCCCTGGTTGAGAACTTTCTACTCGGTTCTCAAAGAACCACTGTGTCTTCAGCTGATATAATCTTGCCCTTGAGTAACACAACATCATGGGACCATTGAGGTTTTAGCTATGACTAGAGGCAAAAATGGAGTTATATTTTGGAATGTCATAACTGGCCTGTAGGCAAGAAGCCTAGGCCTGATCATAATTTAATTGTGAAATGACTTTTCCCTAAATTATGTGGAATTGCTCCTGATAGTATATACCTGTTCACCAAAGCTCTACTCATGAAAGCCAAAACTTAGAGGGAAAAAAATCCAACAACCTGAGTTTTCACCAAGTAAATGAAAAAAATCTGTAGTGCATGCATCCGATGAAATATCCTTGTGACTCTCAAATCATGATGATGAGAGCAAAAGAAGCCAGACACAAAAGAATCCATGCTGGATGGCATCATTTTCATGAAGTTTAGAGCTGGCAGAATACACTCCTGATGACAGCAATCAGGTAAGTAGTTGCCAGAGGTTGGGAGATTGGGGGGGTGGGGATTCACTGCAGAGAGCACAAGAGAAACATTCCCTCTCTGATTTGGGATGGTGGTTACAAGAAATTCTTTAGTTAAAATTCACTGAAGCAGGGCCAAGGTAAGGCTCAATGGAAAGTGCTCACCTAGCTTGCATGAAGCCCTGGGTTCAATCCATAGCACTGGAAAAATATAGAAACAAAAAGCTTCACTGAAACATATTTAAAACATATATTTCATTGTGTATAAATTAGTTGATTAGCACATAAAACAAAGACTTCTGCAGAATCAGTTACCTGTGAAAGCCTCTATTTCTTTCAGTGAGGCCAGTTTTTATATGGACAGGACATTAATTCATTTTGAGATTTAGTTTGCACTATAATGATACTGATCATGACTCACTTTTATGGTTTTAATATATTCCTCTTGGAAGTCAGGAAGTTACATTGTTCAACAAAGTTGAGGAACCACCCCCAAAAGTACTCATTTTATGCAATAATTTAAATTTTCCAGGCAGCACCGCTGTGACTTGGGGGAACATCTGATCTACTACAATAGTTGTTCAGCAAAGGTCATTTGAAACAGAAGAAAAATTCAAGACATTGCATTATAGGGTTGGGTGTATTGAAATTTTCACCTCAGTCTACATTGTATTTTCTATTTTAAACAAAGCTTTGGAAATATCTGCAAATACTATATTATACACATGTTTTTAAAAAGCAAGAACATCTCTGGACACACGTTCACCTTTGTATCTCTGCCCTTTCACCAGTGCAGTACACAGATGGCAGTCAACCAAGAAAGGACAGCACATGCTGTTGGTGGTGGTTTTCTATAAAGCTAAATGCGTTTCTTCATCAGTCCTCACAAATCACTCCAAAGGTAAATATGGCAAGGAATCCTGGAAAGGTGATTGTGAAAAATAAGTACAGCAGGGAAGTTCTGGGATGGCTTAAGAGACAGCTGGGAAATGGCTGTGACTCAACTGCAGTGCAGAAGTACCTGTCTCACGCCAGGACAGGTGAGCTTGTGTAATGGGGTCAGTGGCATTGCCTCTCCTCTTATAGCCACTGCCCCATACCCTGAACCAACAAATGGACCAAACACATTCCGATGAACAGACAGGAGACTCAATAAGGATAGTGTTAATCAACAGGAAGATAACATAGAAATCAAACCCCAAAGTTCAGATTGGAAAGTTCAAATAGATTGTAGGTCTTCAGCCAGCCTGGCCATATCAACTCCTAGCTTTGGAAGAGCCTGTGACATTGGCACATGTGCCTAGCATACATCTAACCCTTAGTTTTCTTCTGTATAAATAAGAAGGCTACTACAGAGTTAACAAAATAATAAATGGGAAGTGCTGACTGACATAATAAATGTGTAACAATGCTGGTTTTTAAATTTTGGTTACACACAGAAACAACCTTTAGGAACTACTGCTGTTAGACTTCCACAGCCAGAAATTCTAATGTAATTGATCTGTGATGTAGACTCAACATTCAGATATATAT
>NW_022900950.1:25231532-25262625 GCF_012274545.1 Fukomys damarensis
ATATGTATACACATATATATATATATATATATACACACACATATACATACATACATATTGTACTGGGGATCAAACTCTAGACCTTGCACTTGCAAGACGGGCAGTGGAACCACTGAGCTAAATCCCCTGCCCCAACATTCAGAATTTTTGAAAGCCCTTATGTGGTCTCTGATTCTAGTCATGAGATAGTATCTTGCTTTAGACTAATAATCCTGCTAATCACAATTACAAATGGTGGTAGTGAAGTAAGTAAGAGACAGGCATGAAAGAGTGGCTGGAGAAATTGGGCATGACTGCCAGATGAAGAGACCTATTAACCATGGGCGTAGACCAGCTGCTCCCAAGCCTGACATGACGTCAAGCCAAGTCCTGCACTCAGTACTAATCTCTGACATGAGAACATGGTGAACCTGACACCTGATATCAATATTCTGACATGAGAACAAGCCAAGCCTAGCACCTGCTGCCAGTTTTCTAGCATGATATCAAGACCACCTAGATCAACTATAAAAAGACAGCAGTAGTTGACTTTGTGCCATTGCCCCCTTGTTCCTGCAGTGGTCCATTCTGTTTGCCAGATATATCTTCATTTTTTCCCTTCAAAGCAACCTTTTCTCCGTGAACATATCTTTTACACTTTCTTCTTATGTCTGCCCTAAAGTAAACAATAATCTTCACATTCAGTAAATGTCCTGACCAATTCACTAAATGGGGCAATAAGAACCTGGAAAACATTGCTGGTCTCTATTCTATTAGAAAATATTCTTGGCAAGCCAGCCAGAAGGTAATAGAATGACCAGGAGGTAAGGCTATTGGGCATGGTTTTTTCTATCCCTCTCTGAAATCTTTGGACTCAAGCCAAGAAGGACTTACTTAAGGACAGGTTTTATTTTTTTTCTCTCTCCCCACTACAACAACTCCAATACTCTGCCATTCCTCTCTCAAGCCCCTTCTTGTCCTTTCTCTCCCAAGAAAGGTAGGGAGAGGAGAAAGAGAATAGGTGGTAAAAATTAATGGAAGTTAGGGGCCCCTTGAGCCTGCCAGTGGCCACAAAGAAGAGCTGACAGAATGTAGAGCAGAAAGCCTTTGCAGCTGCCATTTCAACTTGAGTCTCAGTACCACAGAGCTGAGGTGAGTGAGCACAACCCCATTTAAGGCCTGGCCACTGTGGAGAGCTGGCATGCTCAGGTGGAGTGGAGACCAAGAGCTTCTGGGTGACCCAAGGGAAGAACCAAGTGACTTGTTTGGGAGGAAGCTCTTGGTAAAAGGGGGTGGAATTATAGTCAGCACCCCCACTTCCCTTGGGGAATGGATAAGGCTGATGCACACATGGTCCCAGTACACCTTAGCTCCTCAGTATGGGGCGAGGTGGAAGCCAGAGTGAGGTGCTCGTCCCCCATCTCCTTACCAACCCCAGAGCCGTGGCCACTACCAGTGGGAACTCCCGGAGACATTTAATCCCCAGAGTGGTACCATTAGTTTAAAGCAGCAAAAAGCAGTGTAGCTTGTTCAAAGGTGCAGGTACAAAAACTATAGAGCAGAGTGGCTCTGTCGCTTTCTGCCACTCTCTCTCCCTTTGGCCATTAGAGCAAGCTGTTGCCTTTCAAATAACTCACTTGCTTAAAAACTAAATCCTTTCAACCCAGATAATGTATTTACTTGCTAAAGATTCTGTGAGACCCTGAATTAGAAACATCTGATCTACATCAGTTAAATGTGGACTGCTTAGATTATTTGACTAAGAAAGATTTAGACAATATTGACAAATCTAAAACCAAGAAAGGAATTTTACCTGAAAATCTAGAGCAAACATTTAATTCAGGTATTTTCAAGCTTCAAAACTTAAATGGCTTACCTATTTTATAATTATTTCACATATAAAAGTCTGCAGAAATGCCATGTAATTGTAAATTAGTTGTAGATAACCAGATGTTTCTGATGAAGTAAACATGTCTATCTGCCCTGTATGTGCATGGAGATTTCCCATGTTTTCATCAGAGCAATACACACACTTTAATTCTTTTTTTTTTTTTTTTATTGAGTTTATTGGTACATTTAGGGATACAGTACAGTTACATTCATTGTTGGGATCTTGTACCTCTACATGACAAGTCTTGATTCTCATTTTTTAATTCTTAATCATAAGTGAACACCACCTGACTCATGAAAAATTCATTTAAAGCATTTTAAGTATTTTTAAATCTATATGATATTATACTTCCTATTCTAATCTGGTGGTAAAGGTATTCTTAAGAGCTTGCAAGTATTCTAGATTTTCAAAATTGAATGAAAAAATTGAATAACCATCCTGTTTTTTCAAGCATTCTTGTGCTTTAGCAGGCAAGGTAATTAAAATGTAGAAATGAGTCTGTGAAAGTCTTATTTCAAGAAAATCTTGGGTTAGTTGTTCTATTCTTTATTAGTGGAAGAGTCAACCCATTTTACAGCATGGAGCTTGAAAAACCTTGAAATTTATAGTCTGGATAGCATCCAGAATTGATTTTTCTTAATACCTAATAATTCAGTTCTAGTCCATCTAATTGTATTAATAGCCACTTTCACTTTCCTTTCTTGTTCACAAGTACTTTGGATTCCTTTTAGTTCCTTTTTTTGAATTTAATTTGTTCTCTTTGCGCCATTGTATTTGTTGATTTCTTTCAATTTGAAAAGTTGGTATTTATTTTTGTAAGTCTTATGAATTGATATGGGTTGTAATTTGTGCACCCTTACAGATAAGAGCTAAAGCCTCTTCTTTCAAGGAACATATGGGACCAAGGTTTATCTCCTTGTTTCAAAATTGAAGTAATTATTTTAGATTTCCACCTTACTGCCTTAAAGAGATATTATGCTGATGTGGTGGTGCATGCCTGTAATCCCACCACTCAGGAGGCTGAGGCAGGAGGATCACTGCAAGTTTGAAGGCAGCATGGATTCCACAGTGAGTTTCACACCAGCCTGAACTATTTGGTGAGATTCTGTCTCAAAAAACCAAAAACCCCCAACCAAACAAAAAGAGATATTGTTTTCCAGGTGGTCATGTGTTTCTCACTGTTTCTCAAGTAGCTAAGGGAACCCCTAAGGACTCCACCTTCCTTCCTAAGGAGTTAGTGGGCTGTAGTAAGGAGAGTTATAAGGCTAAAGACTAATGCAAAGCTAAGACACCAGTATGGCTACTATAGCTTCTAGCAGAGACAGCTGCTTCTAAGAAAACGTTATTTGAGTATCATAAGGGGCACTTTGTGAACTCACAAGTCTGCCTCTTCCTGCAGGGGAGGCCCTCTAAAGGAGAGCACAGACCTAGTTCTGTTTCTCTCTCTATAAGCATCCAGATGAGTCATGGGAAACATCCTGAGCAGCACCCCACAGGTGCCAGCACTCTTCTATTAAGTCATGTGTTAGTTACTTTTCTCTCATTGCTGAGACAAAATACCCAAAGTTAAAGAGGAAAGGGTTTATTTAGCTCACAGTTTTTAGAGGCTTCAGTCCATTGTGGGCTGGCTCCAAGGCTAGGTAGCACATGGCAGAAAGGCAGCAGTTTATGGTGGACTGAACGAAGCAAATCAACGAGACAACCACAGCTCTTTCTATCCCTTATATCTTATCCAGACTATGTAGGGTGGGTAGCACTCACACCCTTAATTCTAGTGCCCTTGAGCCTAGCATTGCACCAGGAATCAATCACTCACTCTAGATCCAGCCACCTCTGAAAAAGCCCCACTTATGACTGAATGAGGCTTTGGAGGAACATCTAGATCCAAACCATAACAGATCATATCCTTTAATAGTGGGAACAATTTGACCTTGACAATCTGAAAAAGTAACAACTTATCTACTATTGTAATATGGATCTGGTCTAATACAAACTAGGAAATAGCAAGAGATGAGTAAAGAATGACAATTTAAATTACAATAATACTTTGCAGTTAGACTGTTTCTGCAAAAAGCATGGAAAGTGATGGGGAGGGGAGGAGGGGGTGAAGGGAGGACAGGGACAAGGGGAAAAAATGAGAACCAAGACCTGTCATGTAGAGGTACAAGATCCCAATAATGAATGTAACTGTACTGTATACATAAAATGTACCAATAAACTCAATTTTTTTAAAAAAAGCATGGAAAGTGAAGTGAAATCCCTTATATTTAGGCTTTTAAAACTCCGGATCACCAAAAAAGTACAAAGACTCTGGTAATTAGTTCCTCTGAGGAAGAGGAAGTGGATATCAGTGATGATCCTGTCCTCAGATCCTCACCAGTCCCTTGGGGGTATATTTAGCTATTTGAGGAAAGTACCCACATTGGAGGGTCTCCTTGACCTCCTCCTTGTAATCCTCAGGCCAGTGAAACCATTCCTTTCCCTTCAAGTGATTCAAGAACTCTACTAGAACTTGGTGCCCCAGAGTGACCCAGTATTCCACATCCCCCTCAACATGTACTTCAGACAATTTTACATCCCTCAGGATAGACTCAGAGTGGAGCTCCTACTCCTCTAGCTCACACCTCATCCTGCCCCTGAGAGAGTAGATTTGCAGATAGATTTCAAACTTTGACCTTTATCAGGGTGTGGTGGCACATGCCTGTAATCCCATCACTTGGGAGGCTAAGGCAGGAGGACTGCTGTGAGTTTGAGGCCAGCCTGGGCTACATAATGAGTGCATGGCCAGCCTGAATAACATACCTTGTCTCAAAACAAAAGCAAACTTTGACCATTACTTTTGATCAATTGAGTTGAGATATCCAGTTCCTCACAGGGCTAGGGCTAGTGGTGACCACCAGACAATCTGCCAAGCTTGCCCACTCTGTACCTACAATAATTTCCCCCAGTTTGGACTACCCCAGGCCCTTCAGAATGACAATTGGCTTTCTTTGTTTCCCCCATTAAGTTTATTGGTACATTTAAAGCAAACAATAGTTACATTTATCATTGGGGTCTTGTACATTTACATGATATGTCTTGGTTCTTATTTTTTCCCAATATCCCTGGCCCTCCCTTCACCCCCTTCACCCTTCCCTATTTACAAAGACTTCCTTTCCATTTTTTCACATTTTTTCTTTTCCCTTATTTCCTTTCCCCTCCCCTTCCCACTTCCCCTTTAGCCATTTTCTTCCTATCTCACACTATCAATTATACCATTTGAACCTTATTTACACTTTTAATATTTTACACCAGAGAAATTATTTGGTATTTACTCAAGTATGTCCTACTTATTTCACTTAAGAGTATCACCTCAATGTACATCCATTTAGCTATAAATGCCTCTAGTTTCTCATTCTTTATGGGTGAGTAGTACTCCATTTTATAGAAAAACCACATCTTCTTTATCCAGTCTCCAGTTGATGGGCATTTGGATTGTTTCCAAGTTGTAGCTATTACAAACTGTGCTGCTATAAATATGGGTGCACACATATCACTGTGGTATGATTCTTTTTATTCTTTTGGAAAGATACCCAGCAGAGGAATAGCTGGGTCAAATGAGACCTCTAATCCTAGTTCCTTGAGGTATCTCCATATTGATTTCCACAGTGACTGCACCAGACTGTACTCCCACCAACAATGGAGAAGGGTTCCTTTCTCCCCAACCCCACCTGAGGTATCTCCATATTGATTTCCACAGTGACTGCACCAGACTGTACTCCCACCAACAATGGAGAAGGGTTCCTTTCTCCCCACAACCCCACCAGCATTTGTTATTGGTTGATTTCTTGATAGCAGCCATTCTTTCTGAGGTAAGGTAGAATCTCAGTGTTGTTTTCATCTGCATCTCTCAAATGACCAGTGATGCTGGACATTTTTTCATATAATTATTTGCTGCTTTTACTTGTTTGTCTGAGAAATGTCTGTTCATTTCAGGTGCCCAACAATGGGCTTCTTCTACTCTCAAGTAACTTAGGGGAAGCAAAGACCTTGAGAATAAAGGACTGCACTATCTCCATTCAGCATGACGAGCTCAGTCCTGTGGAAAGGTTGAGAGAGCCAATCAGTCCCTAATATGAGCTCTGACAAAACTTCGCCAAGAGATGTCTGGGTCTTGGCTCCTGTTATTGCCAATAACCCTCATGAGGTGTTGGAACATGCCCAAAACTGGCTAAATATATGGGTCCATTTGAGATGTTATATGGGAGGTCTTCTCTATCCTCTGAAATGGTGATAGACCCAGAGACCACAGGAATCTTGTGATACTTTATCAATCTAGGCCAAATAAAAACAGGCTATCCAACTATGTGGGAACACAGTTTTCCATTTCCTAGCTCAGAGGAACAATGTACTATCTTCCTAGGAGATCAAGTGCTTGTTAGAATTTGGAAAGAAGGGGCTCCTGTGGCCTGACTGCAACAAACTGGAAGGGCCCCTTTTCAGTGATCTTTGCCACACCTACTTCAGTAAAGATGGCAGAGATAGATAGTTGGATTCCCCTCTCTAGAATAAAATCAGCTCCACCTGAAATATCTGATGTCAAGAACCATTCTACATAATTTTTGGGAAAAATCATTTTATAATTAAATTATGATTAGGGCTATCTGGGGCACAGTCTTCCTGCCTGCAAGCCAGCTATGGCATGTGGAAACATAACTCCATTTTGCCTCTGGTCACAGCTGAGATCTCAATGGTCCCATGATGCTGTGACCCTGAAGGGTAAGATTATATCAGTTGAAGACATCCTGGTTCCCCAGTAGTAATTAAAAAGGAGAAAGGTTTCACCTGGGGACAAACAAATTCCTTATCAACCTAACTTGTTTCACCTACTATTGTAAAAATATTTTGCCCATTCTACTGTTCTCCTCAACATACGTGACTCATCAACCTAAACTTCTCATCAGCATAAGATCTTTATCAATATAGGATTACTGCTGCCTTGTGAGTCACCCAATACTCCCTCTGATTACTGTATGAACCCAATAAATAGTGGTTACCTTGGAGTATCTTTGTCTTTGCCCTCTCTGAGGCACTGACCTCCCAGCCCCCTTGTACTTTGAAACTATACAAGTCTCTATTGTTTTTCTTTCTTAAACCCTCACCATCCCCCTTTCTATTCAGTAAGAGGATTTATCACCCTCTGATAATCTGAAGACCACGTGAAGGAAGGAAACTACTCCTGTGAAGCCCTGGAAGACCAGAGGCTCCTCTTTAGAAAGCAGGATCCTAGTTCTACTTCAAGGACAAGCTCTTGGAAGGTTCATTAAGTTCTCTCATTAAGCAAGCAGCTCAACTATTCTCTATATATGGATATCAACTCCTTTTTTTTTTTTTTGACATTTTCTCCTCAGCCCAGTGGTGAGCAAGATCATCTTAAAGTAGATGAAAAGTGCATAATCCCCAGTAGGTAGGGCCTACATCCCCTTTTAGCAGGAAGTAGCTACAGTGGTAACTCAGTTCATGAACTTAATTCATTCCACAATTCTGGAAAAGATGGCCAAGGTTGTGTTGTCACCTGATGCACAGTTTGCAAACGAAAACAAAATTTTGCCAAAAGCTTCTGTTTGAGAACCACATTATTTGCAAACAAAAGCGTGAACCAAGGTACCACTGTATAGGAAGACAGAGATCCCTACTCCCTCAGCACCCCATAAAGAATTATGGGGATAGTGGCTAGGGATTTGGCTCAGTAAAAAAAGAATTATGGGGATTTACATCTTTCAGGAGTAAGTGAAGTAGGAGACCAGGGCATGGTAACATGACTAGAACAATTGGGCATGAATTGTCAGTTGAAGAGACTTGTTAATCATGGGCACAGACCAGTAGCTCCTGAGACCAAGCATCCAGTGTCAATCTTCTGACATGAGAACAAGCTGAGTCTCGTACCTGATGTCAACCTTTTAGTATGAGATCAAGTGGGGCCACCTGTATCAACTATCAAAGAAGATGTAAAAAAGATGGCAGCAGTTGACTTTGTGCCACTGTCCTCTTGTTCTTGCAGTGGTCCATTCTGCTTGCAGGATATATCTTCTCTTTTTCCATTAAAGCACCCTTTTCTCCTTGGATGCTTTTGTGCTTATTTTCCTTTTCTTCTTCTTATTTCTGCCCTAAAATGAATAATAATAATCTTTTACTTTCACAAACTGTCCTGACCAATTCATTGAACTGCACAGCAAGAGGCTGGAAAACATTGCTGGTCACCATACCACCCCGTAACAGTAGGATAGCATCTATAGTTTGAAATCACAGGAGACCCTCCAAAGCAAGCAGTAACTTCTTCCTCAAGAGCAGAAAGCCATACTAGTGAACTCCACATTTACCAGTTTTGTCCTCAAGGATATGTTGCCTACATGCAAAGCAAAACAGGTGCTGGAGCAGAAAGTGGCAATATTAAAGGCAGAGTATTAAAAAGGCAGAAGTTAGCTGGTTCCAGTGGTGCACATCTGTAATCCCAGTACTCTGGAAGGTTGAGGGAGGAGGGTTGCCAGTTTTAGCCTAGCCTGTGCAATTAGAAATTTAGCAAGACCGTGTCTCAAAAAAAGTGTGTGTATGTGGAGATGGACTGAGGGTGTAGCTCAGTGCAAAGCTCTGGGTTCAACCTCCAGTAGTAGGGCTGGACAGATGTTAAAGTTTTCGGCTTCTACTGCAGTTACATTGAAGAAAACATAGAGGAGAGAAGCACAAAATCAATGTAAGGGTCCCTGTAGCTATTTGGCTACTTTGTGAATGCACATATGAATCTCAGGAAGAGATTCCCAGAAGCCCAGCAGAGAGCAGCAACTTAGAGACTGAAAAGCTGCATCCCAACAGTTACCAAGTGCTCAGAGTTCTGAGTTCAAGTCCTACTTTGTAGGGTTTGGCAAACACCATAGGCTCTTCCTGAAAAATCAGAAGGGCTGCTCCTTGGGAGTAAAAGCTGTACCCTAGTGCTGAAGGGTTTGAGACAGCAGAATGATAAAGCCAAAACAACCAAGTGCAGCACCAGACTCTCATGTGCTTCCAGGCCTCCTCAGCATGGCCACAACTATCAAGACCATACTAACTTAAAAAACAAAAAGATGCTACACAGGAACAAAAAAATAAACCAGGAAATGAGACCCATGACCAAGAGAGTACAAAAAGACTTATTTATAGAAGTTGAATTTACCAGGCAAGCAATTTATGTGTTATAAACATGTGAGGGGATTAACAAGAAGGCATGGAAATAAGGGGCAAAGAGAATCTCTATTGAGGAACAGAAATGTTAAAAAAGGAAATAAGTGAAAATTCTACAATTGAAAAACACAGTGCTAGAGTTACTATAAAAATTCATTAAAGACTGCACACAGCAGATGAAAGGATCATGAATTTGAAAATATGTCAATAGAAGTTATCTACTCTCTGAAGCACAAAGAGAAAGGAAATTTTAAAAAACTGAAAGTCATCAATACCATTACTCTGGGAGGTGGAGGCAGGATCCAGTCCAGCCTGGGCTGCTTAGCAATTTAGTAAGACCCTGTGATTTTAAAAAAGTGGCTAGGGATATACATCAATGCAAAGTCCATGGTTCAATCTCCTGTGTAGGGGTGAAAATGAAAAGAAAAAGAAGGGGTGGGGTAGAAAAAGAGATAATTGAGTCCTGTGAAACAACAAATGGTTGGCCTAACAAATCCATAGCTGAAGGCCAAGAAGCAAGAAGGAGAAGACAGAGAGAACAGAGCAAAAGAAATATTTAGTGAGAAGATGGCAATTTCTCCTGAAAATGGGATAACACAACCCACAAAACCAAGAAGCTCAGCAACTCTCAGCAAGAGAAATACAAAGAGACATATCATAGTCGAACTTCTGAACAAGAAAAAGAAAAAATTAAAATAAAATTATCCAGAAAAAACAATGCATTATATTCAAAGGAATGACAATAACAATTATGGCTGGTGTCTCAACATAAGGAATAAATGCTACAAGATATTTGAAAAACATCTTAAAACTGCTGGGAGAAAAATAACACCAATTTATAATTCTGTATGTAGCAAAAACGTCCTTTGAAAACATAGGTAAATAAAGACATTTTCAGACAAAGAAAAATTGTGAAATTTGTTGTTAATAAATTCTTACCACACAAATACTAAAGACATTTTTCAAGATGAAGGGAAATGATCCCAGGTGCAAATCTAAATCTGCAAGAGACTGAAAATCACTATGAATGGTAATTCTTTGGGCACAAATAAAAGGTTACTTTTATGTTCTTTAATGTAATTTTATTTATAAAATGCAAAAATCAGTACAAGTAACATGTATAGATGACAATAACAAAGGGCTGGGGTGGTAAATGGAATTATAATATTATAAAGTTCTTTCATTGTACGTGAAAAGGCATAATATCCTTTTACAGTCCATAAAAAGTTGAGGATGTGTAGTGTAAACTGCAGAGTAACTATTATAACATATTGAATGAACACAGTTCAACCCCCAAGCATTTTAGAATACTAAAAATGACTTGAATAAACCAAAAAAAGGCAGGAAAAGAGAAGCAAATGTTATAAAGAGAATGACCAGAAAGGCAGTAGACTTACATTCAGCTCTATCTCTGGCTGTATTAGATGTGAACAAAATGGACTGTTCCTAGCAACGATGGGGTAACTCCCCACTTACCATCCTGGATGAGCAAGCTGAAAAGTGCACAACCACTCCACAGTCGTTTGTGCACACACTGTGGGCTTGGTGAGGAAAGCGACAGACAAGGCTGCCACAGCTTTCTACCTGAGAGTGCCCACTGCTGTGACTCAGAGAGAGCAGTGCATGGTCTTGCTGGATTGGGAAGACAAGGACCAGGGCTCAGGGAGTTTGGGCTCTGTGAAGTTGCAGGGCAGACTGTCAAAGATGAGGGGTATTCAGAGTCAAAGACTTAGACAGTTGCAAAGAGGAGACCTAAGTATTTGGCCAAATATGTGTAGAGTGAGACTCTGCAAAGCCAAAGTCCCAGGGAAGGAACAAACAGTAGCTGCCCTCTCATTAGTCTCAGACCTTGCCCAGGTCCAGGAGTGGATCAAGTTATGGGTTCCTGCAGAGAGACTTCATGCAATGGGACATAGTGTTTGAGTGTGACTTTCACATTAGAAAGGAAAAAAAGAGAAACAAACCCAGACTGAGTAGAAGAAAGGAAACAATAGACACAGATTAGAACTCAATGACATTAAAAAAAAGAGACATCGGTTAAACAACAGGTGATATTACTATGGATTCTACAGGTCTTTCTAGCACGCTAAGGGACTATTGTGAATAACTTTATGCCAATGAATTAAAACCTCAGGGGAAAATCCCATGAAAAGCACAAACTGTCAAAAGTAACTGAAGGTAAAATAAATAATGTGAATAGCCATTTCATATTAAGCTAAATTTCTTATTTAAAAACCTTTCCACAAAGAAAATTCTAGGCTTATATAGCTTCACTGATGAGGTCTACCAAACATTTAAATAAAAGAGGATGCCAGTGCCAGACAAACTCTGGTAAAACATTGAATAGGATGACTATTTTCCTAATAACTTGATGAGAGCAACATTATCCTGACAACAAAAGCACATAAATAATTTATGAGAAGAAAACTGCACATGAATATCCTTCATGAACACCAATGCCATAACTCTAATATTTTAAACAAATGAAATCTATTTTATGATGGAGATATAAACTTTTAATTTCTATTTTTAAATGGAAGTAAAAGACACAAGATCTTAAGTATTCAGGAGGATAAATGCTGAAAAAAATGCATGTAGATTGCCTTCTAACTTTAAACTAAATCAAGACATAGAATATTTCCATATTTTTCCACACAGAACATTTCTAATTCACATATGAAAATCTTCCTGTGACCCTTCCAATCAATACAACCATTGTTGTGTTCCTTGTCATTATTGACTGCTTTTGCATAGTCATTAATTTCACTTAAGTATCATCACACATTCATTTTCTCAAATCTGACTTCTTCCTCTCACAGTATCTTAGACATTTGCTGCAACTATCAGTAGTTTGTGTCTTCTGATCATTGTTATTTCATTATATGAATACATTGGAATCTATCAATTCACATATTGATGGGCTCTTGAGTTTTTTTCCATGTTTAAGAATAAAGTTGTTACAAACATAGTGTTTATTTCAGTATCTAAAGAAAACATATACAGTGGTACCTCAGTTCATGAATTTAATTCTTTCCATGATTCTGGCTGCAAACTGAATTGGATGAGAATCAAATCAACTTCAATGGTTAGGTTCAGTGTTGACCTTATAGGGAAATTTCATTTGGTTCTTGTCCAATTTGGTTTGCTACCAGAATTGTGAAAATAATTAAGTTCTAGAACAGAAGTACCATTGTATATATCTTTATGTGTACTACACACACACACACACACACACACACACACCAGAAAGATACAATAAGCACATTTGTTATTTGGAGGAATGAAATTATAAGTGATTCTTTTTCCTTTTCACTCTTTCCTTTATAGTTTTCAGATCCATATGAAAAAATTCAAATGTTTCTATAATAAACACATAGGATAGAATTGGAAGAAAAAATGAATAGTAACATCAAATTCTATGCAACCAGCCACTCCTAATTACCCATAGACTCTTCAGCTCATAACTGCAGAGCATGGGCTTCAAGGCCTTTCTGTACCAGCTTGATCTGGTTCCACCAGGAGTGAAGTCACCAAGCCTCATTAGTCCTACACAAGAGACCCTCCCACCCAAATAGAACCTCTCTTCACCTAAAGCAGATCTGACATCCCGTATCAGTTTTGGGGCCATCCTACAACTATCACTGGGAGCTGAAAGACATCCTTCTCCCACTATGGAGATCCTGCTCAGCCTCTGCCTGTTGGAGAGAAAGTTTGCCAAAGTTTAACCTTAGAATTTCTTGCATGACTTTGTCTTCCTGGTGGTTTCAAGTCACTAATTGTTTGAAAGTGAAAGTTTCTCCAGGCTCTGTTCTTCTAAATTCTGAGCAAGCTACCCAACCCCTCTGAAGCTCAGGGAGGGTCTCAGCTTTCCTCTGGAATAATGAGGATGAAGTGACTATTTTGACACTTTACTAGGAAACCAGAGAAAAATGTATAAGAAACACTCCCTCAGTGTCTTGCAATTAACTGGTGATCAGTCCATTTCACTTATAAGAAATGTAGCAATAATTCTTTGTTTGTTATTGGCGATTGAACTTGGGACCTTGTACTTGCAGGTGTGGTGCCACTGAGCTAAATCCCCAGCCCTAGAATAAAATGCTTTTAATATGCAAATACATAGATTGTGTAGTGATGATAATTGCTAAAATGCACACCTATCATGGTGCTGAATGCCTTGTGTATATAACTTCCTACACTCTACACATGGTTCTAAGATGGACTTTCTATCAGACAATCTATTTTACACCTGAAGAAACCGAGACATGGAGAGGTAATAGGACTTTCAAATTAGAAGTTATAATTTCACAGGTGCAAAGCACAACCTGAATTACAAACCACATACATGTCTATCTCCTTATCCTCAGAACCTGTGAATGTGATTCTTCTTTAGAAAATGGTATTTGCAAATGTACTTGATCACAAAATAAGATAATCTTGGATTACCTGAAGAGCCCTAAATCTAATGACAGATGTCTTTATGAGTGAAGCAGATGGTGGTTAGAGAGAGATGGACACAAAGACATAGAGAAGAAGGCCATGTGAAGACCGTAGTTGAGTGATGTTTCCACAAGCCAAGAACACTGCGAGCTACCAGGAGCCAGAAAAGGCAAGAAAGTCTCCTCCCCTAGAGCCCTTGGAGAGAGTGCGGCCCTGTTGATACCTTGACTTTGGACATCTGCATTCCAGAACTGTGAAGAATAAGTTTAATTGCTTGAAGCCACCCCGTGTTTAGGGCATTTGTTAGGGCAGTCCTAGGAAACTAACACAGATACCAGAGTCCTGAGCTTGAACCAGCCCTTTCTTTACCTCATCAAGGGTTTCATTTATTGTATTCTTTTCTAATACACAAAGTTGTCCAGGGACCAGAGCATTCATTTCCCCATCCTTCATAGTCATATTCATACATATTATTACAGAAAGACCAGAAAACCTAAATGTGGAAAATAACAACAAACTCTGTTTCTATCAAACTTTCACTTGATTGAGCACTAATTGTATGTAATTATACCCAGTTCTGTGTAAACTACAGTCTACCACATTGCCTGTGACAGAAAGAAGTCATTTTTTCTGAGATTTTGGCCAGAAAGTTACTCTGTTCATCCTCATAATCAGCATGATGTCTCAGTTGCCAAGAAAACTGTGATTCTAATAATCTTATGATGTGCAGTTTTTCAGTTTTGAATCACTAATTCATCTTTCCATAAACAACCCTCATGATGCTGAGAGTGTCTCTGTTAATTGAATCAAAGCATTAGTGAGAACTATGGAGAAGAATCCTACTAAAACAAAGGGATAGGGGATTTTCAGAGTAGAAGCACGGATTTCAAAAATGTTTTAAAAATCTACAGCAAAAGGCAGGGATGTTGGCTCACACCTGTAATCCCAGTGCTCAGGAGGCTAAGGCAGGAAGATCACAAGTTTGAGCCCAGCCAGCTCGACTGAGCAAGAACCAGTCACAAAAGAAAAATATGAAAGAAAGAAACCTACAGCAAAGTATCAAATCTATAAGAAACTACCTTTGAACTAGCTGCATTGGAACAAATACTGATGCTACCTTATTCTGTCTTTCCATCTTTCTCTTCATCACTGTTTTTTACTCACCAAGCCTTACTGTTATGAATCTGGGAAAGAAGGTTGTATCTATAATAAACGAGACATTGAATGCCTGAAATGAATTCCTGAGAATTAGGCTGAATTGACCCCTGTTCCTTGAGAAGAATTCACTCATAAAAGGATAGGCCTCAAATGATAGACTTATGCCTATTTATGATCAGATCCTTGTAAATGAAAGTCAGCTTGGGAACACTGAACACCTTTTCTGTAGTTCTTCAGCTCTTTGCTATGAACTCTGCTTTAGGCTGCCTGATTATTCATAATGGAAACACATTAATACTTTTCCTAAAAGTGGGGAAAAGTCAGGAAACAATAGATGGGAAAGAACTGGTTTTGAAGATCTGGTTTTGGATTCTGATCTATCTCCTTTGCAAAATAGATCATGAAAGTATCTCCTTCCAGGATTGTTTCTTGGATCAAAGAAAATGTAAACAAGCCATCCCCATTTCAGTGTCAAGAACACGGTAGATGGGGCATAAAACGAGATTAGATATTATTATTGGGAAATGCTTTGGTTTAGATAAAGTTTGTGTATTTTCTCCCAAAAGTTCATGTGAGCCTGGGATTTGGCGTAGTGGTTCCACAGTCTGCCTCATAAGAGCAAGGGCCGAGTTTGATCCCCAGTACCAAAAAACAAAACAAAAAAGTTCTTATGTTGGAAGCTTGATCCCCCAGAGAGTGATGTTGAGAGGTGATGGAACCTTTAATAAGTGGAGTTTGGTGCCATTGTCACTAGGGACACTGCACTAATGCTTGTGGGGTCCTGATTAGTTCTAGGAGTTTGTTATAGAAGATTGCATCCACTCTGCCTGCTTGCTGGCTTCCTTTCTTACCAGGTGATTGATCTCTTGCACACATCATGATGCCATCTGCCATGATGCTCTCATTGGAGCAGAGTAGAAGCCATGCTCTCGAGCCTCTAGCGCTGTGAGCTAAAGAAACCTCTTTCCTTTCTAAGTACTTGATCTCAGAGTTTAGTTTGTTTTTTGTAGCAATGGGAGCAGTGAAATTGGTGATTAGACCCTGTTGTACCACACAGTAGCCTATAACTCACACACGAGTTCCATCTGTAAGAGGAATAGTGATGGTGAAGATGAATTATATCCTAGATGACAAAATTGTAAAGTACTAGACACCATTGGGAGTTACTCTGATCTTTGAAGAGTGTTCTAAGTCTAGTGGTCTATAAATTGTGATCTGCTAAATTGGTGATCTAGGTTGTATTGTGATGTATATTAGATGAGAAGGTTTCCCAGTGGATAGAGTTACCATAGCCATTCAGATGTTATTTTTAAAGTAAGTCTTTATGTTGAAATACATACCTTCTGAAACATCCCAGTGGATTTTCAGCTGTAGATAAAGACAAGACAAAGCTGCATTTAGGATCAAAGCTGACACTAGTAGAACTAATACTCTGTTAAGCTAGAAAAACTAGTACTTATAGCTTATGATATAAAACACTCTGTATATTTGAAAACCCCAAATCTTCTTGTCAAGATTTTCCTGTAAAGCATCATCATAATGTTACGCTTTTTCAACCTGAAAAATACTTTCTCATTATAAGCAAGCAAGTTTTCCTATTATGGATTGGAAATAAGGAAAAGTGGTTCAGTTAATCTAACTACTTCTGTTTAGTTGAAGAGAAAGGAGATGTAATTATACACATAAAGAATCTTCAGTTATTGGTAAAATAAAATTAAATGTTGTGCCACCTGCCTGAAAGAGTTCAGCATCTTCCAAAAGCACTCAGCAAACCTTAGTTTACTCAGCTGTAGAGAATATTTGTGTGGAATAAGCAATTTTGATAAAGAATCATTGTTATTATTATTTTAAGCACAAAAATAACAGTAGTACTTGTACTTGGAAGGATGCCCCATTCGAGTGGCCTGCATTCTTCTGCATCATGTCAGAAACAGTTTTCTCAATCTCAATATTGTACAAAAACTATCAGTTCAGTTTTCAAAGGCTAACTACCATCAAATATAAGCTTTTCTTGTGAAAGGCAAACTTTCTCACTTTGTTCAAACCATTTTCTTAGTAAGGCACATGGACACTAGTTTCCAGAACCCAGACTAATACTTTTTATCACTCTTCCCTTCTAAAGTGATGTGGTATGGGAGTCTCTTGACCCTGTGTGTATCCAAATTTAGATCAGGTCCAATTGGCTAAGGCCTTGATGGCAAATTTAACATATGACTCAAGGTTTTCAAAAGAGTTCCATTTACTATCATATATTTGGAAGATTCCCTTTTCCCCTCATTCAGGGGAAGTACCATGTCCCTGAAAACACAATTGTTCTTCAAGCTGTATTAATGAAGATTACAAAATTGAGGTGACTTCTGAGACTTTTTTATACAATGATACTTTGGTTGTCAAACTCACTTCATTCTAAATTTGTGTTTGAACACTGAAAAGTTCAAGAACTAAACGTTTTTCCCATAAGATATAATGGAAAACCAAATATTTGATTCGGAGGCCCCCAAATCACACTTATAAATTCATTTTTCCAGGACTTTGACAAAGTATGCAATGATTTCTTTAACTCTATTGTGGTTCTCAGTTTTCCTCTTAGCTTTAATGCTGGTATCACTAGCTTTCTTTGGAGCCATGGTTACAACATTTTACAGAAATAAAGTACAAAAAAAAAAGATGCACAATGATGAAAGTTTTAACTCATCAGTGCAAAAACTATATGTTGTCTGTGTGAGAGCAGCACTTACTGAAGCATCACCCCCTTGTGTCTGTGGGCAACTCCTTCTCAAGCAGTACAGGTTTTTTCAAGCCTCTCTTCAGTCCTTTACATCTTTCCTTATACGGTGATACTTCAGTTGCTGAATGACTCTAAGCTTAAACTTTCTACTACTGAAACAGCAAAGTTTGGAAAAAAAACCTACTCAGTGTTCTTTTTTTTTTTTTTTTTTGTACCAGGGATAGAACTCAGGACCTTGCACTTGCAAGGCAGGCAGCAGAACCACTGAGTTAAATACCTGGCCCAATTTTTCTTGAAAGTTGAACCAACACTATCAATGGCAAAATTAAAGTCCTAACTTTTCCTTGTAGACTTGGTCAAATCACAGAGGATTCAAACACATACACTTGCTGTAGCACACATCACAGTTGATTTCAGGCACTGTGAGGAGATTTGCACAGCTGGCCCCCTGTGCTGAGAATTAGCTGGCTCTGGCCCACTGCTAGGCCAGCACACCTGCCCTGTAGTCAGCAGGAGCATCCTGGGGCTCTGAGCATCTGGGAAAGGGGCTGGGCAGAAGGGTGGGCACTGCATATTCAGGGCTTCTCAGAGCTGCTGCCCAGGCCTCTTTCCATGTGTATAGTGGGTGGGTAGCTACACACTGCCAACACACTGGGATGTGAGCTTTAGATGTGAGGGTTTTTTGTGGCTTTGTTTGTTTTGTTTGTGATACTGGGGATTGAATCAAGGCCCTCCAACTGAGCTAAATCAATAGGTCTCTCTTTTTTTTTTTTAGCATCAGGGATCAAACTCAGGACCCTCAGGACCTTGCACTTGCAAGGCAGGTGAGATGCCACTGAGCTAAATCCCTGGCTCAATAGGCCTCTTAAAATTTTCTATTATTTACTTATTTTGATATTACTGGGCCTTTATTTTGGGGAACCCAGGGCCTCTGCACTGAGTTATATCCCAGGTTTTTTCTACTTTTTAAAATTTTGAGACAAGGTCTTAATAAGTCACTAAGTTGTCCAAGGTGGGCTCAAACTTGGGATCTTCCTACCTCAGCCTCCTAGAGTGCTAGGATCACAGGCAAGATCAGCCATGCCCCACCCATAACTAGCTGCAGGCTGAGCCTGAAGATGGCCCTTTGCCTCCTCCCTATTCCCTTTCTCCTCCCTACTTCTTTTCTCCTCCATAGATTAGAGCATAGACCCTGGGTCTAATATTGTATACCCTGAATGGCACAGCCCCTGGAGACAGTTACACTGTGCATCCTCCCCTGTTTCCTTTCTGTGAATGCCCCATCATGAAACAATCATGCTATGTTACCCCTAGGCCACGTAGGCCACGTAGCACTATTTTCGCTGCCTTGTCTCCCTATTTGCCTTCCAGGCAGCCATTAGCTCAACAGGCTATGGTTCCCCCTGGTCCCACCTTTTAAGCATAATCTTGGTTTCTTTCCCTCTTCCTTCCTTCCTTCCCTCTTTCCTTCCTTCCCTCTTTCCTTCCTCCCTTCCTCCTCTCTCTCTCTCTCTCTCTCTCTCTCTCTCTCTCTCTCTTTCTTTCTTTCTTTCTTTCTTTCTTTCTTTCTTTCTTTCTTTCTTTCTTTCTTTCTTTCTTGTTATTCTTCAATTTTCTTCATCTCCCACCACTCTCCCTGGCTTTGGACTCTATGCCTTGCAGGCTGTGGCAAGAATTGTTATTTTAAGGATAGAAGAGAGATGTGTATTTGTCTCAAAGGAAGAAACCAATGAAGAGATGGAAGATCCACAGCCAGAGAGACAGTTGAGGGAACGATCTTGGAAATGGAAGGAGAGGAAGACAGCAACCAAAGAAAGGCTGGGGAGAGGGGATTGGGTAAAAGGTTTACACAGGCAGGAGGTGGACAGCACCAAAAAAGGGGGTTTTGATGACCAAGGTCACCCAAAAGAGACAGAAAAAGGAGCAGGGGAGGATGGATGAAGGCAGATAAAGCGATGTGCTGAGTTACTGAGGCTGAGTCCAGTGGGGAGTGCAGGCAGCTCATCACACTATTCTTTCTACTGTTGTACACGTTTAAATTCTCCACAGTAAAGTGTTTTTAACTCCATAGCTACACTTAGTACTTCCTGGTGTACAATAATTCTTACAGTTAGAAAAGTTTATAAAATATAAATGCCTATTTAGTTATCAATAACTAAAAGGTCTGTGACCACTGCCCAAGTCAAGAAATGAGATAGTGGCAGCTCTAGAAGTGCTCCATGCCTCCTCCCTACAAAGGGATTTCTAGAAGTAAGTCAAGTAATTCTGAGCAGAAGTCCTGTGTCAACTGCTTGAGTTGCAAATATCTTTTCCCAAGGCAGGCCTTATCTTTTCACTTTCTTTTTTGATATGAATATCATATATATACACCTGTATTATATATAATGCAGTATGTATATTTGGCAACACTACGGGTTGAACCTAAGAGTCCTCCAGGTCCTTTGAGATGTACCCCAATTCTTTTTTTGATGGGGGGCAGGTCTCACTAATTTGCCTGGATGGAACTCAAACTTGCAATCTTTTTGTCTCAGGGCCCCCCACCCACCCAGTGCTAGGATTACAGACATGCACCACCATGCCTGGTTTCTTTATATTTTGATAGTTAGAAATTCAAAATGTTAATTAGTCAAGCTTAAGAGTTTTTCTTTTATTGTTTATATTTTGGATATCTTATTAAGTCATCCTTAGCTAGGTGGTGCACATCTGTAATAACAGCTACTCAGGAGGCAGAAACAAAAGAATCCCAGGTTTTGGGCGATTTAGTGAGACTTCATCTCAAAATAAAATTGAAAATGTGCTGAGAATGCAGCTCAGGGCTCCCTAAATTCAGGCCCCAGTACTGGAAAAAAAATCAAGAAAAATAAACACTCATCTTTAATATCAATAGATAAAAAACATTTTGTAGTACTTTTTCTTTCCCTTGTGTGCTGGGTATGAAACTAGGTTCTCATGCATGCTAAGTACATGCTGTGCCACTGAGTCACACATCCATCTTACATTTCCTCTGAAATGTTTCATTGTTTTTCTTTCACACTGAGGTCTATAATCCCCTTTAGCTAGTCTTTCTTTTCTTTTTTTTTTTTTTACATATGGATAACTATTCTCTCATTCCTTTATACTATCCCTGCTATAAATCGCTTGAATTTGTTCTTTGGCTCCTTATTCAGTTCCAGTGATCTATCTTTGTACCAAAATGATACTGTTTCAGTAAAGTTTTATGATAATTCCTCACATCTGGGAAAGCAAATCATGTCTTCCGAGTCTCCTTCTTCCTCTCCTTCATCTCCTTCTTTCTTTTCTTCTCCTTTTCCTATTTCTCCTCCTTCTCTTCTTCTCCTTCCTTCTTTCTTTTCTCTTCCTCCCCCTTCTCCTCCCAAATATTCCTAAAATATTACAATAAAGGAAAAAACTCTTAAGCTTGACTAGTTAACATTTTGAATTTCTGATTATCAAATATAAAGAAACCAGGCATGATGGTGCATGTCTGTAATCCTAGCACTGGGTGTGGAGGAGTGAGATTGTAAGTTTGAGTCCCATTGAGGCAAATTAGTGAGACCTGCTCCCCACCAAAAGAAGAAATGGGGCATATCTTCTCCTTCCCCTCTCCCTCCTTGTTGTTGCTGTTGTTCTCCTCCTCCTCCTCCTCCTCTTTCTTCTTCCTCTTATTCTTCCTCTTTATGACTTGACTTTTTTGCCATTTGCATCTCCAAAAAATTGGAAATAACTTATCAAGCCACACAAAGACACACACAGACACACACACACACACACACACACACACCATAGAAGGAAATTAAACCTGAGACAGCAATGTGAGGAGTGTCATACTTTGGATCTGGATAATCCCTCATGGGCCCACGCATTAAGGCTTGGTCTCCCAAGGTGGCAATAGTGGGGGGTGACAGAACCTATAAGAAGTGGGACCTGGTGGGATGTTTTGGTCATTGTGGGCACTCCCTTGAAGGGGATGAGGGGGCCCCAGTTTCTTCCCCTCCGTGTCTGCATCCCCAGCCATACATGTTGCCCACCATGATGTGAACCTTGCACAGGCCCCAAACTAACAGGGCCGGTGAGCAAGGATTGAAACCTCTAAAACCCGTCTTTTCATAAAATGACTCATTTCAGATTTTTGTTATAGTGATGGAAAGCCAACTAACATAGGAAGAACTGACATGTTTATAGGTTCATAGTTTTCTAATATATGAAAATGGTGTACATCTCCACATATTCATTTTCTTTAATATCTGTCAATAATGACATAATTTTAACAATATAGTTGCTCTACATCTTTAGTTTGGTTTTCCTGGAAACTTTAATACTTTGTTTTTTGATGTTATGACAAATAATATCTCTTCTGCTAACTTACTATTTCTGACTCTTCTTTTTTTTGGTACCGGGAATTGAAATTGGTATTTTGTACTTGCGAAGCAGGCCGTGGAACCACTGAGCTAAATCCCTGGCCCTCCTACTCTTTATATAAATACAAACTGATTTCTGTATATTGATTTTGTATGTGGCAAGCTTGCTAAATCCTCATATTAATTCCATAAGTATATGTATACACTTATTAGATTTTCCACAATCTGTGAATATTGATGCCTTGCTCCTTCTGTTTCACTTCTAAAACTCCTCTTTCCTCTTCTTGACCAGCTACATTTGCTCTCCTGAGAAATGTTGGGCAGTGTGATGGCTTCTGTTAGGAAAAAAGGAGAAAGATAACAAAGGTAAGAGCTCAACAGGAGAGGTTTATTTCAGAACAAACCTGACAGAGACTGTCCTGGCCCTTAGACCAGACCAGTTCTCTTGTATCAGCTTAATAAGTTCAATGAAAAGAAGTGCAGTTCCCTGACAAGGACAAAGCTTGAGAAAGCACAGGGGGTGATGGTTGCCCAAGCCTGAGGCTTGGGAAACCACAGGGAGCAGTGGTTGCTATCAATAGCAGGACTGCATAATGATGGAGTTACAGAGTACAGCTGTGCTAGGGATGAGTTTAGAGCAGTCTCTGGTCAGCCTAGGATGGCAGCGATTGGATTCCTTTATTCTCGACTGTATAGTTAGATGGGGAAATTTGGCAGTGCCTCTCTTCCTTAACTACTTTCTGCTGATTAGGGGAGGCAGTGGTCAGGGTTTCATCTAGGCTGGAGAAGTAGGACTGTATTGATGTGGTCTTTAGCAACTGCCTATGAAATGGCCACAATTCTGTTGGTGAGAAATTTTTGAAACAAATTGATTAGGCATGATAATAATAAGCAGGTGAGTTAAAGAGGAGAACAGGAAATTTAAAGGAGAATCCAAGATAGAATAGTGGACTTCCATAAGTCCCATGAACTCTGCAGGGAGTCCTAAGACATTTGATGTACTGCTTGAGCCTCTGTGTCTATTTCCTGCAGAGCTGCAGTAGCATTATCATGATTACCTGGAGTAAGCATACAACATGTTGTATGAAGCATGGAATGTATACCCCCTTGGGCAGCTGTAAGGCGCTCTAAAGCCATCCAATTTTGTAAAATTACCTTTTTCATTTGGTATGTTTCATCTATTAATAATGCTGTAGCCTGGCAAGTGGCACTTAATGCATGGGCTAAATGTTGGACTAAGGCCTCCATATCCAAGTCTACCTTAATAGCAACTGCTCCTGGAAGGGTCATAGCTGGGGGATAAAACTACCAGGGACTACATTTTACAAAGTGCCACTGGTGGAAAACAGCTTCCCAATTTTTGGGGTTGCTCTTGTTGGAACAAACTTTCTATGGCCTTGTGGTGTCCCTACCATTGAGGTCCTTGCATGTTTCAGAGAGACAAAGCTGTTCAATTTTTAGCCATTGTTGGAGCAAGACCTCCCTCTACACTTGTGGGAATCTCTACACACACCAAGAGGGGAAAGCATTGTGAACTTTGTGTGGGGGCAAAGGATCTCAGGCACCTTTATCACTGGTTTCATCTGCTTGATCACTGGGAGTTCAGCAGTCTCTTGGAAAGAATAAGGAAACTGAACAAAGAGATTGAAGAGTGTATGATCAAAGCACGAGCACCAGAATAGAAAGACAGATTGGGGGAGGAGTCATGTTCAAACACTGTTCTTAAGGGACTGGAATAGCAATTATAACCAGCTCTCTAATAGACTTGTCTACAGATGTAGCTGGACACTTTCAGCAAGGGTCAGTAATTAGAGCCCCTTCTTTTATTTCTAGCCTATTTTACTATTACATCTTTTTCATTTTATTTTTCTGCTGTGTGTTCAAAATCAGGTTAAAGTGAGACCAGTGTTAATCAAAATTAATCTCTTGCTATCTGTCAAAGTCAGCTAAGGTTCCTCAGGTGTTACTTTCAGAACCGTGTGCAGAGCCTCTCAGCTCCTCTGCCAATGCCAGCCACTAGGATGGGTCACAGCCTTGCTTGACTATGTGGTTTCCCACGGAAACATGTGAGATGTTTCTCTCCCTGATGATGCCCCTTTTTAGCACACAGTACATTGGTTGACTTCTGTCAACTGGGTTCCAAAAATCTTCCTGTTCCGGAGGTTGGGGGACTCACTAAAGTTGTAGGATCCTATAGAAAAAGTCCTCTCATGTCCGGGGTCCCTGTTGATGGTGGAGACCCAGGGCCAAATTACTGACTCTCCTCTTATTCCAGTTATCTTTTTTTTTTTTTTCTTTTTTGGTACCGGGGATCTACCCAGTTATCTTTTTATCTCTGGTCTTCAAACCTTAGTTGTTCAACATTCAGGAGATCAGCTATATTAGTATGGCAGTGGAGCAGTAGGTTTGTCTTTATGATCTTATCTAGATATCAAGCACCTTGAAATATATAATATGATCAGGAAACTATTATTTCCTTATAAATCATGGCTGTCTTAGAAATTGAATCCCTGAAGAATGTTAGCAGATAATAATTCAAAAAGTTTCACTGAGAAAACTTGAGATCAAGGGCAACATAATATTTTATCATAACCACCATTATGACATTAATATATTAAATGACTTGAAGAAACTTGGCTGGCTGTCTCATGTTGAATTGACATGCACACCTCATCGAAAGTAGCTGGAAAACAAGGGAAAGCCTTATGCTTGAGCCTGAAAATCTACCATCATAAATAGCTTTAGCCTGGAAGTCACCATGATGAGAGGTTCTGCATCTTTGAAGACCTGTACATTAGGGAAATATAAATACATTTAATACATAATCAGCAATAATGAGTGTCACAAACAAGGTTGGACCCACCCAAGGAGGCAGCTCTGTCCTGTTTCCCATTATTTTTCTAGGCATCTCTATTAGTCATGCAAAAAAAGGTCATGTCCAGTACCAGTTTCAGAAATGAGTGTTAAAGCCTTTATCTGAAAACATCAGTTAGACCAAAGAGCTGGGACCAGGGAAGGAGCCATTGATGATCTAAGAGTTGGAGCCACAGTTCCCTAAACTTCTTTGAGCAACAAGGAGCTTTTAGAAGGAACAGCCTGGGCTCAAATAAACCAACAGGAGAAAAGGTTTACTCGATATAATAAAGTTTATTTCACAACAAATCTGAGATAGATTGTCCAGTTCTCCTGAAGAGGCTGTAGGTCTTTTTATAGGGTAATGAGGTGGAGAGTTCAAGGAAAAGGAGTTGTGGCTACCTACCAAAGATAAAGCTTGAGAAAGCATAGAGGGTAGTGGTTACCCAAGATGAGTCTTGGGAAGGCACGGGGAGTGGTGGTTGCTATCAATAGCAGGGATGAATATTCATGGCAGTTATGAGGAGTAGCTGTGCTGGGGATAAGGTTTAAAGCCGTCTCTGGTCAGCCTAGGAAGGCTGTGAACAGATTCCTTCAGCTTCCTCTCTTTTCCTGTCTCAGTGGAAGCATTTTCCCTATTGTAAATCCTTGCTGCAGGTTTTTGGTGATCTCTAAAGCTTGGGTATAAGGGACCTCCTGTCACTGTTTCTTATCTGCAGGTACTTATCAAGGTCATAAGAGTTTGAAAATCAAATGGGCCAAATTTTAGGCCATTGTCTAGCTTGTAGCTAGTTCAAGCTTAAGCTCCTGAATACCCTTTTTTTTTGCTAAGAGAACTTTATCCAATTTTCTGCAACAACTGAGAGGATGTTTTTTTCTCTTTCATATACTAATGTGATTACTATAGTTTGATTACTATAGTTTACTATAGATGGTTCTGTATCTGAAACCCCAAATTCATATGTTAATAATATTTATGGGGCCATTGGGAGTAAAGAGGCTTAGATGAAGATGGACCTCATAACAGCATTAGTGGCTTTATGAGAAAATTGGCTCAGAGCAGGCTAGTTCTATCTCACTGTGTGATGCCTCTACCATCTTATAATGAAATATGAGGCCCTCACCAGATTCAGAGCAGAAGCCAGTGGACTTCATAGCCTTTAAACTTCTATTTTTTTTTATAAATTACATTGTTTCTGGTATTTTATTATAGAAACAGGAAATAGATGAAGTCAATGGTAAATAACACATTGAATTTTCTAACCAACCTTGCATGTACAGTATAAAGTCAACTTAATGATAGTATATTCCCTTTTCTTTGTAGCACTGGCTTGGTTTGCTCATACTTTTGTGCTGATATTGGCAGAAAATTTATTTTCTCATACTGTTCTTATCAGATTTTGGTATCAATGTTATCTAGACTTACAAAATTTCTCCAGAACAGTTTATATAACACAGAAATTAATCCTTTCATGAATGTTGATACAGTTTCCCAGAGAAGCCTCCTGGGCCTGCTGTTTCTCACTTGGGAAAGCTTTTGATGACTGGGGCAGTGTTTTTAATGGTTAGAGAGCCATTTGAGTATTTTTTTAATTTTATCTTTTAGAATGAATTTTGATTAAAAATTTTTTTTCTAAAAAACTGTTTCTCCCCAAATGTTCTATTTATTTGGCAAATATAACTTGTTCATAATATTATCTTTTAAAATGACTGTAAAATCATTACAGGATATGTGTAATGCTAGTGGAACCCTTGTTATTGTTGACTACATCTATTTGAGCATTCAGGGATTTTTGGTGTTGTTTTTGGTGTGTGTGTGTGTGTGTGTGTGTGTGTGTGTGTGTGTAAAATGGCAGTTTTATAATGTCATCAATTTTAAGGAGTGTGCTGGGAATTGAACGCAGGGTCTTTCTTGCATATGCTAAGCAAGGGCTTCATCCCTGAGCTACATCTCCTGCCTCCCATCATTCTTAATTTATTAGTTTGAATACATAGAGGAAAGTGGACCTTTCTCAGGTATTTGGTTACCCTGAGGCATATTTTATATAAGAAAAACAGGTTAAATGTTTGAACCTGTTTCCTTATTTGCCATTTTTTCAGAATAATGAATTAGATTAACTGGTCCAAATAATCCAATGGGTTATTAGTCTATTAGCATCTTTATAAACTCAGTTATTTTGATACATTGGTGGTGCCTTAATATATTTCAGTTATTTTTTTCCTCTGGATGCTGACAATATTACATAATTCCCTAGTAAGACACCCTTTCTTTTGGCTCCTGAGTTGTTTTGATATAGCCCAGTGGTCTAGGAACTTCTTTATTTAAAGGTCTGTTCTTTCCTCTTTTTTTTTTTTTGTTTTTATTTTTTTCCTTCAGGTTACAGCCAAGTATTTTCTCACAGTCTTGTTTCAGCTCTTCTATGCCTTCACAATTTTTATATATTCATTTTTTTCTGTCTTCAGTAGCACCTTGATCCAATTACCCATACAGCCATAAGCAGAAGTGGCCAGAAACAGACCTCTTCATTAGTCTACTAAACAAGTATTTGCAAGAGTCTGCTTTATCCTAGATGCTATGAGGAATGAGAAAATGAATCAGAAACAAAAGAATTTTGTGGCACTTGGGAGAGTCACGCTGTGCCTGTTGGGCAGAATGAAGACATGATGCATGAAAGTTCAAGTGAAATTTTAAAGAAATTGTAGAGAGACAGAGTGGAGAAGGTGTTGCCCAGAAGCTAGAGCACGGCTGGGACACCCACTTGGCAGAAGACACTGGTAATGTCCAGGGCTCATATACCAGAATCCTCCTCACACAAAGCCATCCCAAATGGGAGACCACCTCCAAGAAAGGGTTCTGGACCTCACCTGTTAGCTGCTTTTCTAGTATTTCACAATCTGCCCAAGTAGTCTGGCCTCTACACAAAAATGTAAAGTGCAACAGAGAAACTATTGTTTCATGCTCTCTCTGGGAAGCCTCTTTAATATTAATTCTAATAATAGACGTATTGAATAGGAGACAAATTTTGATCCAATAAATGGTTTTCTACAGTCAGGTCTTAGAATGTAATAGAGAGTAGAAGTGAAGTTACTTGGGGAATTAGGTGGAAACTAAACCAACGCGCGCGCGCGCGCACACACACACACACACACACACACACACACGTAGCATGCTTCATTTGAGGACATGAAATTAAATGATAACTTTTAAAAAATGATAACAAGATGATTTCAGATACTCATTGGGGGTGGGCAGCCCTGAACATGGGCTGGGGGGGTGGGGGAGTGGGCTTGGGTCTCATTGGCCTGGGTTGTCTAGAGCTATCAAACTTATTCCAGGATAAGGCCATGCTGGCTTTAGTAGCTCCATGCCTTCCTGAAGGAGCCACAGGGCCAGAGAACAGGTGAAGCCAGGTTTCTAGTTGGTAAAATGAATCCCAAATCAGTATGCTGTGGTTAATGGAGAGCCTCTGACTCAAAACACAAGTTTAGGTTTCAAGATCAAAAGAATACAGAAATGTCAAAGGGAAAGGGAATAGGACCTGTTGGCCCAGGTCAATTCAAATGACCTCACCTCAGTGTTAAGCTTTTCATCAAGAAAGACAACTAAGCATCACCACCCTGAACCTGAAGATGCCTGGCTACCTTCCCTGCCCTCTTCCCCAAGCCTTGTGCTGGTGTTCTTTAAAGGACAGGAAGGACTTTGGGGTAGAGTGCCAAGTGTCCTTGTGAGACTGGGATCCTACCTTGCAGAGCCACTTTGACAGGTAAATATATAGTGTAAAAGAGTTTATAAATTTTCCATTTCCTTTAAAGCAAAGATGTGGCATTTTCAATTTTTGTTGAATCGAACCCTAGGAAATCCTGACTTTCAGCCCCCAAAACTATGAGAAATATATGCAGATAAAATAGTGCTCAGTATGTTTTCACAATACCATGAACCAGGTGGCTTAATCAGCCCAAGTAGGCTAAGCTGGGGAAATTCACAATTGGAGGTTCTCCCTTTGTCTGGTGTTGGGTCCTCTAGGGCCACCCTGTGCAGAGGCTGCATGGAGTCCTTACTGGGGGTCTCCTTCACTCTTCAGCACCCTGCCCTGAACCATGAGGGACACAAAGGGGTGCTCACCAGGGAGACCCAGCCTTCACAGGGAGGTGTGTGCCACAAGCATTTATCACAGAGAGAAGTGACCCTGCAGAACCCTGGGGAGCCTGGGTCTCAGGGGGTCATTCCCTGCTGCCTGGATCACTTATCCACAGCTGCTGTTCCTAGGCACAATCATGAGCCCAGACACTGTAGCAATGAAGTATCATTGTCTCACTGTGGCACCAGAAGCACTAAGATCACAGGAATTGAGGCCCAGAGAAATTGGGTCACTTTCCCAAGGCCACTGGCCCCAAAACGCCAGAGCAGGCACTGTGGTCCAGAGCCCATGCTGCTGATTGCTGTGCTCTGGTGCTTCTTGGAGACCCTGGCTACAGGGTAGCTGTGCTGTATCTCCAGGCCATGCCACTGGGTACATGCTGTGTTACAAAGTGGTTTCTTTAGAAATGGCTCACCAATCAAAAGTATTCTAGGCTCTTCTAGATGAAACAAGGCATTAAAAGTGCCAATGGGAAACCAGCATTTCAGAGCAAACTTGGGCTGAACAAAGAGAAAAAGAGGGTAAAAGTAAAAATAAAAGAACATGCCAAGTCTGAGAAATGTGGCTTGGGCTACTGTGTAAACACAGAAGTTCTACATAAGGGGTCCTCATGTTCAGCTGGAGTCTTGTAATTGACAGGTCCTGATCATTTCCCCAGCCAGTTTTGCCATACCCTATCTCCTGTATCAGCAGTGTACCTTCCTTCTCTTCAGCAGGGGACCAGCTCTCTGCTCCCTCAGAGAGCAACTGGCTAGAACATATCCTCTCTGCAGAGGTTATAGGTGTGTGACAAGGACACGAGACATGGCCAAGTCCAGTATCAGACTCGGCAACTACAGCCAGGGCAAGCAAGTCCTGGAGGTCTGAGTCTCAAAGGCTGGAAGCTCTGTCAGGAAGCTCAGACCACAATTTAAGCCCAACCCTCTCCTATGCTGAGCCAGGGCAGTACTGATCTGTGACCGGGATGCAAATGGCACTATGACCCACTTTACTCTCCGCCCCCAACCTACATAGGACCTAGTAGCATCACCTGTGGCCTCTCCTTCCATCCATGTCACCTGTGTTCCTTTCCCAATCCACCAGCACCCAGCCTGGACCCTCTTCTTGTGCCCTACCTGCCCGCCTCAAACCTTCCACTTGCTGTCTGCCACTGCACATCCTGTGAGCTAAGAATGGGCTTTATATTTCAATGGTTAGGGGAGAGATTAGAAGAGCATTTTTTGATTGTATATCCTTCAAATGTTACTGTCCATAAATAATTTTTATTGGAAGATGGCCAACCTCAATCACAGGTATTACCTCTGGTTACTCTGGGGTTACAAGGCAGAGCTAGGTTGTGACAGATACCAAGAGACTGAGTATGGCCCACATGTGAAATATTTACTATCCTGATCGTTAAAAGAAAAGTTTGCTGACCTCTGGCTTCAAAGGCAGCCAGGGATCTTTTCAAAATGCAAATCTATGAGATCATGTCACTCCCAGGGCTTCCCTCTGCGTTTATATCCAATCCTGTCTATGTTCACAGGATCTAGCCCTGCCTCTCTCCATAACTTTCCCTTCTCCATCCCTCTATCCTTAGGCTGCCTTCTGCTCCTTCCTCTCTAGAGCTCCCCCTTCCCAGCCTGGGCTTCAGCTGTGGGTTTTCTGCACTGTGCCTTCTCACAGCAGCACAGGCTGGACTTGTCCTTCCCACCTGGGGAGTGCTTCCCAGCCATCCAGCGTGGAGCAGGCCTTTGGCACTGCACCGTCCCACGCTTGACTAACTGCACGCTCTGTTCAGCACCTATTATGCTATCATTTCACATCTTTATGCTTGTTCTTTTCTGCCTCCCTCATTTAGGACATAAGCTTCATGAAAGGAGGGACCCAGTGCTGTGTCACACGGGACAGCAGAACCTCAGTGATGGTTGAAGAATAGTTGGTGGTGGTGGCAGTGGCGGCTGGGAACACAGTGGTGATGGTGATGGTTATGGCAGTTGTGATAGTGACGGTGGTGACGGATATGGTGGCATTGATGGTGCTGGTGATAGTCATGACTGTATTTACTGATGGTGATGGTCATGATGAGATGGGAGTGAGCAGAAATGCAGTCTGATCTCAGGGAGGGAACACAGCTCCATACAGAGAAAGTGTGTGCTGTGTATCATGATGCTCTTTGGGCAAACAACCACCTCTGGCTCTACTGGACCAAAGGATGAGTTACAAGTGCAGGTGCCTGTTAAACCTGATAGTGGGTGGACTGTGCTGGAGCTCATCTCATCCAAACTCTGGTCCAAACTCAGAAGATCCACAGCAGTTAGAGAACTCAATGAGAGTAACATCAAGGTCTTTTTTTTTTTTTTTTTTTTTTTTTTGA
>NW_022900950.1:25263034-25315858 GCF_012274545.1 Fukomys damarensis
GTTTTTTTTTTTTTTTTTTTTTTTTGGTATCAGGGATCGAACTTGGGGTCCTAGCGCTTGCAAGGCAGGCAGTGGAACCACTGAGTTAAATCCCCAACCCACATCAACGTCTTTATATAACATGCTTATGGTGAAAGCCAGAATATAAAGAAAACCATAAAAGAGCAAGTCAGAACTATACAAAATGAATAAGTTTAGCAATTTGCTATACTTCCTTCCAAGCGTATTCTGTGTATACATCCACATGTGAGCCAATGGCCTGTAGTCCTTATTGGACAGATCAAGTCCCTCACTCTGGATTTTATAGGCTCTGAGAGATGGACACAATATTTTTTCCTTTAGGAGTATTACCAACTTTTCCCACTTGACAAAACACCTCTCACATAGCCCACATGCAAGTACTCAGTGTGAATCTCTGCAGGCTACAGGTGGGTGGCTCCCCACTGTGCACACCAAGCCTGGCAAGGGAATGCCATACATCCCTCACTGGGAGTGCCATTCTCTGATCTGGCCTCATGTGCTACATCTCAGCACTGAGGCTCAGTGCAGGGATGTGGAGAGGGAAAATGCAGAGCTTTGTCAGACTTCCTGCCCAATTTTCTATGCCTGTGACCTGCATCTGGAGACTGGTTGGTTTTTTTCTAGATGTCTTTGCTACATGCGTATGTCTCACTAGCAATGTTATTTCGCATCATATTTACATAGACATTTTGCACCATATTTACAAAAGTTTCTAGCTTTTGTTTTTGTATAAAAAAAGTGAGAACAATGCAGGCATACAGAGAAAGATCTAAAGAGAAAATCGTGTTGACTGATGCTGAACCAAATGACCATCATCATCTTTCACATTCAATCTACTGACTAGACTAAACTGTCTGGATGGCAGCCAGGTAAGGAGGGTTTTCAACCGAAGTGAAACTTTTCAATGGCCACACAACATGGAGACTCAATCAGTGTATAGTGAGCTGCCCCGCTGAACTTAACAGGAGGTCTCTGTCCTAGACAGGCAGGTAAGGAAAGCCAACCATGATGAAATGAAAGGAGCACTGTATACACATACACCAGCAGCATAGGCTCCCTGGGATGGGAGCCAATTGATCGTGTTTGCTTTCCCCCACTAGAACTACAGTGTAGCTTGATGCAAGTAGGTGTATTTTCTGTTTCAGTTCTGTCTTCAAAACTTGGAGTAGTTAGATGAGTCTATTTAAATTAATAAAATTGGTGCTCTGGTTTTAGTATCAGTCTTTTGATTTGGATTAGTGTGAGAAAAATCTCATCATTTATGAACTGTACATGCATTATATGCATTAACAAATTGTTTTCCAGTCACAAGTTTTGGCCGCCTTTTAAAAATTGTAGCTTCACATCAAGTAGGAACCAGACATGAATCATAGGAACTGTACCACTGGCCCCAAAGCTAAGCGCACAAAACTGGGAAATTGTTCTGACCTTAGTGCACAGGGAGCACTGTGGGTACTCTGGGTAGACACCAGGCTCAGAGTGTGCATCTTCATGTGGACAAACATTTTGCTGAGAAGATGCTTTGCTGATAAAATGACTCAGAAACCAGTCAGAATGATGTCTAATAGGTTGGTCCTCCTAAACCACTCCTATTTTGTAATAGGAACTCACAGGGGAAAAACCTGGCAAACCCATGTGGTGAAGGCCAACACCCTAGTAATATTAGTTAGACATGATGGTCCCCATGAATGGATCCCTGTCTACTCATGAGAAAAATGCCAGACAAACCAAGACTGCTGCCATTCTCCAGGGTCCCAGGCCTGGGCTCCTTAGGACTGTCGAAATGACAGCTAGACTTCATGATGGAGCAGTGGTGGAGATGAGGAGCTGCCACAGTCTGGAGCCATCTTAGAAGTGACACTGAAGGCTGAGCTGGCAAATTGGGTTGGGGGAGGAGAGAAAGAAGTCAAGGATGACTGTGGCTGCAATGACCACGTAGATAGTAGACAGCTGACATTTACTGCATGAAAAACAAGACAAGATTGAGAAACTGGCCCAGACCAGAGGAACCCAGGCAGACATAACAACATGAGGTGTAGTGTCATAAATGGAATCCTGGACAGGACAGAGGTAGGAAATGGATACATGGCATTCACTGTGCAGCTGTCCCACTCCTCAGAGCCACCAGGCATTTTGCAACCCCCAGCAACAAACAGCTGTGGAGAGGCCTCCTGCAAGCCAAGGTGCGCATTTCCATCAGAGCTGCTTTCTTCAGACATGGCTGCTTGGGCTGCGCATATCCTGGCTCTTCCTACAGCCTCATGTCAGACCAACTCCAGCTCTTCCCAGCTGTTTGCAGAGCTGTCTTCCTAATGCTGGCTGGTCCAGAGCCACAGATGTGCTTTCCACTGTTCTCAGGCTTGAGAGGCTTCATTTGTTTTTCAGCGTTTAGGTGAGAATCTCTGGGCACTGTTCTACCCCATCATTTCTTTGATTCTTCCTCCTTATATGTTATGAGTGATAAGTAAACCATGAGGCCCCTGTGCTGCTTTATATAGCTGCCCCTAAGTTTCTGTAGGAGACTGGTTCTAGGATGATGGAAGAAACCAAACTCTCCAGTTGCCTAAATCCTTTTTATTAAAAAAAAAATGGTGTATCATTCGCATAAAACCTACATACATCCTCCTGTATGCAAAATCATCTCTAGATGATTCATAAGCCCTAAGGACAAGAAAGGGGTCTATACATGTAATGTTTTGGAACTTTCTAGAATTTTTTTGTCAAATTTTTTGATCCTCAGTTGGTTGAATCCTCATATTCTGAAACTGCAGACATGGAAAGTTGACTGTATCTCAGAATATGTCTGACATCCACACAAAAATACTTGATGCAAAAGTGGGAAAACAGAACTCAGGCATGGAGATGAATATGTTCCCATCCCACTTCCGTCCCCCAGGCTGCTCCTGCCTGGCTTGTCTGGGGTCTCTGCCCTATCTCCACCCTGTGGCTGGTCCTTGAAGAACTCCCGTGGTTCACAGGTGTGGTGAACCAGATGGTCTGCACATAGGATTCACCTGTGCCCCACACCCAGGTACATTGCCTCCTGCCAGAGAATGGTGCAGGGACTCAGCAAAGGAGATGGGAGTAGGCTGAAGCAGGTCACCAGAAGCAAGGAGGAACTGGACACAAGGAAAAACTGGAAGCAAGCAGAAGTGTCAGGGAACCCCAAGGATAGCGAAGCAACCCTGGTAGGAAGTGTATGGCTTGAGTCACCAGAACTTAGGGAGTACCTAAAACTTAATCAAAGAGAAGGACTAGAGACTTTTCTGGGCTAAGGCTTCCCCTCACATCTTGCCACATCCTCTCTCTAGTGGGGTTTTACCATCTGGGATGATCACACTTCCTGCCCCTCCTCCTGGGTTTCTGGCCTTCCAGAGCAGTGTCTAGCCCTGCTGGCACTACTTCTTATCCATGATGGTCAGGCCCAGCCTGCCTCACAGATCTGGCCTGGACCACAGCATCTCCACCTCCACCTGCACTGCTATCAGAATGAACTTAATGGGTCCTGACCTGAACAGGCCACTCCCTACTGACAAAAGGTTTTGGTCCCAAGTGAGGGTATAACTACTGGTATGGCCCTACAACTCCCCAAGGTCAGGCCCTACCTACTGTAGCCTGTCTTTCCCATACCCCAGGCCTCTCCCATTCTTTCCCTGCTAGAGGGACTGGCTGACCTGTATCCAAAGCAGCTCCTCAGCCACCTCCTCAAAGCCTTCCAGGGCTCATCTCCCAGGTAGTACAGCCCCGGGTGCATGGCACCTCTGGAGCACCAACTATGCTTACGTCTCTTTTTGTTGTCTTCTGTAACCTATGCAGAAGCAAGGATCATTTTCCTGATGCCTGGCATTTTCAGCTGTCCAGAATATGTTGTGAGAATACATGAGTGTGATGATTCTATGTGGTTCCCCATCAGTGATGCTGCTTTCAACACCAGAAGAGCCTAGAGGAAAGGCAGGTAAAATTGAGATGCCAGTCATCCAAACAGTAAGGCCCAGGGGCCCCACAGTGGCATCAGGTGGTCAAAGTCATTATGATGTGTGTGGCTCAATGGGTGGGAGGTGTGTGCACTGCTATTTCCCAGTGTTCTGGGAACTAGTGCTACGAAAGACCACATGTTAAAAGAGGAAGTGGAATATGATGGGTAGAGTGGGTATCTTCTGTAGAACTTTGAAACCCCTGACTTGCTGTAGGAATGGAGTTCCTCAAGGTTAGGCAGTCAATGGTATTTCTCAAGTATATCTGACCAGATTGTCACGGGGCACTGTGGAACCAGCTGTGGGAGTATTGACTCAAACTGGATGGTTTTTGCTGAATAACAAAGTATCTGCTCATTACTCATCTGTCATGGTCACTCCAAGATATGCCAATAACCAGAATTAAGTGCTATTGTTCTCAGGAAGAACAGAAGAAAAAGAATGTCTTTATGGAATCAAAAACTTTTATTCAGAATAAAGATTAGTAAAATGAAGACAATTGCCTCATAAATGCAGATCCATAGAGTACACAGAAAGGGATTAGAAAACTGATTATAAAAATATTTTTGCTACTGATTAAAATAACAGGAAGCCATAATCATTGACCATAAGATGTAGCCATATGTAATTGTTCTGAAAAGATTAAAATCTTCAGACTATTTTCCCAGAAGGCAGGAAATCAAACCCAAGTGCTGCTGCTGTGACATCCAAATCCAGGCTGATGTTCCAGGTGACCAGTGGTCAAACAAAGGGGAGAGGGCTCTGAATCTTCAGGCCATGCACCCCTGGGCTGCTCTCTGCATTGGAGACTGGATTGAATACTTTTAATTTTCCTAAACAGGACTTCAATGGAAGAGTGACAGTAGCATTAGGAAACATTTACTGGGGTTGCTCTTGACTCTTCAGTTTGGCAAGTCTCATAAGGCAATCATCTCTCCACTGCCTTCTGGCAGCTAAGTGCCCTGGGTCATTGGGAACCTTTGAACACATGGCCTGGGGAAAGAAAGGAGGGGAGGTGAAGCATTAGATGAAAGAACTTGCCAGGAGTATACCTATGGTTCCTACTTATCCTGACTTTTTCTACATTGCTTTCAAAGGCCCAAGAAATAGAAAACCCCAATTAACACATGCTTTCCAAATCTTAGAGGCTGAGGACAGGTAAGTTTCTATTTGTTCACGGGTCACAATTCTTGTAAGTCTGCTGGTGACCTGGATGGGCAGAGTCAGGAAAAAGGAACCACCAAAATCAAGGGGCAAGATTCCCCCTGCAGATAAGAGTCCAACTGGCAGGTGGCAGAGGAGAAGGTGACAGTCAGCACGCTCCTCAGCAATGAGTCCACACACCTGGTTAACTTTCTCAACTGTGGCCCCAGAAAACTCTGGAATGGGTCCAAAAGTCTTCAGGACGCGTTTCATCCCTTCGCTATACCTGTCACAGTAGTTCACCATACCTGAAATGACATGAAAACAAGAATCCACCAAATCAGCAAGGGTAGTTATAATCCAAACTAAGACACTGATTCAGAGGGCTTTTCCCCAGGGATGCGTTATCTCCAGTCTTCTCCAGAGAGAGGTGGGAGATGTATTACTTATTTGCCTGGGGCAAGGAGGAATTCTATGGTAGACCCTACACATTTTTTCCTGACTTTGCAGCTCTGAAGAGCACTGTGTCCTGGAAGCCTGGAGTGTTGCCTCCATGCTGGCCCTTTGTGGACATTTGGTCAGCCTATGTTCATGCACTGTTGGTTTGGGCCTGTGGGGAGGCAGTAATGGTGGTGGGGAGTACATGGTGGGGCAAAGCTGCTTACCTCATAGTAGCCAAGAAAGAGAGACAGAAAAGGGTTTGGATCCCAATACCTCTTCAAGGGCCAGCCACATTTAATGTCCTGCCACTAGACCCCTTCTCGTAAAGTTTTCACCACCTTCCAATAACTCTGTAAGCTGAAGACCAAGGCCCCATATGGACTTTTGGGAAATATTCAAATTCCACACCATACCAGGAGGAAGTGGGAAATATTCACCGTTTTAGGGAAGGCAGAAGCACCTAGATCCCCTCAGAAGCCAACTCCACACCCTCTCCTTTGTGAACTGCAATGCCATGGGATTCAACTCAAGTGCCACATTTACCTCTCCATTAATTCAGAATTCTTCAGCTGTGAGGCCCCAAAGAGAAGGGGAGGATCACCCTAAACCTACAGGTACTCCAGATGCACAGCCAGAAAACTCTTCCATGTCACATTTGTAGGCAGCGTCAAACTCCACCTCGCTGCTCACCTCACCATGCCTGCTGGGCTGACACCACAGGGAGGCACATGCCTGGCTCCAGGTATCCACCCAGTGTATGAACCCACATCTACATGTGAACTGATGTGCTGTAAGAGACAGGGTTTCACAGGACTTATGAAAGTAGATCAAAAAGGCCTGAAAGCTCAGAGGTCCCTATCTGTTCCTGTTCCCAGGATCAAATCCCAAACCTAAGGGAAGACATGCCTAAGGCCAGGGAGGCAGAATTACCCAGGGTCATTCTCACTGAACCCTGTTGCATCACTGTGGCTTCTCATTCTGAAAAAAAACGGCAGCTCCACATAGATGATCCAGATTCACCAAGCAACATTTTTAAAAAAGGTAAGTGCCTACACTTAAGAATAACAACCACTTCCCCTAGAGGTGAATTCCAGGGGCTGCCCGATTCTGAGATGTTATTTTACAGAGAGACAAGAACAGGAAAACAGCCCAAATAGCCCCAAGGAATGTCCCCAGGGAGCCCAGCTCAGCAAAGCACACAGTTAAACCATGCACTTAGCTCTGATTCCCTATTGCACAGCAAGAAAAGTCAATCTGTAGTTTGCATTTCTTTCTCTTACACATGTGAATCTTTTGGGGAGAATTTAAAAAAGCAAACAAACATACAAAAATTTAAAAACAAAAACATGGAAGAACAGTAAATTAAACAAGGTAAAACTCTATGAAGACTTCTATTAAGGATGTAATCTATTCCAAGCAACTGGCCATTGTCCGGGTTATTTCTCATACCAGCATAACAGGTGGTTACTGTTGTCATTTCCATTTAGAGATGGGAAAACTGAGGTGAATAAAGTACTGACTCAAGGCTGTATAGCTAATAAGGGTGAAAACCAGGATAGGGACCTGACTGATTGGTTCCAGAGGCCAGAAGGACTATGCCAAGAGCTTGTCCTTCATGGGCAACACTTTTAAAAGTATCCAAAAAGGTAGAGTAAGCATGCTGCCTTCCTGTTTTTCAGGTACTATTAGATTAAAAACAAATCCTAAAATATTTGCACTAGTTCTAGATAAATGGTAGCTTCTAGGATTAAATAATCTCTTTAACCTGAGAAGCTTGACTTTATGAAAACACTATCAGCAAAAACAAACTCTCCTTCTTTAATCTTGATATATTCTGGGTGACACTGTGGAGAATAATGGACATTTCCACTGATTCCCAGCCAGATCTTACAACTGTCTAAATCTGAGCTCTGGAATGCTCTGAAGTTGAAAACTACATCCGTCTCCCGTTATCATATTAAGGCAATTAGGTTTTCTTATCATCTCGGCTTTGTTTGAAAAATTATTATAGGCCTCCTTCCTGTCTGCCACCCCACTTGGTTCTTGAGTTTCTGGTGTCACTGGTTTCTGTTTCTATTTGTTTGAGACTCAAAGCTGTTCTCAGTTCTCTCCCTATTGAATTCTCATGATACCTCAATTATCTTATTTTTCTCAAGAAAAAAGAAAGAAAAATATGTAGTTATCAGGCAGTATTTACACACATTTCAAATACTTAAATATCTTCACCATTTACAAGATCTGGTTGAAAAAAATTTGAAATTATTCAAGACTAATTTAATGATACTTTTTTTTTTTGGTACCAGGGATTGAACTCAGGACCTTGTTCTTGCCAGGCAGGCATGGTGCCACTGAACTACATCCCTGGTCCAATATTTTTAAAGTATCTCGCTTCACTTGCATGTGGGCATCTTTCTTTACATTAGCTTCCCGTGGTCAATAGACATCTTTCTGCAAAACTGGAATGCCAGTGGCTGGGGAGAGTCCTCTCTCTTGCCCTTCAGCTACTCTTATTCACATTTGACTTTAAGGGAGACTCACACCAGCTATTGGACATTTATGTGGCACATACAACCAGACCACTCATGAAATCCTATGTGTACCTGCTATGTGCAACAACATGTCTAGTAAATCAGCTTAGATTATTCATTGGAAAGTATTTCATGAAGTACTGTGGTGAAAATGGACTGAACTATTACCAAAGTGTAATGGAATTACAGAACTGAAGTCAAATAGATTCCCATGGGTCCCCACCTCCCCCTTCCATTTCATGGCAGGAGTTTCCTCTCTAAACACAGCTCCCCAAATCTCCACTCACAACCTGCCTTCTCCCAGACGTGAACTCCAGTTACTAGAAAGTTCTTCCTGCACACACTGAGCCCAACTTATCTGCCTGTCTTTTCTAATTTTCATTCTGGTTCCACCCCTTCAAAGACAGGAACACACACGCGTGACTATAATCACCTTTTTCCGATAAGCCCATTTCTCAATATCCATGGTTAAATGTAGACCATGGAGTTAGATACAGTGTTCCCTTTTTCTTTCTAAGTATGTTTTACCAGTTCAAGATGTCACTGTTAAATTACTTATAGAAACTTATCATAAGTGCAGAGAAGTAATGCAGAGAAGCAAAAAGAGAATGTTACCTAACATTTTAACACTAAAAGACAGCCACACATCTAGGTGGCATCTGTCAAAATTTTGATACATAGCTTTTTTTGATACATTTTGTTTTAACTTGGTATATGTCTTATTGGTTGTTTTACAGAGGTCTTCTTTTTAAATCATTCAAAATCTGGTTTATGGAGTTTCACACTTGTCCTCAAGTTATCTTTTAGAGTTACCACATGGTGGCTCATGTAGGTCAGCTCTGAGGTTGGCTCTAGGCAAATGTCTTAATCTCCCCACCCCATGTGTCCTCACAGGCTCCCGTTCCATGAAGCTTCTGCCTCACAGCTCCTGGACCTTCTACAAGGGACACCTATAGCTAGAGAAAAGCATACTTCCAGGTTACCTTGTTTAGGCAGCCCTCCAGCAGAGGGCTAAGTTTTCACATCTCTTCATCTTTTTCTTTCTTTTTGCCTCTAAATAATTTCATCATCTTCTCCAGGGAAATAGCACTTTCTCTTCCACCATGCAGGAGGAAATGCAGAAGAGCTCCCATAATATCATGTCCCTCTTTCTTTCTTTTTGGTTTTTTCACACTCAGAACCCATGGATCACAGATTCCACATGGGTTTACAGCTCAGTGCACAGTGTTCTGTGTCCCAGTCTGTACCGGTGAATTTCCTGGACTGCTGATTATCTTCCACAGGTGCTGCTGTTTCTATTCAGTAGTTAAAAATGCGAAGGCAACTTTTGGCTGTTCACAAAACCCAGAGAAATTATCAGCAGCCTCAATACTCGGCCTAACCTAGACACATACCTTCTGCGTTGAGGTGCATAGTTTCCAGTGGTCCGATGAATGCGTAGCGCATGCCCAATCCATCAGACATGACAAGGTCCAGATCACTGGGAGACACAACTCCTTCCTATGTAGGTGAAGGGGTAGCATACAGATAAGATCTCTGGAACTTACCAACACTTCCACCATAACTTCTTTAAAGCAGTATCTCCAAATACTGCTCAAGGCACTCACTATTGAATTTTGATCTAATTTTGCACAACAAAAATATTGTATATACCTGGGTCCTGAAAAGAGAATGTTCTGTGAAATGGTCAAATACTCACCTTTTCAATACCTTCAATCAATCTGCACCTGCCCCCAACCCCCGCCCCTACCCTACAGTGTATGGTCACCTGCAGTTTTGGAGGCAGAGAGGACAAAGTGCCAGCGAGGAGTAAGGATGGAATATCAGAGGAGAAGGGCAAGAAAGGCTTTCTGGACACTGGTTTAGGAGGTGGGGAGTAGGATTTGTGCTATGTAGAGAATGGGAAGGTGTTCACAGTTTCACCTGCCTGCATGCCTGGCCTTGTTCCACTATTAATGAGTCTGTAAGAAATGTTTATTCTTTGATGGAATGTAGCTTAAAACCATGGCTTTATCTGTCAAGGTGGGGGCCTTGAATCTTCTGCAGGGCAAAAGGGAAGCTGTTATGTGCTTAGCTCAGACTTTCAAGCTACTGGCTGTGTTTCCTAGCCTGCTCTTGTCCCTGCTTTAAACACTGGCTTTGGGAAGTAGCAGCAACAATGCATAAGGAATGCGCTCACTCCTACCTGAGGAGCACTACAACTTGGGGGGTGGGGGGATGGACATTCAGGAGGGTGGGCAGGGGCTGAAGTATTTCCCTCAGTCCTTCAAGGGTCAGACTGCAGCACTACTGTAGGGTCTGTGCTCCAGGTCTTCTTCCCCAGGAGTTTCTGCCACAGTGAGTCCATCCATGAGAGGCCACTAACCACTGGGAGCCTTGGTGGTCCTGTTAGCCACTGGCCAGGACCCTGGGGTCCCCATCCCAGATTAACAGCTGCATGCTCAGCATCCAGCTCCCAGGGAAGGGTGCAGGTAAGGGCTACCAGACACAGGTGAGGTCATGGCAGATCCCCTGCCTCTCTCTGAAAGGCTATCTAGCATTCATTCTATTTCAGAATCCACATTGGCGAAAGGGCAGTCCTCAACCCCACAAGGTGGCCCTGCCTTGCAGGAGGCTGGCCCCTGGAGAGCTGGAGCTCCCCCTGCTGTCCTGGCCTCCTGGGACTTCAAGGCAGCCAAAGAGGTCCTGAGGAGTAGGGAGAGAAAGGGACCTATGATACCTACCACCTTGGCTGAGGGACACACAGGTGCTCTCAGGGCTACACGGTCACCTGGATCCATCTGAGACACCCCCTAGTGAGGCAGGTTTGAGAGGATGGTTCCTAAAAACAAAGCAAAGATAGACCCTGCAACTGGCCAATGGCAAGTATGAGCCACATCTGACTGAGCAACTCTACAGAACCATTTTCCATCTTGTTAAATATGTGTGTAAGACATAAACACACAAAAGACATTCACAAGCCATATAGCATAGAGAGTAATTACAAAGTAAACACTCATCTTCTCCACAGCATCCTGCCCCTCCTTCTAAGAGATAAACACCCTGAATTCTGTAATAGCAACTCTTGGCTTTTGAGATTGGCCATCTATGTTTACATTCCTTATCAACAGAGCTTGCTTTTTTCCAATTTCTAATGTTTTGGTTGATGAAATTGTATTTTCTACCAAGGGGTGGGGTTGTAGCTGAGTGGTAGAGCACTTGCCTAGCATGCATGAGGCCCTGGGTTCTACCCCCAACACAGAGAGAAAGACAGGGAGAGAGGCAGGAAAGGAGATGTCTTAGTTACTTTTCTTATTGCTGAGATAAAATACCAGACACAAAGTTAAAGGGGGAAAGGTTTATTTAGCTTACAGTTGGTAGGGTGGCACAAGGCAGAGGGGCAAAAGTTCATGGTGGGTGGAAGTTAGCAAAAGCAACAAGAGACCTTAACAGCATCTTTCTGCCCTTTTTATTTTATTCAGACAATTTAGAACAGGTAGGACTCACGCCCTTAATCCTAGTGCCCTCAGGCCTAGTCCCAGCATGAAACAATTCCAGCATCATACACTCTAGATCTAGCCACCTCAGAAAAAAGCCCCACTTAAGACCAAATGAGGATTTGGGGGGACTTCTAAATGCAAGCCATAACTAGGGGAGAGGGAAGGAGAGGAAAAGTGGGAAGGGAAGACTGGAAGGGAGACAGGGAGCGTGAGAAAGACAGAGGGAGCACCTATGTTCTATATAGATATAGTTTGTCCATTCTTACTGGCACATAAAATCACAGCTTACTTATCCATCCTTCAGCTCAGTAGCATCTCAGCTGCTTCTAATGTGGGGCTCTGGCACCTAGCATAAAGACAACATTCTAGCACATGGCTTTGGCCCCATCAGCATAGGACCCTTGGGGCCTACAGCTGGAAATGCTTCCTCTTCCCCTTTATTAGACAATGATGAGCTGCTCTCAGAAGCAGTGCATCATGTTCAGGTGCCTTGGGCAAATGAGTTCCTACATGGGTGGTGTGGTGTTGTCATTTCTGCAAAATTGTGCTGACCTTGTAGGGTGCAATGGTGTCTTATTGGGTTTCCTACCACATGTTCATTTCGACTGCAAAGGAAAGCAAAATAATGTATTCAGTTCACTCAAATGCTGACAAATGCTCCTTCTTTTCACCTCTAATTACAAAGCTATAAGGAGGGAGGGATGTCACTAAGGAGGAAATAATCCACAGCAGGTACACAGTAATGCTCAGAACCATCAAAATACCAATCAGATGGAGAAGGGTCATGTCCACCTGCCTTCCCCTACTTGGCAAGCACCCAGTGTGGGAAGACTGGCTCTAGAGCTCTCTCCTGGATGCCAGCAATCCTGGGCTGTGGGTTCCTGCACCCCATGGGCTCAGAATGCAGTGAGAGGAGGCCAGGCAGTATCTGCTGACTCTCCCTCAGCACTCATTTCCATGTCAACATTCCAAAAAGCCCCAAGTTTTCATTTTAGCTTTCAAACTGTGAAGGATGTGAACATGGAAGCCACCCTATACAGGCAATGCTATTTTTCTTGGCTTGATTTAGTATTTTTAGAGCTGACTTTAAAAGGATTTCAAAAATACACAAAAAGTGAGCCACCCAGAGTAGTTAAGTTTTGTTTTGCTGGGGTATTGAACCCAGGGTCTCACAAGCACTCTACTACCCAGTGATACCCCCAGCCCAAAAAGTTTTGACTCACGCATCTGAGCTCACTGAACCCTACTACAGCTTGAGAGGGACAATTCCCAGATGTTCTCTTTTCCTTCCTACTTCATTTAGGGTAGGTCTCTCTATTTTTTATCAATTACTGTTCCCCAACTGAACAAGTTAGAAAAGAAGAGAATGTTCTGATATCCTCATTTCCTCACTCTTTCCTGCCCAATTAGGGATTTGTAAAGTAGATTTCTCAAAGCTTGTGCTTTTACCAAGAAGCTAACTCTAGAGCAAGAAAATGGTCACGGGTAATGTACTTCAGTTCAACTCCTTGCTGACTATAATTTCAGACGGCTGAAGCAGACACTGGAATTTCTCCCTGCTGCACTTAGCACTGAACTAAAGGTTTCATGTTTAGGATGTACTGAAGCTCAGTTTTACTCCTGAGCTCAGCTTCACCCAGAGCTTTGTGGCATCTGTGACCTAAAATTATCATAATAATTACAATAAATAATCACGGTACAGAATAAGCAGAAAGAAGTGCTAACACTGAAACACTGAACTGACAAATGATTCCTGGAAAATGAATGTTTGGGGAATGCGATCTGACCTCAGGCTAGTTTTAACATTTATCGGAACAGCTATCAACACTCTCTCCATTTTGTGGTAAAATTCTCAAGTTGCAGGTACAAAAGAAAAACCCCAAGTGGTTAAAAGATTCCCCAAAACTCATACAGAACAATGAACACTAAAATCACTGTTAGCTCAAAACCTGGCTTTGTAACATGTCCTGAGATATGACCAGGCAAGGAGGGCCCAGAGAGAGCAGTAAGGAATCCCCTTCGTTGAAAAGCTCCTCTCACTTCTACTTTCTTTAGTTACAATCTGGGACTCACCACAACGACTGACACATATGCACAGCCTGAAGAACATGCTTGGCACCTGGCGCACTGGGAATAAACGCCCAGGCTGCAGGCCATAAGATAATCATCCATGAGATAAGGAGAAAACTCAAGATAGTAAATGAAGCATTCAATTTCTATAATTACATAATTAAAGGTTTAAAGATGTAATAGAGAGGGTTCTACCAGTAAGACAGGATCAGGAGGGCACACACATACTTAAACACACTTATACTCACACAAATATATACACATCAGTCCCGCAGCATCTGTGAGGAGCGGTTCTAGGACATCCCTTCCCCATACAGATGCTCAAGTTCCTTAAATTATAGTATTTGCATAGAACATATGCACATCTGCCTATATACTTTAAATTACCTCTATGACTTATGACATCTAATTTAGTGTAAATCTATGTACAGTAGTATCCTGTATTTTTTAGGGAATACTGACAAGAAAAAAAAGACTGTAACATGTTCAGTAAAGATGTAGTTTTTTTCTTTTTTCTTTTCTTTTTTTGGTACTGGGGATCGAACTCAGGCCCTTGTGCTTGAGAGGCAGGTGGTGGAACCATTGAGCCAAATCCCCAGCCCAGATGTAGATTTTTCCCTGAATATTTTCAGTTGGCAGCTGGTTGAATCCATGGACACAGAACCATAGATATAAACAGCCCACCATGTGTGTGTATTTATTTTAAGGAATTGGCTTATGTGATTGTGGGGCTGGTGAGTCTGAAATCCATAGAATAGACCTCAGATAGGCAGGATAACCTTGCTGTCCATAAGTGGAATTTTTCTTCTTCAAAGGAGCATCAATTTTGCTTTTCAGATTTTTCAATGGATTGGATGTGGTACCCAGATTACAGAGAATAATTTCCTTTAAAGTTAAATGGATTCCAAAATATCTCCACAGCCACTGAGAGCAACTGACTGAAGAGCTGCGTGCCCTACCTGGCCCAACACATCCTTATATGGGACAGAAGCTCACAGCACGGTCCTCACTTTCAGGGGTCTGGGACTCTGTGCTTTTGTTTGTGGGGAGAGGCAGAAGGGGCAAGACACATCTAATGATTAGCATTAAGCAAAAGATTAACACAATGGATTCTGTGGTGCCTAAAGTTGGCCTGTCAGAGATCAAGGAGCAGGGGAAGGCACAGAGGGTTGTACATGGTGGAGGTGCCTGATTTATGGTGGATGAATGAATCCTTGGTGGCTGCTGCCTCTACTGAGCTATCTCTACTGCTACCTCTACTGAGCTATCTCTACTGCTACCTCTACTGCTGCCTCTATCAGCTACACAGAATTATTTTCCTTCTTGCTGGCCATCACATTCTTACATATAACTTTTCTTTCAATCCGTGTATTTTTGCACACTTCTATTCTCATTTGCTTTTCTCATGCTTCTTCAGGTCTCTTTCTAATTTTGTTTTTACTAGTTTTGTCTAATTTTGTTTTTACTAGCTCCCAGCTTTTGTTCTTGTATTTTGTTATTTTACATTTTCTCACATTGGTCCTGGATTCTCATGTGTGTGTGTGTGTGTGTGTGTGTGTGTGTGTGTGTGTGTGTGTAAACACTCTTAACTTTACCACCACCATTCTCATCTAGAGCACAGTCTCACTGCCTGGGAACATGGACGAGATCCCCTGTGAGTCCCTTCAGCCCCACTCTGGTTGAACCAGAGATTCTAGGTGAAAAGTCTAAATTGAGAAACAACAGAAAAACAATCAGAAAGGATAAATCCAGGTAAGTTTCAGATAGTGAAATGCACAATTAATCAGAGGGGACTCTGCTATCTTTGGTAACCTAAGGAAAACAGGAAGTAAGCTCTGGGATTGTTTGTATGGCTCTGGTCATAGGACAGGAAAGGGGATTACAGAGGGCCCATTACCATCTCTGTGTAGAACAAGAATGAAACAGATTAAACTTCAATGATTTCCCTGTCTGCAGAAATCTTCAAGGATTAGCCAGGTGAAAACTGTTTTAGTACAGAAATAACTCGAGCACGAGCCAGGAGTACTAGACTGTCCCTCTTAGACACATCCACTCCTGAAGCCTTCGCATCATCCAGGTCTAGAGTTTAAATTGAGAATTTCCTCAGTGGCTCATGAGGTTCTTACAAGAAACAAACTAGAGTCATGAGTTAATTCGCTCATTGATATATTCTGACACACTTTTGTTTTCTATCCCCTCTATCACACTCTGCTTCTCTTCCACACAACAGGAACTAACGCCCAAGGAAGGGCAAGAAAGCCCTGACCCAACTATCTCCACCCATACCACCTTCCAGGAGAAGGTAAAGCAAATAATAAGACAGTGAAGTTCTGCCCTACTGTTGCTCACAGGCCTGTGGTCAGGTTTATGAGCGGCCTGGCCTCTGGCCAATACTTATGAATTTTCTTGGAAGCAGGACAGACATTCCTACAGAATGACTTTGGCAGATTTTGCTAACTCTGTGAGATCTGATTAAACACCACATTTTACTGATGCAACAGGACACTGAATCATGCCCATAAAACACCTGTCCCATCAAGAGTCTTCTGAGAGGATGCCAGGAGCTGCAGTTCAGGGGGAGAAGATGACAAACACAAGGTGGACTCTGCTAGCCAGGCTGCTGGGAAACAGTCCACATGCCCTGTGCCTGCAGGCGGCAGGAGAGTCTGGTCCTACTCTCTGAGAGATGATTTGGCTACATCTACTGAATCATAAAGATGTTGCTGTTTGACAGGGCATGCCCATTCCAGGGGATGACTCTAAAAACAACCAGAGGAAGAGCCTCTGTGGGCAAAAAGGTTGCTGAGTACTACAGCACCACAGCAGAAAATGGAAAATTACTTCAACATAGCCCCAACAGATGGATTCCTTTAAAAACTAACTGAATTATCTGTTACAAAGCCATCTACAATGGATGAAAACTTGAGCAAAGTGTTCATAACAGAGCCTGGACAAGGACACCGGGAAAGGAAAGCAGTTTGATTTGGGGTGGGGCAAACATATGTGGTATATTTCTCTTTGAATTTTCTTTAAAGTTTTAAAATAGAAACAAATAAAAAAATGGAAGAGAAAGAAAAGAAAGATTTTGTCCCAATAAAAGGAGTGTCCCAGAGATCTTTGAGCCCAGTGATAATTCTCTGATGATGACTTTTCTTAGTACAATAAATATATAACAATATACTAAGGACTGAATGAGAAAAAGTAGAGTATACTAAAGCCTGAATGGGAAGGTCTTGACCTTCAAAGCAAACATAGTAACAAAATAATACACATGTTTGATCCTTGGTACCAAAAAGCAAAAACAAAAAATAACACATGAATGTAAGTTTACTACTTTTCACGAAGGCAGTGATGCAGGCCGGGTAAACTTTATCCAAAATGCTGGGAACCAGAAGTATTCTAGAGGTTTTTGGTCTTTGGAACAGACTTTACTAGTTGAGCATCCTTAATCTGATAATCTGAAATTCAAAAGTTTTTAGATTCCAACATGGTACTTAAACTGTTTCAGATTTTAGGGTGAGGGTGTATCTCAGAGGTATAGTGCTTGACTAGCATGCACAAGGTTCTAGGTTCAGCTCTCCATAGGGGGAAAAAATAGTTTCAGAATTTTTATAGGGATTATACTAAATCTGTAGATCTTCTTGGTTAGGATGGACATTTTAATACTACCGATTTTCCATTCCCTAAACATGTTATCTTTCCATTTATGTCTTCAATTTCTTTCATCAATGTTTTATAGTATCAGTGTGCAGATCTTTCACTTCTGTGGTTAAATTTATTCTTAAATATTTTATTTTTATAACTATTTTACTTACAGGATTTTAAAAATTTCTTTTTGGATAGTTTTCAGTATACAGAAATGCTGATTTTTGTATGTTGATTTTGCATCCTGCAACTTTACTGAACTTCATTATTTGTGAATTATAACTTCATCAGTTCCATTGGTTTTTAGAAGTTTAGGGTTTTCTACATGTAAAATCATGTCTGCAACAGAGACCATTTAATTACTTTCTTCTTGTTTAGACACTTCTTTCTTCTCTGTCTTTTGCCTTGTCCCTCTGGCAAGCATGATGCTGAAGAAAAGGAACAAGAGTGGGCATCTTTGTGGTGTCCCTGATCTTACAGGAAAGGCTTTTAGTTTTGAGTTGGTGTTTACCAAATAAGTCATTAAGTTAGCTGTGGGTCTGTCACATAAGGCCTGTATTGTGTTGAGATACATTCCTTCTATACCTAATTTGTTGAGAGTTTTTCTCAACAAAGGAAAGAAGGATATAGAATATTGTCAAATGCTTTTCTTGAAACTACTGCATGTGTGGTTCTGTCCTTCATTTTAATGTGGTACATCCCATTTATGAGGTGCATAATGGTGTATATTGAACTATCCTTGCATTTTCAGGATAAATCTCACTCGAGTATGTAGATGATCCTTTCAGTGTACCACTGCCAGCTTGCTAGTATTCCACTGAGATTTTCAGGAGCTAGACTGCATGTTGGCTGTGAACGACTTCTGCCTAATGGGGACTCTCTTCATGGGGTGAAAGAATGAAAAGGGTTAAACCCAAGAAAACTCTGTGGTCCCTGTTGTTATGGCTTTAGTGCCACAGACATACTGACCACCCCATCTTTGGGAGGTGAGAAAGATGGAGGCCTGAGGGTGTGAGACAGGCAGAAAGTGAGTGAGCCAAGTTCACAGTCTCATCACTACTGGTCACTGGGTGATGTTTTCAGGAGATAGAATAAGTAATGCAAAAATGGCAGGGACAAAGTCCTGGAAGATATTTTTCTGGGAGGACTGGGACCAGGTGAGAAGAAATGGTACACTGGAAGTAGGAGGTGGGAGGTGGGAGGTCAGCAGCCCCCATCTACACTACACCTACACTGAGAACAGCAAGTAGATACAGAGATGAGAGGGAAAGAATGCTGGGCAGGAAAGGAAAGAGGAGCCAGGTGCTGGAGAAGGAGAGCAGATACTCTGCTACAGAGCTGTGAGGAGGACCACTCAGGAATGAGGCACATTGTTCCTGGGAGGGAGCAAAGCTCACAGCAGCTCCAAGAGAGAACCAGAGCTATGCAGGCTCACTTGGACACTTTTTTGGGGGTACTGGGGATTGAACAGGGCCTTCACACTGAGCAACATCCCAAGCCCTTTTTTAGTTTTTCATTTTGAGACAGGGTCTTGGTAAGTCTCTAAGTTGCCTAGGCTGGGATCAACTTGCAATCCTCTTGCCTCAGTCTCCTAGAGCACTGGGATTACAGGCATGTACTACTAGGCCTGTTTTCACCGGAACACTTTATATATTATTTCTTAAAAAAATACACACACACACACACACACACAATGTTCTAAGGCTAAATTTGAACATACACAAAATGCAGAAAACTTCTAAATGAGGGTGTGGCACGGTAGGCCAGGGCTCACGTCCTTTCCTGCTCCTCTGACTCCCTTTTTGTCCCAGCCTATGGTTCTACATGACTCTTCTTGCCAGCCACCCTGATATGCATGGCCACAGTCTGAGCCCTAATGATTTACCCAAGTCTCAACTTTCCCCCGGAAACATTTCAGATGAGCCACAGTGTTATGACTTGTATCTAGATGTGCCCCCAAAGCCTCATGTAATCACAGGTGGGGCTTTTTCAGAGGTGGTTACATCTAGAGTGTGTGATGCTGGAATTAAGGATGTGTGATTACTAAATCAGTCCACCAGTTGGTTTTGCACGGCCCTAATCCCAGTAGCCGAGAAACAGTATAAAAGGGGTAGAAAGATGCTGTTAAGGTCCCTTGCTTGCTTGCATTTGCTGTTTTCTGCCTGCCATGAATTGTTTTTCCTCTGTGATGCCTTATCTGCCAAGCCACCTTGCCTTGGAGCCAGCTGATTCAGGACTGAAATCTCCACAAACTGAGCTAAATAAACCTTTCCTCCTTTAACTCAGGTATTTTGTCTCAGCAATGAGAAAAGTAACTAAGACACACAGCCTGAAGCACCTATAGCATTTCCAATGTTTTCTCTTCAAAGAAAATTTCCAGTACAGATTTGTCTTCCCGTGCCTGGAGACCACTGCCAGAAACAAGATTCCTCTTGCCATGACTCTCTGACCTCCATCCCCAAGATTGTTGCTACTTTTCTTGCAAAAATAGGGATTTAGCTGAGTCTTCCCTGCTGTTCTTTGCTCTATCCCAGAGCACCTGGCTGGTTTATGGGAAAAGACATCAGTAAAATGATGTCCAAATAGTACAGACCACGCAGGGCAATTTCCTGAGACAGCTTCCTGCTCAAGGAAGCTTTCCTTCCTGTGGAAGGAAAATTCTTAGGGATAAAAGTAGAGAACTGGTCCTGTAGTGATAGTGGTTTACAAAAAGAGAAAAGAAATCAAAAGACCATCTACCTCACACTGACCACAGTATATGTGAGAAAAATGTAACAGGTACCCACAGCAGTACATTTATAAATTTTAGGCCCCCCACTAAAATATGTTCACTCCTTGAGTTCCCTGTGGTGTCACCTCCCAGTCTGTACAGGCGCTTTCTAATTAACATTTTAACTTAAGCACAGTGATTTGTGACATGCAGGGTACTCATTCAACTGGGTGACAGCACAGCGTCAGGAGCCCCAGTGCACAGGGCTCTCCTGGCTGCATGTAGGACAGGCCCAGTCACAGCCAGCCCGTAGCTAGGAGGATGCTTCCCGGCTTCTATCCCCCTAGAGATCTGCTCTGTCCATACAGGCCCATGACCCCGACAGGAAAACCTGACTGAAATCTGCAGCCCTGCTCAGGAAGCTCCAGGACTGGCTGATTGGGAAATCAAAATGTGGCTGATGCTAAGGGTGTTAATACAACAGGCAGGGTGCTGCCCTCCATGAAGATCTAAGGAGGAAAGGGTCCAGCCAGGGGGGAGCTTATTATGATTAAGAAAAGCAATTCTTGGCCCATGGATTTAGCTCAGAGGTACCACCATCTGCCTCACAAATGCCAAGGTCCTGAGTTCAAAGAAAGAAAGAAAGAAAGGGGTAGGGAGGGAGGGAGGAAAGGAGGAAAGGAAGTAAGGAAAGAAAGAAGGAAAAGAAAAAGAAAGAGGGAAGGAGGGAGGGGGAGGGAAAGAGGAAAGGAAGGAAGAAAAGAAAGAAGGAAAGCAAGCAAGCAGGAAAGAAAGAAAGAGAAAAAGAAAGAAAGAAAAGCAATTCTCAGGCTCCAGAGAGCTACTTTAAATTATATATTGTTTGTTCTGTTCTGTTTGTCCTTTAATGAAAAGTGAATTACATTTTTTATTTAAAAAAATCAACTTTCACATCCCTAGCAGTCATCAGAAGTACTAAGTGTATTAATGAGGACTGGACATCACAGTGATATCATGAACACATGAGTCTTCACCTCAGTAGGAGTAGGATAGCACTACATGTATGGCTCTTATGAGCCTGAGTACCAGAAAACAGACACATATATGGTGGCAGAGAATAACACAGTAGTAGAAAGACAAGTATAAAACAAGTTGAACTAAATATACTATATGCCATTGAGATGAAGATTCCATCAACTGAAAGCTAAATTAGTTAATGTGCCATTATGGAAGAAAAAATGCTGACGATACAACTAAGAGATACACCGTGAATTATGGTATGTGGGTTGATTTGGGAGATGTTAAAACATACCCTCTAAAAGAGTTTATCTCAGAACAATGGAAACTAATACATTTGAGGCCAGGCCTCAGGGAAGTCACATAAACTAGGACTTCTCCTGCCTTGCTGTGCACAAGAATGTTCTGGCTTGTTGTAATACTGTTTCTGATTCTGCAGGTCTGGGGCAGGATCTGGAAGGCTGCATTTCTAACAAGCTCCTGGGTGGGACTCATACCACTTCTGTTCAGAGTTGCTGGGACAGTCACTGCACACAGAAAAACTAATGGGCTCTGAAAATAACACCATCAAAAACTGCCAGGCAGGCAAACCCTTTGCACACAGAATCCCATCAAATCCTTATGGTTTCCAAGTAAGAAATAAGCCTATTATCTTCTCTACTTCATGAAAGGGACACTGAAACATAGCAAGGCAGGCATGGGCATGAACTACCTTTCAGGGTGTGGAGTGTGGACCAAGCCACCTCGCTTTGAGGAGGCTTCTCTTGTTTGTTTTGTTTGAGACAGTGTCTTGCTACCCCCAGCTGGCTCTTAATTCACCATTACCCCATCTCAGCCTCTCTAGTGCTGAGATCACAAGTGTGCACCACGATACTGGGCTTGGTAGGTTCCTTAATGTGTTAAAGCCAAAAATAATGTGCCTGCCTGGTAATAAGACTTGACTGACTTGAAAATGTCTGAAAGCCATGCAAAACAGAAAGGAAAATACTTTGCAAACTCTGAAGTGCTACAAAGAGTGAGGTGACTATGATGGGCAGCCAATTCTCCTTGGTCAGCTCTGCTGACTCCTGCAGCAGCCTCAGGTGAAGGATATTCAACAAAAGCTGAGAAATTTACCATGAGAAGCTCTGTCTGTAAATAGACTACATGGTCTTTGAGTGCCCTTATTAACTGTAACGGCTCCTCCTAACAATTGCTGTTCATATCTGAAATGGAGCTCAGTGACAAAGTTCTGGAATCTCAAGGAGTCCCATCCAAAAGTGGCAGATCACACCCTCCCTAACAGGTCAACAGGCTAAGACTGCAACTCAGGGATAAAGAGATCCAGGGAATGCCTCCCCACAGTACGGTCTCTGGAATGCTGGTTATTTTAAACTAAAAGCCCTTGAATCAGCAAATGCTTGTAAAGGCTCTACTAGGATACTCCCTAATTTGCCTAAAGACAGGACTTGCCAAAGAGGAAATGAACATCTTTGATCCCTCCCCGAGTTTTCATTAACTGAACTCATGCAGGAAAGAAGATTGAGAATGACACCAAATCTGGATAGACTTTGTCACAAGCTATTCTCTATTCCTGGGCCCACTCAACTTCTGAAGCAAATTATTTACCATTCATTCCCACCTAAAAATCATTTACTGCCTCGCAAAAATGTCTGTATTTCTCCATCTCTTTCTCCCATTTGGAGAAGGGTATATAAGCCTCTGTACCTTGTGCCATATTGGGTATTCACTGTCCTATGACTGCACTCATACATGTTAATAACATTGTATGCTTTGTTTGCTGTTAATTTGTCTATTATCAGTTCATTTCAGCAAACCTATCTCAAAAGGGAAGCTTTCTCTTCTTAAGAATTATGTCCCTTAGTTGGATAGATAAAACTTGAGGTAAGCAATTTCCAAAGTTCATCACCAAAACATGCCAATAGCTGAAACTTGCTAATGGCTCCATGCCTATTTCCTCACCTACCCTATCTCAACTGGATAAGAATTTATGAGCAACCAACTCAGCTGTTGTTCAGCCAGAGTTTTTCATCTCAACACAACTTCCCATGAACTTGAAATCACATTCCCAGCCAACAGGATCTCATCACCCAGTGACTTTGCCTTTGGCAGGGAAGTAAGTGTTACTAGACTACAGCCAGACATTCCATCTGGCATTGCCTAGTTCATAAAGAGATGATCTGTCTCAAACCTGAAGCCCCACTGGAAGAGGAGGGAGTGTGGTGAACATCTGTGAGGCAATGCAGCAGATCCCAGCACCTTCATTCCTGTGGATATTTGTGCTTATTCTGCTCCAGAAAGTGTGAGGTGCTTACAGGGCTGTGTGGAGGCTATCAAGGAATGGGCAGCAGCAAGATTGTGTGACAGGGCCCGGGGTGCCCAGACATAAGACAAGACTGGCCTTACTCCCAGCACCACCAGTCTCTGACCCAGGAATGATGAACCCTTGGTGAACTCCAGGGGCACCCCTCCTCCCCTGCCTCTGCCTTTTTAAGAATTTGTCTTTAATGCTTGGCTGTAAAAGTATTCAAATATGCCCTTCAGAGTTAGTAAGATGGAAAACAGGAAAAAACTGAGAAAAATCAATGAAATGAACAGGCTTTGTTATAATTTAGATCTCAAATTTCCCCAAGGCCTATGTGTTAAAGGCTCAGTTCCCAGCTTGGGAGGTGCTGGAATTCTTAAGAGCCAGGGCATAGCAGGAGGTCTTCAAGTCACTGGAGGTGTGTAGTCTTGAAGGAGATGATGGGGCCTGGTCCTTCCTCTTTCTCTTTTCACTTCCCTAAAGCAAATGGTTTCCTCTGCCATGATGTGCTGCCTTACACTAAAGGAAATCAGCCAAAACAGAAAAACAAATGCCATATGTTCTCATTTATATGGGGCATCTAAAAAAGCTGAACTCATAAAAGCGGAGAGTAGAAGGGCGGTTACTAGAGGATGGGGAGGAGGGATTTAGAGACACTGGTTAAAGGGCATGGAGTTTCAGTTAGAGAGGAAGAGTAAGTTTTCAAGACGTACTGCACAGTACAGTAACATTGTTAATGTATATCTGAAAACTGCTAAAAGAATACATTTTAAATATACTCACTATAAAAAGTTATGTATTTGATGTGATAGGTATGCTAGTCAGCTTGATATCATCATCCTCAAATATATCAAACCATCACAGAGTACACCATAAATATACATAACTATCATTTGCCAATTTAAAACAAATATTTAGGTCTGGAGATTTAGCTCAGTGGCACCACACCTGCCTTGTAAGTGCAAGGTCCTGACTTCAATCTCTGGTACCAAAAAGAATCTTAAAAAGAAAATAAAACAAATATTTAAAATTTAAAACAAAAGAAGGACACATGACTAACAGGGATTTAGTCCTCACAAGGCTGGTTCAACATCCATCAACCAGTGTAATTCCTGAATCAACAGTGAGCAAGTGTAACACAGTGTGCTCTGCTCTTTCCACATCAGCACCAAGACACCACCATACCCAGTGGAACCTCAAGCCCTTGTTCTAGCCAGGCCCACTGCCTGTCCAACTCCAGCCAGACTTCAAGAAAGTCACAGGTGGATTTGATCTAACTGTGGATCTAACAGCCCTAACCGATGAATGCACCAAACTTGGCTTAAGCAGAAAAGGCCCATTTTCAATATGCTTTGTGAATCCAGAGAAAATGGAGACAGACCATCCAGAGGCAGTCCTGGGAGGGGGGCAACTCCCCACCTGGAAGCTCATTCAGTCTGCTTTGGTCCAGGTTCAAGGATCAGCTGCTTCTGGCTGCAGGTGGAATCCAGCCCAGGCCTCACTTGCAGGGAAGCTCTGCAGGACCTGTAGATCTCCTGAACTTAAAATGTGCATCAGTCTTTAGTCTTACTATAAGACTATCTCCAGTTCTGCTTCTTTTGATATTGAAGTTGCTCTACAAAGTTGCTTTCTGTCATTGTTTTTTGCAGTACTGGTGATAGAACCCAGGAACACTCTACCACTGAGCTATGTCACCAGCTCTCTTTGAAAATTTTTTAGTTTGAGAAAGGGTCTTGCTAATTTTCCCAACTGGCCTTGAATTTTCAATCCTCTTGTCGCAGCCTCTCAAACAGCTGAGGTTATAGGTGTATAACACCATGTCCAGAGCTTTTAAAAGTTTCGAGGTAAACTTGGAACATCCCAAATCTCAGCTCAAGTTCAACTGCCAAAATACCCCCAAATACAAATTCAAGTTTGACTGGCTCTGAAGGTGTGAGTCAGAGGGGAGTCATTTAACCCATAACCAGACATGGCTCTGGGCATGCATGCGGATTCACAGCAGGGTAGGGTGGAGTTCTTAGAGCTTTGCTACCCTTTGCTAACTTGCAGTATCTGAAGAGGAAACAGCCCATAAACAGCATGTACTGTCTTATGAGAAGTGTCCCTAAACCAACCCATTTAATGGGAGCTGTGCCAGGCACACACTGCCTTCTAAAGTGGGGATGCTTTGCATCTGGCACAGTGATTCCATTGTGAAAATCAAGGTGTCCATTTGGCTGCACCCAGTGTGCCAGGGTCCTCAGCCCTCCCATGTTGAATCAAGTACCCAGGTGGCCAAATCAGGGGCTGCTGCTGAGCAGAGATGGTAAAAGGAAGAGCAAAAGCAAATGTCTCAGCTTCTTCTCTATCTTGTTCTGTGCACCTCACTCCTGTGGGAGCTCAGCATCAGCAGGAGCTTTGTTCCCATCCAAGCTCCCATCCAACCTAGACCGACACACCTGCACTTCTAGATCAGTCTCAGTTCTCATTTTCTGCAGGTTATCCTTGTTTTTGGACAGATTATTTTCCAGAATTTCCTACAAGGCAAATCTTTGGGTTCCCTCCTCACATCCCTCATCTTCCCGCCGTTTCGTTTGGCTTCTCATGTTGGCACCAATTTATCCTGCTAGATTTTAGCACTCAGCTCCTTATGGGAACTTGAGGAGTGAGGCAAACACAGAGTCACACTCAGGAGTCACTTTCTAGGAGGTCTCTCATCCTGAAAGCCAGCAATAAGAACATTCTACCAGCCACTTAACACAACTGCACTCAGTCTGCCATGTATCTGGGAATCAGAACAATCCAAAGGAGAACACAAACTTATGTCACTAGGAACTTCAGAACAGCAAATCTAAGCTTGCCTCTTCTAGCAACAAGCAGACACCAAAATTCTGCTTAGGTCTTTCCAACTGCAGCCAGCCTGCTGAGTGGTCAGAGTATACTTCCCACATTTTCCAGAATGGAGAAAGCAAGACTCAATTCAGAACATAAATATCTTACAAGTAAAAAGTTAAAACTGCCATACCCCACAATGTTTTACTGAGCTACTGAATTATTCTCACACTCTATCAAATTGTTGTCTTATTCCAGGTAGGTGGAAATGTTCTAAGTAGCTCTCAAAGGGGCTAGCCATTTAAAGATCAGGGCTTCTTTAAAATACCTTAACACTGATTAGCACTTGAAAATGTTCTGCACTCCTTAGGAAATTTAAACTGCCAGTGTAACAGCGGAAATTACAGAACCACATCTTACAGGTATAGAACAAGCAGATATAAGCAATGAATCACAGCATTAGCCTCTCTGAGCCAGCCACACAGGGCAGGCTGGTTGGATGATGAATCTAAGAGGAGGAAGGAGCGAGTGTCACGTATATCATGCACATGTACTGGGATCTGGAGGAACTGCTGAGCAGGTGTAATGCAATGCCCACGGAAGGAGAGGCACAGCTGGCTTCCTGGTTCCTGTCTCTGGTAAGGCCCCGCACACAGCACTGCAAGTCACTACAAGGAACTGTGGGGCCATGCCAGGTTTAGCCAAGCCCTTCTTCCCTGCCTATGCACTAGGCAGACCCTCAGGCGCTCCTCCGTGTTTCTGCAGCATGGCCGGGAGTATGTTGTTGGAGCCTTGTGGAATGGGTAAGAGCCAAGTGGTCTCTCCCCTAGATTCTGTGACTTTCCACTCCACATCCTGGGGCTGCTCTGACCTGTCTCCTGCCAGGAACCAGGGACCCTTGCACAAATGTGCATGGGAACATACACAGCTAGACATGTCTTCATATGTAAAGTTCTTTAATTAAAAGATGAGGCTAAATACACAGGTAATCCCTTGGTATCCATGGGGATACGTTCTAGGACCCTCCAAGACACCAAAACCAATGGGTACTTAAAGTTTCTTATAATAAAATGGTACAGTATTTACATAGGACCTATATACATCGTCCTATATACTTTAAATCATCTCTAGATGACATCAAATACAATGTAATTGCTATGTAAATAGTTGTTATACTATACTGTTTAGGGAATAATTACAAGAAAAAAGTCAGAACATGCTCAGAACAGACCCCGTTTTTTTTTTTTCAATTTTTTGTTTTGTTCTGGGTGACCGGCACTGAACCTAGGGTCTCATGTGTACTAGGCTCTGCTACTAAGCTACACCTCCAGCCCCTCAAATACTTTTGATCTAAGGTTAATTGAATCATTGAATATAGAATCTATGGATATTTATGGTTAAATGTGTATAATATGTATATAAAATATAGGTCCTACTTGTATATAACATAAACTTATTTGTAGTAAGTTTAATGTTTATTAATTTTTTTATTTCCCAGATTCTAGAAATAAGTTGGGTTCCATTAGGGAATAAAAGTTTGTACACAATAGAGTTATTTACAGAAAAATGGAGCATGTAACTGTTCTTCACATGCAAGAACTGTTTCCCCCCGCCAAAACTCTAGAAGGCTGAATTGTCTTAAGAGTATTTGTAAAAACTAAAATCCAGTGATTAAACAGAATCTAGTATTCTAAAAAAAAAAAGTTTAAAATATAAAAAGTTAAAAAATATAATTTTTCCTACTAAAATTTAACATTGGGGATGGTAAAAGCTGAGTCTGTGGGGAAATATTGCATGTCACACACAGGTAATTATGTGGAAATGTTATGAAAGGGCAGGAAAGAGGTATGTCATCATGCTATGACAGCAAATGACAATGTTAGGAGAGTGATCTCTCCAACAATGAATTGCTAGGTTACATTCTGTTTCTAAGCTTGCTCTGTGTTCCTGAAACACAGCAAGGAACATCGAACGCCGATGGTGCCTAGCAGTGACTTCTGCTGTCCTGCTCATTGGAAAGAAGGTAGGTGGGTACCAACCTCTACCAGCCTCCAGGCCTCGCTGATAACTGCGTACTGCAGGCGGTTCAGGATGAAGCCGTCAATCTCCTTCAGGACCCTCACAGGGGACTGTCCGATCTTCTTCATCAGGGCATGGGTTCTGTCTACTGTGGCAGGGGCGGTCTCAGGGTGAGGGATCAGCTCCACCAGGGGGACGTAATATGGTGGGTTCACCTAAGCAAGGGAGAAAGGAGGAAGGTCAAGGAGGTGGCTCTCAGTTTGGGGTGTCACTCTGTCTCAAGTGGTCAGTGAGGAAGTGCATCTTTGGAAAAACCCTTAGATGCAATGTCCAAGGAGAGAGAAATGCCTTCACGAAGCAGACAGAACTTTGGGCAGAATTGTGGTTTATTAAAAGAAAATCATAACCGAAAATTGTAACCAACACATAACGTTCTACTCCCATCTCCTATGCTTATGGCTAATCCTGGTCTTCCCAGGAGAGGTCTCTGCAAGCAATTGTCTTATCGGCACTTCTCCTGACCCTGCTTCCCTGCAGCCTCTGATGATCTCCCATGCCAGTGTTAAGACAACGGTATCTCCCAAAACTTGGGATATCCTTTCTTCTTCCATGTTGCACCTCAAACATCTGCCTCCCCAGCCTAAACCCTTTCTTGCTCCAGCAGTCAGCAGGCCTATCAGCACGACCTGAGTCAGGAGCGGGTTACTGTTTGCAGGAGGGCCCAGAAGATACACTGGCCCAGGCCAGGATTTAATCTTTCATTTGGTTTACTTTAGTTTTCTTGGTTCACTTTGAGAAACTTTGCGATTCCCCACTGAGAATTATCAAACAGCCAAAGCAAATACTACTCATAGAGCCTGACCAGCCTTTCCACTGAGCCCAGCAGACCACAGCAACCCAGTTCCTACAGGGAAAGGAATGATAGCAGTGGCTGGGAGTGAGGAAATCTGATGTTTAACAGGAATAAAATTTCAGTTCAAGAAGACAAAGCATTCTGGAGATGAAAGTGGTAAACTTTATGGCATGTGTATTTTATCACAAGTTTTAAAAATGAATTAAAACCAGGTCTCTGATCACGTTCCTTCCAACTCAAAATTCTGTAGTAATCACCCACCACCCACTATAAGGGACACAGCTAACTACAACACTTGGGGCTCTTGATGATATGGCTCTTTGCATCCCACAAAATGGACCTCAACCCATACTTTTGTGTCCTGTAGACAAGCTGGGGGCTGCTGAGAAAAATTTGAAGGTGTCTCCAGCTGGGGTGATGTCACTCTGGCCAGAACATGATGGCCTTTGACTGATGAGGCCAATCCCTGTCCCAGGCTTCTCTGGTGATGGTGATCATTAATGTCACACAACAGAGAGAGGACAAAGTTGAAGGGCCTCTGCTGGACAGACTAAAGGACAGACAGGTTCCCTGGGACACTCATTCCTTTATTTGGGGCCTTCTACAAGGAGACATGCCCTCCAGAAATGGGGAAAGACATATACCCACGGAGGGAGGTACTTTCTGAAATGTCCTGGGAGATGTTCCCTGGCTCAGCCCAAGTAGCTGCATCTGGCTGGAGGCATAGAGAGGGGCTGTAGCTGCCAGGATCTGTAGGAACCAAGGCTGGGCCAGCACAAGGAAAGCATTCTTTGTCCCATCAGGGATCTGAAACAGAGCCCAGTGCATGTGATTGAAGATAGCACAGTGTGCCAACAGAGGCTTCCTTCACCCCCTCTCTGCGGATGGAACCAGCCAGCCCCACAGAGAAGTGGCGGGCCCTCCCAAGAGATAGCCTGGCCATTGACAATTCATCCACACGTCATGGGGGGTGGGGCAGGTCCTCTTCCCCTTCCCAGGACAAAGCACAGGCTAAATACACTGGGGTGGAGAGTATTGAATACCCCATGTTTTGAGACTTTCTGTAGCCAGTGCTCTCATCCCATAGAGAGAGCTGAAAGGAGTCTTCTGAACCAAAGCAGCACAGGCTTGGACCAAGCAGCAACATACAGATGCACAAGGAACAGACAGACACATACCCACCCCAGGAACAGCAAGCCCATCAGTCAAACATGTAATTCATCACCAAAACTAGGCTGAATGTCCTCCATGTCTGACTGGAAGATGAGTTAGAAAAGGCACAAGTGTAGGCAATATGTGGGGACACTCTCGGTGCAGTAGGGAGGAAAGCAGACCTGGTTGGATTCCAGGCAGTGCAGTACACAGCAGCCACCTGTGTGCCTCTGCCTGGGCTGCACCCCTGCAGGTAGTCTTGTCCACAGCAAGTACATACTCCCCTTTACTGCTATCTCCCTCAGGGTGCAGTGTTCTGCAAACCGAGACCAGGAAGGAAGAGAAGGGAAAGCTTGGGCAAGTGTGGCTATCAGAGGAACCCTGTGCTGCTCTGACCAATGACTGAGACACTAAAGAGAGGAATGCCCAGAACAGAGAAAATGGGCACATGAATACTCTTCTTTCTGGCCTTCCTTATGGCAGCATCTATAGCCACTTTTGCTGCTTCAGCCTAGGAAGCAACACTAAGGCCCAATGTAAACTACTCCAGAGCAAACAGCACACATCCACCAGGTGTTGCCTTGTGCTCACCCCCAAGTGTGGAAATGACCAGAAATCCTGTTCCCACCCCTGCTAAGGGTGCCCGAGAAAACATGTGGATGTCACAACATGCTGGCGAGAGGCTTCCCTGGGCAGGGGTGGAGACTGCAATCTTCTACAATTACTTAATATCCACTTTGTCAGGGCCCTTTGGGGGCATGAGCAAACTTCCTTTTCCTTTATCCTACTTTCCGATCAGGCAAAGATCACAGAGGACTGAAGAGCTGGGGCTGAGAGCTGAGTGCTAAGCTCTTCAACCTGGGCCTGGGAGACTGAGGTAATTTCTGGGATCCTCAAAGGCTATCAATGGTTCTCAATTATTTAGGGGTGCCTGTCCACCTTACTCAAAATGGCTTTCCCCCAATCCCCTGAGGCTGAAAATGATCAGTTCAAGTACAGAAAAAATACAGAAGTATAGGAGTAAGTAGGGACAAATAACAGGTTATCTGATTTGCTTTAGTTAACACTGGCTTTGGTTTAAAATACTCTACATAAATAATAAATTAATTTTTAAAATAAAGTTTGTGCTTACTAAACAGTATAAGGATGGGTCAAGAGGTGTGAGAGAGAGAGAGAGAAATGTCATCACTCAAGTAATTGACTGTCCTGCTGGGTATGACTGAGAAGAAAGTGAATCTGGAGTAGTCTCGCCCATCAGGTAGTTTAAAACTGAGATATGGCGATTTGTCTTGTCAAACAGCCTAAGATGTAGTTTCTGAACAATTTGATGTTTTTTTGTTTTGTTTTGGTTTTTTTTGGTACGGGGATTGAACTTGGGTCCTTGCACTTGCAAGGCAGGCCACCGAACCACTGAGCTAAATCCCCGGCCCTTGATGGTTTTTGAATAGTTTTTTTTAAAACTTACTTAGAAGGAAAAATATTCATTAGAAATGGGAAGCTTTCTTATAAGCAAAGTGAAGCAATCTAAGTAAGCAGCTTCCAGTTTCCCAGAGCCTCCCCCAAATCTTAAACACTCCTGGTCCCAAGCACTTCAGATAAGGGATGTTCAACCTGAATTCCTGAGCCTTCCAAACTTCCTCTTTACCTGATCTCCCAAAGATGATGTTTCCTCACCATCCTGCGGCCCTGTGCACATGCTCGGCTTAGGGTTTTATTTATGCCCTTCCCTAGCTCCTAACACTCTTCCTCTCTTCAGCCCCGTCAGACTCCAGCCAGGCAACCCCCGTACTCCGTGTGGGTTCTCCCCAGCCTTAGCCTTTGGTGACTGGGTGGTAGCAAAATGAGGGTGCCATTTTCCCCACCCCTATTATCATGGCTCAGGCTAAGCTGGCCTTTCCATCACTGTCCTGGCTCTCCACGGCCAAGCTAAGCTTACACAGTTGGAACTTCAGCTATATTCACTGAATGAACCCCGAGTCTCTGCCCTCATTCCCCTTTTCTTTCATTGATACATTAACCTCAAAAAGTTCAGGGTGCTCCCACGACAGGTGCAACCCACTGCCCAGCCTCTCCTGGGGAGAAAGTCTCCCCAGTTAATGACAGTGGACAGGGAAAGGGGAACAAGGGCTGAAAGCCAAATCTCCTCAATCAGAATCTCAGGAGTGAGACCCAGAATCTGACTGTTAATAAAACTCATCCCACTCTGAAGTGTGTTCAAGAACTACACTGGATAAATGAGATATCTACAAAATCCTTCTTGGTGTACATATTTTTAAGGTAGCACTTTTTCCTTGGTGGTGGACTTACTTATTTAATAGTTTGCCTTCTTGGCTATATGATGAGTTACTTGAGGCCTCAAATATTGCTCATTCCATGTGTGTAGACAAAAATCCAAGAAAGTTAAAATATATTCTTTCTTAAAATACTGGTATTATCTCAATAAAGCAATTCAAAATTCAGAGGGATTTGTTAGAATTTATTGCCCCCATCCAAAATGGGGTGAGATACAATACATGCCCCAGGTTTACTTTTTTTAAAAAAAGCAGTGCCTGCTACATTACCCAGGCTGGCCTCAAACTCCTGGGCTCAAGTGGTCCTCATACTGCAGCCTCCAGATTAGCTGTGATTATAAGCATCCTCCACCACATCGTCTCCTTGGGTTTAAAATACTTACAGGATGAGCCACGATGCACTGTTTCACATGTATCAAACCAGCAAAGAGTTTAGAAGGCAGGAGGCAAGAGCTTGAACTGCTTAAGATGACCCTGTCATCCACAATGCGATCTAGCTGGGAAAAAATCTTCTTCTTCAGTTCTAGGTTTTCCGGAACACATTCCTGAAAGAACACATTTAAAGGACAACTTATGATTTCTGGACAGAGCAAGGTCCCAAGCAAGACACTGCATGTTCACTACATTCCTAAAGGGACACAGCTTGAAAAGCACAAGGTTCAGAACATACCACCCCAACATAAGGCACTTAGGCATTTGAGAAAACAGCTGAAACAGGAAGGTCTCCCTGAAGTATTCTCACCTTTCTCCCCTGAAGCCAGCTGTCAGAAAGTTATCTACCTGCCCCCAAAGCAGATCATAAGACCCTAATGTAAGAGGAAAAGAGCATCCTTGTCTCTGAAGACACAGGGTCACAGGCAAGAATCCAAACACGTGCCTTGCTAATTTCCCCAGCTGTGACTATTAGGTCAGACGCCCTTGTGCAATCACACCCGTGTAGCTGTCCATTCTTCATCAAACCTGAGTATAAAGGATGCAAGATTCCCTGTTTCTTTGGGTCTTGGTTTCTAAGTTCTCTGTCATATAAAATTTATTTTAAATAAACTGGATACTTTTCTCTTATTAATCTGAATTTTGTTATAAGGCCTCAGGCTTGAACCTTGAAGTGGGTACAAAAAAGATCACTTTTTCTCCCCTATAAACCACCAGTGAAATTAAAGAATGGAAAAGGCCACTAAAAACATCTTGAGCCCCCTGGAAAGGGAGTGATCAGTATCAGTACTTTCTATTTTTGCATAGGCCTGAAAATTCTCACCAGCAAAAGCCTGCTGGGGGGAGAAGGTAGAGCATCAGTGGTAGAGCATTGCCTAGCACATGCAAGATCCTGGGTTCAACCTCTGGCATCACACATAAGTAAATACCTAAATAAATAGAGCAATGAAGTCTGCCAACTGAAAATTTTCACCATAAAAAGTGTGCCAGCTATATGGGGACAGATCCCACAACAGAACCCACAACAACAGTCCCAGCAAAGTGCTGCAAACCTCAATGGTGTCATCATACTTTTCCTACCTTCCCCTATCTATTCTGACCATTCAATCAACTGGTCTTCAAGAAAAAAGCTCATCTTCGTGAAATAAAGACACATAATTCCCAAAAGGTTCCCTGAGGATCCATCTCTAATTGGGAGTCCTTTTGCAAAAGACCTTTGTTTCTAATAATTGAAAACAACTTTAATAGGGGTGGGGGTGGGGATAGAGAAATAAATTTGGATTAATTACTGCAGATAACAACTGCTCAGACCCTCTAATTACAAAGCTGGACGACAGTGAGATGACAGCCTCACGCAGCCAGCACAGGCCCACAGGAAGGCATGGTCCTAGGTACATGACACAGTGGCAGGTGGGCCCCACCCTGACATGGATGTGAGCAAATAGGAGTGGATGTTCATGTGGCTTCAAGACCCTGAAGCACAAGGGTTGTCCTGCTGCTCTGCCACTCCTACCTCTGGGGATTACAACAGAGTGGGGTCCCTGCTAACCTGGGGGCAACAGCAGCTAGGGGTGAGGCAGCCTGGACTCCCACCATTCCCTGGTAACTTCAGCATCATGATTCTCACTATGATCCAATAGTCACCTATCAGTCTACTGGGTGCTTATCTAAAAATGCAATTTCTCTGGCCTCTACCCCAAATCTATTGAATCAGTCTGGGGGGGGGGTGTTGAGGGTGGAGCCTAGGCACCTGCTAATAACAAGCATCCTGGTGCTTCCCAAAGCTTTTGAAGCAGTATTTTCAGCTGTGCATCCAGTTTGAGTTCTCACTACCCTTGAAAAAAGTGGGCATCAAATGTACCCAACAGGATGTCCTCTCCACTGTCATTTCAGGGGTGCCCTCTTCCACCAAGGATGCCTTGAAGGGAAACACAGGTCTACTGGCTTTGTGGTCACTTCATGGCCTCTTACCACCTGGACGATTTCACTGAAATGTTAAATTCATGTATCGTTGAAGATAGTGAAAATAACCAGAAGAGTGCAACAATAGAAATTCAGTGTTGAAGTGCTTACTATAAGTTGTATTAACTACAATCAATCCTCAAAAATAAAGAAAAATCTTTCCAAGTTTGATTTAACTATATCTAATAGCTCATAATACTGTAGTATCTAACATATTGAAATCAGCTATGTGGATGTAGGACATATGAATTTACTTCTATATCATCTGTACGATTTTTTAAAAGATTTATTCATAGGAGGGGCGGTCCATATCATGTTTGTGTAGACTTTCAAAAAATATAATCAAGCCACATGAAATTGTATTAAGAACAAAAGGTCACATAAGCACCACATTTCAAAGACAAGAAAAAAATGGAGTCATTTAAGAACTGTAAAGCCCATTGTGTTAAATTCCCTTATCAAGAGGGGAAAAGAGCTACAGTAGCTGGCTGGTTGTATTGAGTCATTCCTGGATCAGTTAAGTCTGCAAGTTGGGTTAAGTTTAAATGGAGCCTTGTAGCCATGCCAGAGTCTGAGAATGATGCAGATCGCGTGTGAGCTAATGAAAGGGCCGTGGTGAATGGCCTCATTGTGAGGCTGTCATGCAGATTCTCCCCTGAAATCCTATGCTTTTCTTCAGATCGTCTGATTATCAGCGAGGCAAGACAACTTGAACCAGAGGAAACCCAAACCTGCTACAATTATGTAAGAGTTTTCAGTAGCACTTTGGCATGCAGTTTGCTTGTTCCTATTGCTGCTTTTAAGGGTAACCCACTTGTGTGGGATGTGCCAGGCCAGGGCTGTCATGCCTCTCCACATCACACCTTGAGGTCATTTCCTTACTTTTCACTCAGGCACTTTACTAGAGAATGGATGTGTGCCATGTAAATCAGAACCACAACCCTGGCTAGCAGCACATCCTTCAGTGTGGAGAGGATGCTGTCTTTCACTGGGCCCCTAAGAGCCTGGGAGGAAGGCCAAGAACAGCAGACACAAAGACCGGAGACCAGGGCAGCTCTGACTCTCTAACCCATCATTGGGAATCCACCTGCCTGTCTTCTCATCTCAGTGGTCTTTCAGGAGCCGTTGCCTGAGAAAGCCATCACGTGTGAAATGTTGGTAATAGATACTGCAGGCAGCAATCAGCCTGCCTTCACCTCTTTAAACTTTGGCAGCATCTCCCAAAACACTGATATTTGCTCAAAGCTTGCCTAGGTTTTGTTTTAAGGGTGGAAGATGCAACACATGCAACCACCTCCACGGTCATGACCACATTTTGACAAGCAAATGAAAGATCTGGGAAGTAAAGCACAACAAAATTTCTCAGGTATTAATGTGCATGAAAAGGAGCCTCCTCCTCCTCCCTCTCATTGGCTCAGCAGAAGCAGGTGACAGGTGAGGTTAAGTTTCAACACATTCCCTTTCCCTTCCTCCAGAAAGGAAGAAACTTAACAATGGTATTGCAAGTATAACTATTAATTCTAACTTTTAAAAAGTGAGTCATAAATAAATGTCCCTGTTTTATTAAAAGTACACAGATAGTTTTTAATTCATAAGGACTCTGCTTTGGAAATCAGCGCAGCCATGGCAAGACAGCTTACTGATTCCCCAGGTCAAGGAAACACTTTGGAAGTTTACCTGCTATGTGCAACACATATTTTCCAAAAGTGTAATTGGTAAAAAGAAAATTGTGTTGAGCCCCTACCATCAATCGAGGCATTTTAAATAGGCATCCTGTCACTAAAAAAATTTACATTCACTAGTACAAAATATCTGAAGTTATCTTCAGTGTGCTCTCCAGAAAGAAACCCCAAATTGGAAGACTTCAGTGCTCAGATATCAAAATGCAAAGAAGTTCAGTGACCATTTTAAAGGGGGAGAACAACATGGCAGGAAAGCATAGGAAAGCTATACTCCTGTTGCAATCATGGCAGAGGATGAAAGCAATCTGCATTATAGCCTCCATTAGCCCAATCTCTATAACAATCTGTCTAATTAACATTGTGCATTCCTTCTCAAAGTTTCTCCTAAGAGCACAATCTTAAAATTCTATCAGATTAATAGACTGCTATAACTGGACATAAAGGGCAGGGGGAGTAGGGCAGGGAGGAAGTAGAAGAAGAAGGGACCATTTTGGTCCAGAGTATAATATGTTAAGAAAAAAGAAAGGGTGAGGTACATTAGTTTTCAACATCACTGGTAATCAGTGGCACTGTACCCTAACTAAAGGCTCATTTTATTTTCTCAAAAATCAAATTTAAAAATGGAAAGCCTATTATAAACATTAAGATAACTCTACAGGTATTCAGAACAAATTATACCTAATCAAAAGAGACCTTTCTGAACCAAAGATCAGTGCAGAGTGTATTCAGGAGTTGACTTCCTGAGGCTTAGGTGTTCTACCTGGGGGGATCACTGCCACTGGCTTTCAAGAGCAGTCCTTTCTCGGTGACCGCAAGGGGCCACAGGGAACAGCGTGTACAGGTGTCAATGCTACCTGCTTATGTGACTATCCCATGATATTTTCCTCATTCCAAAGATATTCTGGGATATCATCCTCATTCCAAGAATATGTTTGTATCTTTTGTGAAATCATTTGTTTATAATTTAAATGCTTCACATGAAAAAATAATAAATTTAAATAGTTTACTGAAGGCTGTAGTTATCATATAGTTTTATTGCATTTCTAATAATTCTAGTGAGAAAGCAGCAAGATTTTTTTTAAGCCAGGGTTATTTTGTTTTTAAACATAGAGTTAGGAATAGCATGAAACACAAAATTGTGAAAGATTCTTGAATAAGGAATGAATTTTTAAGAAGTAGAAGGATTTTGGTAAGAGTGGCCAGTAATCACTATTCTCAGTGAGAAATAGCATTGAGTTGTGGTTGGCAAGTGAGACTCAGAGAGGGTTACACAAGTTATTTTTATGTAACTTATTTTTCTGTCTCTAGACTGGACAGACTGATTCATTTCTATCTACGACTTCTGTTCATGGTAAGGCAATTCACAAAGCTACAAAGAGCACAGGGTGAACTGCTTGTGCTTGGGGGAAAAAACATAGAAATTAAAGTGTAGCTGCTGTGGACTAAACTGCGACTCCCTCATATGTTAAAGTTTTAATGTCTAATGTAACTGTCCCTAGAGGAAGGTCTCTAGGAGGAAAATAAAGCTAAAGGAAGTTATGAGTGGTACCTTAAAAAAAAACATAGAAATTAAAAGACACTCTTTTTAATGAGAGAAATTTAACTAGGTGTTTTTAGCCAAAACTCAGAGCCTTAATAAACTTATCTTAGTATTGATTTGCATAAAAGAGCTGTTTGTATTTGATATACAGTATTTTGTTAGGATAAGAAAACTCTAGGCTTTTTTTTTTTTTTTTTTTTTTTTTTTTTAGTTCTGGTAGCATAAAACTAGTTTCATTTGCAACCATAATAATCATAAAAGAGTTGTATCCTATTTTCAACAAGAATAACATCTTCAAGTCAATAGTTATATGTACCTTGAGTCCATCTGTCCATGGTAGAAAAGAACAATGAAGCCATTTATGACTACAATTGCAAAAATGCAACATATTTTTAAAAAATTATTCTAAAGGCAGTTTTTCTCATCTTAAAGTGATACACTCTCTCTAGATGCTGGGATAGAAAGTCTGCAGTAAAAGGAAACTGGTATTTTAAGAATAGAGATTTTTAGGCTTAGTCATACTTACAGGCTTTAGGTAGAAATTTCATAGCTTTTTCTAGAAGACATTCTAGATATTTCCATTATTTTTAAAAATCTACATAATTATCTTTTTTAGCCACAGCATTAGTTTTATTTAGGTCTGAAAGTGAAATGTTATGTTTGCCTCTTTTCCTGATTCTTATCTGCTCAGTCTTTCTTCTTTATCCATGTTACTAAAAAGAACCAAATTTTTACTGTTCTTTTTCTTTTACTTTTTTTTTATTTTTTAGGTACTGGGGCTTGAACTTGGGACCTTGCACTTGCAAGGCAGGCGGTAGGACCCCTGAGCTAAATCCCCAGCCCCCCCCAAAAGAGTTTATTAATTCTGCCTGTTACAATAAGCATGTCTCATTTTATTTTAAATTGTTTTCTTATAAAAGGCACTCAAGTTGACTTTTCTTTAATGGTCCTTATTTGATCTTCTCTTTAGCTCAAGAGTTTCTCATAAAAACAGTCTAGACTTCACTTTTCAATATGATTCTGGTCTGCAGCAATATGAGTCAACTCATGGAGTCATAAGTGAATTAATAGACATTTTGATTGCTCCTTCCTGTTATTCCTCTACACCAGGGTCTGCATGAAGAGGCACATTCTACAGCCCCAGGTATTTAACTGAGTCTTCCCTGCCCTGAAACCACAAAATCTGCTGAAGGTATCCAGGGCACAGAAGGTGGAGTCCCAACCTCAAAGGTGGACCTTATATGGACTCACAAAATGGAGACAACTGGGATTCTGTGGCATGGCTCTGTGTGATATTATCATGAAAACAGTTTGAGTTTTGACCACAGTTCCTGGTCCATAATTCTGTCCCCAAAGGAGGCTGTAAAAATCAGAATTTTTCTCCCACAAAGCAGGTCATAAAAACTAATCTTTCCCTGCCTTGAACTGGCCATTAAGAAACCATCTGACCTATCTTGTCTGATCCTAGGTGACAAGGCTTTTCTCATTCCAGTGGGGTCTTGCTTCAAAGTCAGGAGGGAGAGGGCCACACAGAGAGGCCGAGCAGAAGGCTGGTAGCATTTTTGCCTGATCACATTTTTACATGGTTGTTTATGCTTCAATTATGCCATACAATGAACCATAAAAGCGCAAATGACAGGGTTCCGAGACTTTCTGGACACTGGGATGTGTGGAGTGTCCTGAAGGAGGACCATCTGGAGAGGGTAGAGAAACTGCATGTTTTCCCTGACTCCCACACCTCACCCCATGCGTCTCTTCATCTGCCTCCTTTGTGATATCCGTTATAATAAATCAGTAAATGTGTTTGCTTGAATTCTTTGTCACTGAGCTTATTAATCAACTCAAAAGAGGGGGTTATAAGAATCCGAATATATAGGCAATTGGTTCAGGTAAACACACCTGGAACCTGGGGCCAGAAAAACAGGGACCTAGGGGACTTGAGCCCTCTACCCTTGGGACTGGACACTGCCTCTGGGTAGGTAGTGTCAGACCTGATGGAGGTAAGAAGACACTAGCTGGTATCTACTGCTGCAGTATGAACGACTTGCTGGGGGCAGGGCACATCCCCAGGGAGCAGTGATTGCCACCTGAGAGCAGAGGAAAACAGATGCCTTGTTTGTGACTGACACTATACTGCTTAACAAGTCCTGATATTTTACTTCCCATCAGGAAAGGCAATGGATAAATTCAGAAAAAGAAAGTTAATGTAAATGCATATATGTATTTATTTATTTGTTCATCTGTGTATTGAAAACTGACCTCTAGCCTACAATAGAATTTAACTAGAATTAGTACTTTACCAGCTTTCCCCACAGGTAACCACAGGGCTACAAAAAAGAGAAAATACATAGGACTCTAAGAACAAAAGTGGTCATGCAATTCCATATGAATGGGGCGGGGAGAGACAGCAGCAGTGATAGAGATAGAGACAGAGAGCGCTAATAAATTTTCTCCCACAAACTGACTGGTTCCAGCAGTAGAAATAGAAATAGACCAGAAAACTAGTCTTCCCTTTACTAATACTGGATATTTCTGTACAAAACAAGTCATCCTTTGAAATGAAGAGCTGTGTTATCAGGAAAAGTAAGGAAAAGCACCAGGTAGGTAAACAAGGAAGCTGAAAACCAAAGCAGCCAGCATAAGAGCCACCCTAGGGCCATTGGGGAGGGAGTAGATTTCAATGTCTGTGGATAAGGGATCAAAAGCCTTCAGAAGGGCTGAAACCATGAGTCATACGATTTAAGGAACTGGAACCAGATCTATAGGACTCACCAGGACCCTCAAAAGACTGAATTTTCAAGGACCTGGTCCAGGAGTTTAAATAAACAGCCCCCCTACTGAGGGTGGAAGGTGAACAAGCTAGTCGAGGTCTGGGCTCCACCTGGGAAGGTCACAGGGTAGAAGAAGGGTAAATTAAAATGTGTTCCTGAATTTGACCCAGTGTGGCATTCAGAGTTATACTGCACACAGAGTCTGCATACATCCAAGTCAAGAAAGCAACACAAAAATTGCTCTTTGGCTACTGACACCTTAGTGGGTACAAACTCAGACTCTAGAGGGATACATTCTGAAAGAGGTGACTTCATCCTTCAGTTTCACAAAATAAGAGCCCCACTGAAAATACAGGAGCTAAAATTATGAAACCACCTAGGCAGAGTAAAGATAGGACCTGAAAACAAAGAGTACTCTCATAGAGTAAGAAAAGTACCAAAAGGAATGAACCCAGAAAACATGCAGATTAGAAAAAGCACTAATTAGGAACATTTTAGAAATAAAGTCACTGAAATTTTAAAAATTTAATAGGTTAAGCAATTGAATAAACATAGCTAAAGAACAGATTGCTAACTAGAAGATAGGGTTAAGGAAATTATACAAAGACAAAATCTGTACAGTAAAAACAGATATCAAGGAGAGCCAAAGAAATCCATCACTGTCGCATAACATTTTAACATTTTAATTATTGACAGTATAATCATAGAAACATTCAGTAAGCACATGGTAGAAATGAAAAACAGTAACTTTGAGCTATTGGACATATAAAGAGCTATGGCTCATCTACTAAGAAATACATTCTTTTCAAGAATACAAGGCATAATTGCTGTGAGTTTGAGATCAGCCTGGGCTACATAGTGAGTTCCAGGTCAGTCTCAACTATATAGTGAGACCCTGTTTAAAAAAAAATTTTTTTTTAAATCCCAGCCGAGCGTGGTGGCGCATGCCTGTAATCCCAGCACTCGGGAGGCTGAGGCAGGAGGATCGCTGTGAGTTCCTACATAGTGAGTTCCAGGTCAGTCTAGACCTAGTGAGATCCTGTAAAAAAAAAAAAAAAAAAAAAAAAGAATTCAAGGCATATTTATACAGTGCTTATATTAGGGCATAATTCAGACTGTAATAATTTCAAAGATTCTTATCACATAAACCAGTCTCTATAACCACAATGCAATTAAGACAGAAATTAATATTTTAAAATCATCCTTTAGACTTGGATATTTAAAAATATACTTCTAAATAACTTTTTTGTTTGTGGCTATATTTGTAGTTCCGAGGATATCATCTGACACAAACAAGATTTCAGTATGCGCTTGTTGAATCAATGAATTAATTAATGAAAAATTCTGTTATTGTAGTAGTTGGTTTCATGTAATATTCCCAACTTGCTCACTTTACTCATTTATTTGAAAAGAATGGAAAGAAATACAAAATACTACCGAGATAATAGTTTTAGGATGATGAGATTAAAAGTTACTTTTTCTTGTTTTTCAATATTTTTTATATTAACCTTAAGGCAGGGCAATGATTAAGAATAGTGTCAAGCACAATGGAGGGCTTGAGATTCTATCCTATCCATGTGCTAGTATTATGGAGCATGGGAGAAATCACGGGACTCCGAGGTCTGAAACCAAGAGCTGTATCACGTACAGGGTATTGAGCAGCATGAGTTTCCCATTCACATTAGTCTCCCTCATCCCCAAGTCTCATGGGAATGATGTGAAGTGAGATTCTTGGTTTGTGTAACAGTGGAGGAACTCTGAGCTTAGAAAACATAAATATTTTAGAACTGACTATAAGCAAACCCACCGGCCCCTGGCCCCAGAAGTAGCTCTGTTTTCCAAGCCTGTTACTTAAACAAACATCTCTGAAAAGATGATCCTAAACCACAGGACAGTCAGTACCTCTGCTCACAAGAGTGCAGAAACCCAAGACTTGCCATGGAGAACAAGCATGCCATGCTTTCAAGCAGCCAGCCCTTCATGTCACTAAGAAAAAGTGTTTTCTAGGCTCTTTTTCCCAGGTGCACTAAAACAAACAAACAAACAAAAGTACATGATATAGTTTTGGCCCATAGATAAATCTGAGGATAAACTAAAATTCTATGCTAGTCCTAAATATTTAGTCTAAGAAAGGAAAGCACTTCCTTCCCACAGAGGATTTTGAAGGATTTCTCCAGTGGTAAGACTCTAATCAATGCAAAGCTCATCCTGGCAAAACAATTGTGAACACATACCCCACCTACAGGTATGTATTAGTCACAGCTTCTAGGTGAACAAAATTACGATCCTTGATTAAAAATGTAACAACTTCTGAAGCCATGAGTCACAAGTCTTAAAAGAGGATGAGTTCTATTTTGAGAACTGAGAACTTGTGTCAGCAACTTTTCACCCTGCCATTGGTCATCACTCGAATTACTGGTCTAGTTAGTTCTAACCTTTCTGCTAAGTTGGGGAGCTCAATTCCCTCAACACAGAATAATCTCTCTTCTTTCAAACATGTACAAGTACAAATGTACATCAATGAGGGTCTTTTACCAAGCCATATATATCATTAAATCAGGACTAAAACCAAAATCTACTAAAAGCCCTTGGTTTAAAGATTAGTAAACTAGTTAGGCATGTGTTATGTGTCCATATCACAGCTTTTCGGAAGGCAGAGCAAACCAAGTTGCTTTGAAGCTTCACATAATATACAAGTGGAATCAGATATGTAGTTATATGTGTCTCATCAATATACTCACTTAGCAATGTTATTAGCTGAAAATCTCTAAGAAAAATCAAAGACTTGACCAACTGGTTAGTAATATCCACACATCTGCCCATCGTTTAATCTATCAATTGCCAGAAAACTTCCTTGGTATTCCCATGATAAGCCCACCAACTACTAAGTTCAAAAAAGAAAGAACACTTTGCTGCACGTTAAAACCATTTATAACGTAGCTTGAAATCTTTTTAATGATCATTTATTTTAGTGCTATTTATTCCAGAAGGACAACCAGCACTGAAGTGTTTTGTTCCATGTTACAGGTGCTATTGGTGCTCAGGACAGACAGGTTACCCTGGCCACAGGTAATCCTTCCAGTACATAATGAGGCCCAGTGACTTTCAGTCCACTTAGTATTGCTATCTGAAGCCATACAGTTCTCAAACAGGAAAAACTAGTAAGTATGACAGAGGTTCCTTGTGACATTAAGGATCAACCTACATTCTAACTGCTTCAGTATGTAGTATAAATACTAGAGTTTTAATTCACTGAGGTGAATGGAGACAGGCATCAAATAAAAGTCTCTTTACTGAGCTGAAATAAAGGGAATTGAACTAAAAACCTGTATGCCTAGGGGTATACTACTCGCCCCAGGAAATCCAGGAGCACGAAGAAGCCACTCTCAAGCACCAGGGAGAGGATCCCTACCTAAGAGGAAGCCTAAACAGATCTTTCCCCAGGCTGACAAATGCAAGTACCTGCAGAATACTGCTGGGAGGGAGAGAAAAGGAGAACATGAGGAAAATGCAAAGGGAAAACCAGAAGCCAAGGGTAGACATACTGAGGGAGAAAAACCCACAAGATCCTCTAGCCAACCAGTCCTCATATGAAACACACAGTATTGCTAGAGGAATCGGAAATCTTTAATGCACCTAGGGTAACAATAACAACCACAAACCTTAAACCTTGCCTAACCTTTAACTAGATTAACTCAAACCCCTACAATGAAAGTCTAACAGAAGGAAAGGTGAGCCAGTTCCCAGACATTAAAAACTGCCTCAGCAGGGGCCGGGGATTTAGCTCAGCGGTTCAGTGGCCTGCCTTGCAAGCACAAGGACCCGAGTTCAATCCCTGGTACCAAAAAAAACACACCAAACAAACCAACAACAAAAAAACTGCCTCAGCATCTATTGCCCTGCTCAGGATGGCTGTGACTCAAAAACAAAAAGTTATAAAGCATATGAAAGAGCAAGAAAAACAACACCAAGAAGGCAAAGTGATCATCAGAAGCAGACTCAGATAAAAATCAGATATTGGAACAATCTGGTGATAAATTTTAAATAACTATGATTAATATGTTAAGGCACTAATGAAAAGTGTGGGCAATATGCAAATGCTCAGTTAACACAAATGCAGGAAAAGAAATAAAGATTAGGTGAGATAAATAGAAAAACTATTAATAAGATGTTATATTTAAGCCAATTCTATCAATAATCACATTGCATGTGAATCGTCTAAACACATCAATTCAAAGGCATTGATTTTCAGACTGTATAAAAGACTAAAATTTAACTTTAAACTATCTAAGATGCACACACACACACACACACACACACACACACACACGAGTTGCTGGCAGCATACCCTCAGAACTGATGTAGTTCTCATGAGACCCTAGCTAATTCTCAAAAGGAGGGTTTTTTGGGGGGGTTCTGGTTTTTTGAGACAGGGTCTCACTATGTAGTTGAGACTGACCTGGAACTCATTGTGTAGCCCAGGCTGGTCTCAAACTCACAGCAATCCTCCTATCTCAGCCTCCTGAGTGCTGGGATTACAGGCGTGTGCCACCACGCACAGCAAAAGGAGGATGTTTAAAAGACGAAACATAGCTCTTCCTGGTCTCTCTTTGGCTATCTTCTCATGTAATCTCTCCCTCTCACATATACCCACGCCACGATATCATTCACCAAAATGCGACACAGTCAAGCAGGCTCTCACTAGAGCCAGAGTGATTCTGTTTGGGCTTTCAACCTCTAAAACTGTGAGCTAAATAAATGTCTTTTCTTCACACAGTCCCCAGATTCTGGTAGTTTATTATAGCAATGGAAAGCAAACTAATACAAAACACATTTCTTCTAAACACTAAAGAAACATGCACTGGGACTGGGGATTTAGCTTAGTGGTTCTACCGCCTGCCTCGTAAGTGAGGACCCAAGTTCCATTCCCAGTACAAAAAACAAAACAACAAACAAAGAAAAAACCTGCACTGACTATTTAGATATCTGATAAAGTAGACCTAAGAACAAGGAATACTATCAGAGATGGAGAGGAGTAAACATAATGATAAAGTGGCCAGTGTTTCAAGAACTAAAACAATTCTAAATGTTTATGAACAAGATGGATAGGCGAGTACAGAGGATTTGTAGAACAGTAAAAATACTCTGATATTAGAATGATAGATGCATATCAAAATACATTAGTCCAAAAGACTATGGATCTTCTGGTCTATGGGTTTTATATCTCACTTTGTGCGGCTTTTTTACCTACAAGATGTAAGAACTGTGCTTTCTTTTAGACTGTCTGTTTTTAAAAATATTTACCCATATTGTGCTTAGTTTTTTCATGCTTGTTTATATTATGGGTGGAAGGGGACAGAGTAGAGCAGGAGTAGAAGACGGCTGGGTCCTACAGAGGAGCAAGGGCAGGCCATGAACAAAGAACTGATGAGACTGACCCTGTGCGGAGATAGGGCAGGGAAGGGAGACTGGAAACGGCAAGGGGCTGCTGCAATAGTCCAGGCCAGGAGCCTTAGTGATGCTCCAACTCGGGCAGCAACTGTATCAAGAATAATTTAATGCATGATTCAGTTTAGCAAAAATTAGGAACTCACTGTATGTAAAGAGGAGATGCCACACAGGCAACCAGTCAAGTGTGCAAAGATGGAGGTGCGGAGTGGCCTCTAAAATGGCGCGATGTCCTCTCCAGAGGTTGCTCACACACTCATGGTTAATGCTGCTGCTGCTGGATGTCTAGTTGTACCAAATATAGTCATGTATATATAAAAAATTATAATGAGTGACAGATTCATTCTTTATTGATCATATGATAAGATACAGAAGATACGGCTAATTATCAGCAGATTTCTCTTCTGTCTCTTCCTGGGAGCTAATTGTCAGGAGATTGCTTATACAATACATACATATACTTGTATATTGCTTACACCATACAAACATTATTGCTTACACAATACAAACATTGCACAACATATACATATATCAAAACATCACATGGCACCACATGAATATGCACAATTTTTGTATTTTAATGTATCAGCTTAAATATAAATTTAGGAAGAAGAAAATTAAAATGAATAAGCTGGGCAAGGTGGAATATGCTTATAAATCCCAGCTATTTGAAAGGCTGAGTCAGGAGGATAACAAATCTGAAATCAGTCTTGGCAATTTAGTGAGACTTTGTCTCAAAATATAAGATCAGATAAAAAAGAACTGGTGACGTAGCTCAGTTGCTTGCTTAGCATGCAAAAGACCCTGAGTTCAATTCCAGTACTAGGGGGAGAAAAGTCAAAGGAACCAGAAGAGCCAAAACAAACAATTTTGAGAAATATCAAAGTTGGATGATTCCATAATTTCAAAACTTACTATACAGCTAGTAATTAAGAAAGTACAGATTTATTATGTGCATGGCATCATCACAGGAAAGAAAAATGGATATCCAAAAAGCTCAGTGAGAGCAATAACCTATACTGTCTTCACTGGGGACAGAGAAGGGTTGTAGGCAACTTAAGGGATAGCAAATTATTTTGGAAGAAAAATAAATGGACCCTCAAAAGAACATATTCTTATTCTTATTCTCAAACAATATATTCTATATACAGAGGGAAAATGAAGAGACAAATCACAAAAAAAAGGAGAAAATGTTTGCAAATCATGTTTCTAACAAAGGACTTATATCTAGAATACAGAAAGGCCTCTCAAAGCTTACCAGTAAAATAAACAGACAAATGTGTAAAAGGTGGACAATACATCTAAACAAAATTCACTACAACAATGTGATGCATGTCAAGCACATGGAAAGATGCTTATCATTAATGACTAGAAAAGTGTAAACTGAAAACATTTTTGGTAGATTTTTTTCTATTTTATATACATATAAAAATGGAGTTTTTTCCCTTTTAGCAAAATGATGTCTACATTATATATTGTTCAGAAATCTGCTCCCACCCTTTAATATCCCCAAACCCCTTTAACAGCTACATGGAACCTCATGGGTGAATGTACCAGGATAAGCATTTCCATGGGCATTCAGGTTATTTGTTATCACCAATAATTCTGTGATTAAATCTTTGTGTATACATGCAGTATTTTTGCAACCTAGGTTACCAGAGCATAGTTTAGTTTTTCATTACAAATTGTCAAATTACCCTATCTTTTGGTAAGATACTTGGTGGTACCAGTTTACCCTCCCAAAGACATTGTAAAGATACTCATTTCACTATGTCCTTAGGCAACTGTTCTCTCTTTTCTAACAGTTCATTGATTCAACAGTGTATTGAAGAGTAGCATATGTACAGGAGAGTGTACACATGATGAGTGCAGGCCATACGTGTTATTAGAGTAGGAACAACAGAGTCCTCTTGGCACCATGTGGCCCCCCTAACCTGCCTCACATGGACATCTACCCCCAGCCCTACCATGGGGCATTACCCTGCCCTTCACAGTCAGCTGTTGCTTCAGTCTTCATTTTCCTGAATATTTTAAGGTTTATCAGCTTTCTCATGTTCACTGTATACTTGGTTTTCCTCTTTGTGAATCGCCTATTCCTGTCCTTTGTCCATTTTTTGTATTGGGTTGTCTTTTTCTTATTGAGTTTTACATATATATATACATATATATGTATATATACATATATATGTATGTATATATACATATATTTTTTTTTCTTTTTGTAGTGGGGATCGAACTCAGGTCCTTGTGCTTGCAAGGCAGGCAGTGAAACCACTGAGCTAAATCCCCGGCCCTGAGTTATATTGTTTTAACAGGACTTAGTCATTGCAAATATTTTTTACCTGATCTGCTGCTTAGCATTTGATATTGTTCAAAGTGTCTCTTGCCCTACAGAACTTTAATCCTTACAAACCCAAAATTTCTTTTTCTGGTCCACGGGCTTTAGATCTCACTTTGTGAATCTCTTCTACCTCCAAAATGCAGGAACTATGCTGTCTTCTAGAACATTTGAGTTTTTTAAAATGTTTATTTAACCCATGTTGTGCTTTTTTTTTCATGCTTAGATACATAAAAATACAGTAATATATTGATTTTTATTTAAAAAGGCCTAGCAGTTCTGGATACTTATCTCTTTCTACACACCTGGCTCGAGCACTAGAAAAATACTGTTGTTACTAATGTCAGGCAGACTTGGCCTTGCCCTCAAGCAGCTCAGAATCAAGCAGAGAAGCAGCCAGCTAACAAATTATCACAACACAGCAAGATCCATCGTACAACAAGGTCATGGAAAGAGCATAGTGGTGGGATAGAACCTGGTTTGTTTTATTTATGTGTTTGTTTATTTGTTTATTTATTTATTGAGACAGGGTTTCACTATGTAGCCCAGGATGGTCTTGAACTCACAGCGATCCTCCTGCTTCAGCCTCCTGAGTGCTGGGATTACAGACATGCGCCACCATGGCCAGTTGAATCTGATTTGTTTTAAAAGAATGTAAACACAATAAGAATGGACTTTCTCCAAGTCTTTAAATAGAGAAGATTTTTCTTTTAAAAAAATATAAAATGCTGTTTAGAAACCATTCACTCACTATTAACCATTCACACATTCACTATTATTAAGTAGTTTTGTTTAAATTAACAAAAAAAAGGTCTCACAGAAAGTATGGGACCTCTCTGAAAGAGAGACCAAACTCAAATGTGGACCTACATGGCAGCTTCCAGAGCTCAGTTCTGTAAGAAGATACAGTGACACAGGGACCAGCCCACAGAGGGCTGCAAGCAGTGCCATGCTGAGGAGCCCACCCTGTGTCCTATCAATAGGAGGAAAGATAAAAGAGTTCGAGACTATGGAGGACTGAGTCAGCATGGCCGATGGTAAAAAGAGAGAGGAAAAAGACCCATAACTAGTCCAGGCAGTAGGGTCATGCCAGGGTGGCTGGCTGGAGGCAAGGAGACTGCAGTCAAGGTCAACTCCCAGACAACTGGCTCCTGTGAACTGGAGGGTGATGGGACCCACGAAGTTGCTCAAGACTCAGGATGCAGATGAGAATCTTTGAGTGGGTGGATATCAGGACACATTTTCAGCACTCAAACAGTAAAAGCAATGACCAAATCTGTTGCTTGAAAACCCTGCAACATTAGCTCTGACAAGTTTGAGTGTTGCCCTAAAGAAAGTTCTGGAACACAGCCAGGCCTCTCAGGAAGAGAATATTCAATGACTTGCTGGTGTGAACATTTTCTTGGCACCTCCTCCACCTGGGAAACCATTACACACCAGAACCAACCATTTAGGAGCCCACATTTAAAATAATATCAAGACAGTTGTTTCATTCTTGGCCATAATCTCAAGGAGAGGTCACACATTTCACCCACTCAGCTTTGTTTGGGCCTGTGGCTATGGCCTCCACCCAAGGGTCTCACTGTAAGGGAGCCTCGCATTTGGCAGTTCTCTTAATTCTGGGCAACTACAGAGAAAGAGAGTACCGAGTTTAATCCTTCTCAAAGCAATGGAGCTTAGAATGTAGTTTTCCTACTTCTTGTAGGAAATGTGCCTTTGTATTTAGCCTTCATCATCAGAAACATAATCAAAGATATGTAAGCTTCACTTAAACATGAAAAAGAATAAAACTGTTGGCCTAAGTCACTCCCAAGCATTCCATGGTACCTAGCATGTGGTGAGTACTCTACTTGTCTTTTCATTTAATTTTCAGAGGAATCATGTTATAGTTTGGGTCTGAATGTCCTCCAAAAGCCTGTGTATCAAAGGCTCAGACCTTAGCTCTGGGAAGGTGGTGGAACCTTGGGGAGGCACAGTCTAATGAAAGGTCTCAGGTCACTGGATGCCCTCAGCAGGAATTGAGAGCCATGGCCTCTTCTTCCCCTTTGCTCCCTGTCCACCATACACTCCCACTGTGATGTTCTGCACTGCCACAGGCCTAAAGACAATAGGGCCGGCTGATCATGGACTGTGACCTGCATGTACTCACACCTGCCAGGAATCCTGTGCATGAGGCCTTTTTAAAAATAAGCATGCTTTTATCTCTACAAAAGTGATCCATGTCCGTTGTTCAAAACTTAGACAAAACTCACTTAAACTGCATCCCCATGATGAGTTACTCATCATAGACCCATGTTTTTTCCCATGTTTTCTTTGGAAAACAGGTCACTATACATACAACTTTGCCATCTGCCACTTTCCCATCATTGTGGCATGAACTTGAAGTGAAGTATAGTAAGACATACAATGCTGGATTTTATTCAGGAAAAAAAAATGACTGGCGCTTCTTTTTGTATGTAACTGAAGAGAATCAATTAGTATGAAGACTCAATGACAGCAGCTTTTTCCTTCAGCCTCCAACAGGCTGGAGAGATTTTTACCATGCCCTTTCTGAGACGGGCATAAATTGATCTCAAATACTATTTATTTCCTAATGTGGGTAGAGGATTTTCAAAAACAAAAGCTACCCATGCACTTGCTACCCTGAGAGCCCACTCTTACCCTTTGAATAAGAAGTGGTTATTTAATTTTAGTGATAAGCATAGCAATGTAAATTAAAACTATGGCCTGCCATATTTTACTGAACAGAGGCAAAAACTAAAGGAGAAGTGAAAAGTTAGTACAGTCGGAAACATAAAATGACTCATTCTGGACTTTACAACAATATGACATTATGCCATAGGATGACATCCACAGAAGCTGAAAACACACAATCCTCCCAGCCAGTTATGTGAACCCTGAGCGTATTTGTTCCATGTCTATGTCATGTCCACATGAAGGCTATAGGATGCCATTGTATCTAACAGCAAGAAGTTAGGAAAACCTAAGTGCCTATCAAATGGAGATTGTATACATTATAATTCAACAAATGACATAAAAATGAATAAAAAGCAGTTATGTCAATAAGAATAGATTTCAAAAGCAAGACAATGAAAAAAGCAAACTTCAAAAATATGATCTACATTTCTGCATATATGAATGTGCATTATAAAGTTACATGTAATATTTAAATAAGATTTAAAACAGACAAAATAACACTGCCATTATTTACAGATGGTCAGAAATATGTACCAAGAGTATAAACGTTTGGACAAAGAGGATACACATTAAATTCTGAGGTGATGGTTGCCTTTAAAGAGGGAGGAGAAATGGTATTGGCAAGGAGTTCACTGGGAACTTCAGTTATATTGATAGTGTTTTGTTTTAATGAATTAAGGAAGAATTAATGAGTAGAAAATAAATGCTGGCATTTGTTAGTTCAAGATGGTTAGATATGTGGAAACTACATTATTTTCTATACTTTTGTTTTTGAAATTTTTCATAATTGATGAAAAAATAAGGACATCAGGGTAAAGCATTTATGGATGAATATTAACATACCTTCAAAACATATAAGTTCTGCATCATATCAGTATCTCAGAGCAAGACAAAAATATAGAAAGCTCTCAACCTATTCTAAACAGCAAGTCTATTGCAAGACCAGGTAAGAACATCATAAAGACCAGCCCTATTCCTCATCCTATTTTGAGAGCTAACTACTTCTAATCATAAGGAGTGGTTTTTTCCCATATTTTTCTGTGCTCAAACATAACACACCATATATACCTACACATATGCATGCAGTTGTCCAGCCTTAAACTGTGACATACTGAGAAGACAAATACAGAAATGCAGATGGAGATCTGTAAATTGCTCTCTGAAATGTCACTTTTCAGTGACGTTTTTAAGTCAGTATGGATGGAGTTACCTCCTTCTATATGTTATACCACTATATGAATAGCTTCCAAATCTCCTTCTGGGAAACATTTAGATTGTTTTTAGTTTTTTTAGACATTACAAATAATGCTGTGATAAACATTTTAGCATGTACACGTTTGTGTAAATGGAAACTATTTAAAAATGCCAGATGGTGGCACACTCCTGTAATTCCAACACTTGGGAGGCTGAGCCAGGAGGATTGCTATGAGTTCGAAACCAGCCTGGGCTACATAATGAGTTCCAGGTCAGTGTCAACTACGTAGTGAGACCCTGTCTCAAAAAACCAAAAACCGAA